>NC_047503.1:3370534-3680682 GCF_902827115.2 Pseudochaenichthys georgianus | reverse complement strand
TTCATTTCTCCTGATGTAAGCATACAGGTGTAAGATGGAGAATTATAAATTGTATATAATCAGGAAGCCCCTGACCATTACTAACAGAAAACAACTGTGTTGTGTTAGTGGGGGAATCAAGAGTGCTGCTGCCACAACATCTGCATACAGCTTCAGCCTCTCCAGGCTTCAGTGTTTTAAGGTGATTATGATTCACAGCATGTGTGTATGCAGTGGAGATTTGACAGACAGAAAGTCACATTTGGAATATGATAAACAAAAATACCATTTAAGGAACTATATATGCATATGTGGTTAGTAACAACATATAGCTGAGCATGTTTCATTCTAATATCGCTGACTGTACAGCTTAATAAACACTGGTCTAAAGTCTACATGTACAGGGTGAGGGGGCTTCACTGAGGCGGGGGAGGGGGAGGAGGGAGGTCAGAGAAGTTTGGTGGCCAGCGAGGAGAAGAGAAAGACGGATTGAAGAAAGAGTGAGGAGGGGGAGGAGGAGGAGGGTACATGGGGAAGTTGGGTGGGGGAAAGAAGTGAGGATGAGGAGGTGGATGAGGAGGGTAAGGACAGGGAGGGGCGAGGTACATGGGGGGCACGTGTGTGTGTCTGTGTGTGTGTGGAGGGGCTGTGTGGCTGAATGCTGGCTGTTTATTCCTCGGGTTGTGATGCCTGAGGGGAGCTCCTGCATGTCTCGGTGGGAAACCCCTGGCGTTATGCTGCTGCTGATGCTGATGCTGATGCTGATGCTGATGCTGCAAAGTGTTCTGGGGAACGTTGGCAGGATTATCTGGAGGAAATGAGAAAGAATAGATGGCTGTCAATCATCTTCTACGTGAGGGTTTAACACTCTCCCCAGCCCCCATGAATTAAGCTTCATTTTTGCGCACAATTGTGTCTTTTTTTGTGGGGATTGGATTCAGTTCAGCGGCCTTGACCCGTCTTCAATGGCGTCTACCAGCCCGACCAGGAGCGGCGCTCAGCTAACTGAGCTAGCACCTAAGGCTATTCTACCAGGAGCATGTAACAAGGCTATTCCATTGTTTTGGAGAATGTTCACCTGATGTCTTATTTTGAAAATTAAATGCTGGCTTTATTATCTGCCAAGAGAATTCACAATTGTTAATGTTTGTTAAAGAGGACCTATCATGCAAAATGCACTTTGGATGTCTTTTATACATCATTATGTGTCCCCGTTTGTCAGGGAACTCACGCAGCATCAGAAAAATAAAACCCTCTCTCTTTTCCTCCGTACCCATATCTCTAAAGACGGGGCTACAACGGAGATGATCCAGATTTGACGTCATATCGGCAATGCGGACCCACGGTACTATCAGAAACAATGGCCGACTGTTTTGGACGTAATATGGTCGGTGTTTACATTAGCATCGCTAACACTCAGAGCTAACCTGTACTGGAGAGAGCATGTGTGTGAAGAAGCAGGAAATAAAAAGGAACTCACCTTGTGGTATAAAGCTTTATACCCACAATCAGCACTTTGAAACAGGAAGTGAAATGCAGGGATATGAGGCATGGCTAGAATGGGTGATCTGTTTGGTATTTTGAGCAAAACACTTCATAGACATGTTTTTTGTATATTTTTATATATCTGAGACCTATGCTATTGCCTAAAAATAGCATGACAGGTGACCTTTAAAGAGCACCTATCATGATATTTTTATACCACAAGGCAGTGGTGCCAGCAGGGGGGGGGGCATGGCCACCCTGATATATTTGTTGGCCCCCCCCACCACACACACACACACACACACACTGCCTCACCAGTCACGTATGCGTAGTAGTTGATCTGATATTAAATAACAAATACACAGCCAGCGAGTCGCTTGATTTGAGCTTCCAACGCTCATACTGCAGCCCCTCCCTCTGCTACCATGGTAACACTCTGATACTCGGCGCACCACTCTGATACTTGCGTGCACCACTCTGAGATTCGCACAGACAGCAGCAGGTTGCAGCAAAGCGTCTCTTTCTACGGACTTGACAAAAATCCACCAGACTTCTAGAAGGTAAGTCGTATACGTTCGTTGCCTGTTAACCCTCTGAGACCCACGGGGCCGTATACGATCCCAAAGATCACGTTGTGTTCAAAGCGTCATAACTTCTCAGCTGTTTCAGCCAGAGACATGCCGTGTTTTTCCTCTTCAACTACAGAAACGGCACTAAACAACTCTATTCAGTTTTTCATTGAGGCGTTTACTTATTTCGGTGAAATGAATGCATAAAGTTGTATATGCTGCGGATGGTCTCACCTTGATTCTGGCGCATCGCTCATCATTTATAGATCTATTCTCATCCACCATCTTTGTTTCTGACGTAAAGAGTGAAAGAGTCACGTTTCTGAATCGGACACTCTGAGTGGATGCAGTCACAGCCAATCGGAGTCTGATTCAGAGGGTTGCCTGTCTGTTCTGATGTTATGTTTACTGAAATGAGAGCCGGTATAATTCCACGCGCGAAATAAATAAATAAAAGTTGGAATACGTTCTTTTAGTGTTTTGAAAGTAAACAAGGACGGCAAAGACGTTTACTACAGCTGAGGCTTTGGAGCAGATTTTTCAAGGGGACAATGTTGATGAAAATTCAGACGAATCTGCTCAGCATGCCATGTGTGATTGAGGACATGATATATCATGTGTACTCTTCAAAATTGGCAGGACAGAAAATGACAATTCTTCGCAAAAAAACGCCCATGGACACTGCCCAAAAGAATGGGCATAACTATTGAACAGAATACGTTAGAATCTTCTAATCAGTTATGATACAATGATAATAAATGTGTGCAATTGTCTGTGTTGAATGTTTCTTTCAATGTTATGGTTAGCAGTTCTTTTTAATGAAATAAGTAAAACATTCAAGCTCCGTTTTTTATTTATGGGCAAATATCCCCTATTATAGTGTATATAAGTCTCTAATGAGTGACACATATCATTAGCTGAGGTTGTGTTGATTTCTGGGATGTGTAAAACTTGATTTTACTGCAAAGAAATGACAATTTATTAGGCAAAACACAAAAATATACAAAAACAGAAATGTCCTATGTGGGTCTCAGAGGGTTAAGCCCCACAACACTTTAGGCTTTAGTGCGTTAGCTTTAGGTAGCATAAAACGGAGATATGCTTACCTTTAGCTGTTATTCCGAACAAAAATTGTGTTCAATGGCATTAAAACGAGAAAAACGCTGGAAGACCTGGAAAACAGGCTTGGGGCTCAGTAAAGGCTGGCTTGACTTCAGGTATAATTTGTCTGTAAACACACTTTGGCAGCTATCCTAGTTAGCGTTAGTTTAGCTTGCTAAGCTAACGTTAGCTGATGTCGGTATGCTGGGCTGGTGTAATGCGTAGGCTACTATTAATCACTGCTGTGTGTAATGTCAATCTGCAGAAAATGAAGAGAAAGTCAACAGACATCTCTTCTTATTTTAAGAAGAAGATGAGTAAAGGAGAGACAGAGCTGGCAGGGGAGCAGCAGCATAGGGCTAGTGAGGAGATGGCCATACATGCTAGAAAGTACATGTGGAACTCTGTTTTGTAAAAGTGGAACTAAAACCTAAGTACAGTTTTATTAATGTGATTTAGGGCTGCAACAAACGACTAATTTGATAATCGATTAATATATCGATTAATGAAACGATTAATCGACTATTCGGACTATTACTGTATGCCTTGCACAATTTCTCAAACGCTCTTATTTAGCCATCAACTTTTAGATTTAGCTTGAGGTTGTTTTAGGCATGTGGAAACTAACAATGAAGACAATAAAGATGAATACTTGATTCCAAAATACATATATTATTGAAATAACTTAAATTGTGAACAAAACTAACATTGCTTTTTATTCAAATTAAATAAATAATATTTCACATCAAAAGAAACAACAGTGTTTTAACAAATCGTATTAAATAATCTGATGACAGAACTGTAAACAGAATAGCTGAAACTTTAACAAACTAAATAATAATAATAATATATAATATTTTTATAGCGCCTTTCAGGAAACCCAAGGTCGCTTTACAAGTCGGGTAGGGGGGGGGGGGAGTAGGGGAAAAAAGGCAGACAGGTTAAGGGGGTGGGGAGTAGCGGACAAATAAACCTATTAAACTAACTATACAGTGGGGAAAGCCTTGATAAAAAGGTGCGTTTTGAGGGCTTTTTGAAAATGTCCAGGGTTGGGGCGCTGCGGATTTCGGGGGGGAGAGAGTTCCAGAGGGTGGGGGATGCCACACTGAAGGCTCTGTTACCTCTAATCATTATGTTTGTATAATGTAGTTAGCTCCGTGTGTTGCTGCTAGCATACATAACACCTGACGTGGAAACGTTGCTCGTGGACGGGGCTACAGAGCTACTAGAAAGACAGTCGAACCCGGTGCATTCCTCCGTCTGGATGTGGTGCACTTTTGCTAAATGTTTAGACAAATAGCTCGTGTTACCGCCCTTACATGCTAAACTCTTATTCCACTTTTGGCAACGAGCATTCTCCACATCGAGACGGGTAAAGTTTAACCACCTCGGAGCGCGTTCTCTCCGCCATCTCCCACGTGTGTGTGTTGCTGCATGTTGCAGCTGCCCGTGTGTAAACTGCCCCGCCCCCTCGCAAGCAGGCGGGGGAGAGAAAGATCGAAAATACATCATAGACGCATTTGTTTGTCTTTTTGCATATTAGAAACGAGTTGGCGACACTAAGACTGCGATATAACGTCTTTGTAGCAATAATACATGACATATATGTTTTAAATGTCTCCAGTACCGATACAAAGACCAATAAAGTTAGAGCTTAACGGGGCGTAAAACACACGTGATGACGTCACCAACGAATCGATGACTGAATTAGTTGGCAACTAATTTGGTAATCGATTTTAATCGATTAAGTCGATGAGTTGTTGCACCCCTAATGTGATTGTGACCTTTGTAATCATTTAAGTCTTCTACACGCTTTAGGTCTGCAGCTCCTTCAAAATGAAACGAGAATCTATGCAGTTTTTCCTCTTCTGTGTTCTGAGGTTATGAGCCGACCATTAGTCAAGTTTGTTTTCATAATCCTCTGTATGCTGATAAAAAAAGGGTAACCAGTTTGTTTATAAAGTATAAATATACATATACAAAACAAATGGAATACAAGCTATATGTAATACTCTCACCACAGTGGCCTAATCTAAAAGAATAGAAATATGTCTCGTCACCTATTTTCTGTCTAATACTAAAAGGTGGTGTTTTGTATCATTTATAATGTTTTGAATTCGCTATAAAGGTCAATAATAGATGGTGTTTTTGTGTTCAATCACAGAATGTATTTACCATTTTATACCCCTTGTGTTTTTGGGTCCTGTTGAAATAAAATAGTCATGTTTTAAAACTTGGTTTAATAAAGTCATGTCAATCATCTTTGATCCCAGTGTGACACAAACAGCTTTGTTCAGTCTAAAACAATTTATAACCTAGAGCAGGGGTCGGGCAACCATTTTGATATGAAGTGCCATTTAAAAAAAAAACTTGTTATCAGCGTGCTAACGATCGAGAATTATCAACGGGGGGGGGGGGTTGAGGAGCTTGACGCTCGTGAACCATCAGCAGGAGGGCGGGGGGAGCCTCGCTGCAGGGAAGCAGTGTGTGGACCTGTCAGCGCAACTTACATGATGCCGAATTTAACAATAACATTTAAATAATTGGTTTAAACGGCATAATAATAAGGACGATCGTCCGTTCTGTGATTCTCCAGAACACACATGTTGTGATATTAGGGTCATGCAGAGTGAGATGAGATCGCTGTCCCTTTAAGAGAGAGAGAGGTGTGGCTTGTGCATGTGTGTTTGTGGATGGTAGAGCGACAGTGAGAGAGCGTGTGTATGTTTCTGGAAGTGAAACGAGGAAGCAGAAAAACAGAGGTCTGTGATGTATTTTGTGAAACAGAAGAACAGCTAAATAAATGCAACGGCCTCCCAAGAAGAGCTCGCCTCTCTCCAGTAATTTAAGCTAAAGTGGTTATTGAACCTGAAGCTTGTTGCTTCTGCCCTCCTCGCCTACGGTCTGGGAGCCGACAGGAAAGTTCAACACACAGATGGCCAGTCCGCCCCTTTGTAGCCATAGCCGCGGGAAGTCATTTTACTTAGGGGGTGCTGCGAAAAGGCGGTGCCGGCCGTCAGCGAGCGATACGAGCCGCCCGCTGACATATAGATACAGACATAATCATAGTTATGATTTTACTTTATTTTAAGTCAAATCATAACTATTTTATGGAGTTGATCATTTTTATTTAGGTGGTCGCTCAGTTTTTCAAATGTACACCATTCGCCAACACGGGGAGCTGCAGCACCTCCAGCACCCCTACTCCCCGCAGCTATGTTTGTAGCATATTATTTCGATGCGAGATGAGCAGATCGCCCCTGGGCTTTCAACTAAATACACAGCCACGCAAAAACTGCAGCATTTGTACAGCTCCTTATGAGTACTGCAATTTGTGAAGTGCTTTCCTCCGTGGTGAAACGATCAGCACCACGGAGGAAAGCGGCAGAAAGTCACCTGGAGTTAAAGAGAGCGGGGCTGCGTTGCGTGCATGGCTTCCTTCTGCAGGTAACGGGGAGACGCGCTCTGGCGGCGGTCTCGTTCATGATCCGAAAATACAATTTAAATATTTTGCACACTTATTCCTAGTGTGCCACTGGTTACGGTGCCGCGTGCCAGCATTGGCACGCGTGCCAGGGGTTGCCGACCCCTGACCTAGAGACATAATATAACTGAAGAACATGTTGTGTTGCTGTTGTGTGTTGAGAATGCTGAACATTTTGTGCCTTACAATAAAGGAACTTATTTAAATTAAGCTGTATTTGTCTTTTTAAAAAGGAAAGAACAACTAGCATATATAAAAAACAAAACAATAAATCACCAACACATGTATACATAACACAAAACAAGGTTCTTTTAAATGTTGTTTGAAAATGTTAACTATCCGTATTATATTCACTTCAGATGAATAGTATCAGAAAATGTAAAATAAGAAACCAAAGTATATCAGAAGGTGATTCTCTTTGCCATTGTTTTCATCTAGTCTATACTTTTACAACAATTAAATGCTTGGTTTTGGTGGGCCACCCCAAGATTTTCAGTGGCCCCATTTGGCCACCCCTATGAAAAATGTCTGGAGGCACCACTGCCACAAGGTGAGTTCCTTTTCACACACACATGCTCTCCAGTACAGGTTAGCTCTGAGTGTTAGCGATGCTAATGTAAACACCGACCATATTACGTCCAAAACTGTCGGGCATTGTTTCTGATAGCAACTTTCTGATAGTGCCGTGGATCCGCATTTCCGATATTAAGTCATATCGGACGCAAATCTGGACAAGCTCTGCTTTTAGAGATTTGGGTACGGAGGAAAAGAGAGGGTTTAATTTTCTGACGCTGCGTGAGTTCCCCGACACACCGGGGACACATACAGTGGGGCAAAAAAGTATTTAGTCAGCCACCAATTGTGCAAGTTCTCCCACTTAAAAAGATGAGAGGCCTGTAATTTTCATCCTAGGTACACTTCAACTATGAGAGACAGAATGGGGGGAAAGAATCCAGGAAATCACATTGTAGGATTTTTAATGAATTAATTGGTAAATTCCTCGGTACAATAAGTATTTGGTCACCTACAAACAAACAAGATTTCTGGCTCTCACAGACCTGTAACTTTAAGAGCCTCCTCTGTCCTCCACTTGGTAACTGTATTAATGGCACCTGTTTGAACTCGTTATCAGTATAAAAAAGACACCTGTCCACAACCTCAAACAGTCACACTCCAAACTCCACTATGGCCAAGACCAAAGAGCTGTCAAAGGACACCAGAAACAAAATTGTAGACCTGCACCAGGCTGGGAAGACTGCATCTGCAATAGGTAAGCAGCTTGGTGTGAAGAAATCAACTGTGGGAGCAATTATTAGAAAATGGAAGACATACAAGCCCACTGATAATCTCCCTCGATCTGGGGCTCCACACAAGATCTCACCCCGTGGGGTCAAAGTGATCACAAGAACGATGAGCAAAGATCCCAGAACCACACGGGGGGACCGAGTCCATGACCTGCAGAGAGCTGGGACCAAAGTAACAAAGGCTACCATCAGTAACACACTACGCCGCCAGGGACTCAAATCCTGCAGTGCCAGACGTGTCCCCCTGCTTAAGCCAGTACATGTCCAGGCCCGTCTGAAGTCTGCTAGAGAGCATTTAGATGATCCAGAAGAGGATTGGGAGAATGTCATATGGTCAGATGAAACCAAAATAGAGTTTTTTGGTAAAAACTCAACTAGACGTGTTTGGAGGAGAGTTGAGTTGCATCCAAAGAACACCATACCTACTGTGAAACATGGGGGTGGAAACATCATGCTCTGGGGCTGTTTTTCTGCAAAGAGACCAGGACGACTGATCCGTGTAAAGGAAAGAATGAATGGGGCCATGTATCGTGAGATTTTGAGTGACAACCTCCTTCCATCAGCAAGGGCATTGAAGATGAAACGTGGCTGGGTCTTTCAGCATGACAATGATCCCAAACACACCGCCCGGGCAACGAAGGAGTGGCTTCGTAAGAAGCATTTCAAGGTCCTGGAGTGGCCTAGCCAGTCTCCAGATCTCAACCCCATAGAAAATCTTTGGAGGGAGTTGAAAGTCCGTGTTGCCCAGCGACAGCCCCAAAACATCACTGCTCTAGAGGAGATCTGCATGGAGGAATGGGCCAAAATACCAGCAACAGTGTGTGAAAACCTCGTGAAGACTTACAGAAAACGTTTGACCTCTGTCATTGCCAACAAAGGGTAAATAACAAAGTACTGAGATGAACTTTTGTTATTGACCAAAAACTTATTTTCCACCATAATTTGTAAATAAATTCTTTAAAAATCAGACAGTGATTTTCTGGATTTTTTTGTCTCATTTTGTCTCTCATAGTTGAGGTATACCTAGGATGAAAATTACAGGCCTCTAATATTTTTAAGTGGGAGAACTTGCACAATTGGTGGCTGACTAAATACTTTTTTGCCCCACTGTATTGATGTATAAAAGACATCAAAAAGTGCATTTTGCATGATAGGTCCCCTTTAATATTACTTTTCTAGCAAATTAAAAAGTTCTAATACTTTTGTTGTTGTGTTCTGTGGTGCTATTTGTGTCTAGAATAATGGACTAAGCTATAAGGAAATGTTGTTTGCTATAAATTATCTTCTTATCTATTCATCTCTTGACTTCTTTCAGATGAAATCAGCATAAAAAGCTACTGTGAGTGAGATACCTGTTTGGTTATTGGCCCTCTTCTTCCTGGCGTTTTTCCCTTTCCTCTTGGCTTCATGTTCCTTCTCATCATCGCTGTAATCTAAAGCCTGGCGATAGGACAGAGAAGAGCAGAAACTACAGATTTACTTTACTTTGTTAGGAGGATTTGAACCTTTTCAGCTTCATCAGATTGACTTGTTTTATGACTCCTGAAACACAGGATAGTCACAACACTTAGCTAATAAACATTTCAGCATTTATATTTAGTCTAATTTGTGCAAATATAACACTTTTCTAAGGAAATTATGCAGAAAAAGATGCTTGGGTAACTTAGAAATGGTGTCAAAATATAATCTTCACACAAGTCAACCTCCTAGTGATGTGCCAAATAGGGGTGTAACGGTTCACATTCACGGTTCGGTATGTACCTCGGTTTGGGGGGTCACGGTTCGGTACAACAAGAAAAAGCAAAAAAAAGTCCCAAATGCATGATTCCAGGTTTTTATTTATTTTGAACAGTAGTGCAAGTTTCAGTTTAAAAAATAAGGAACCTTTTTTTTTTAAAGGAACATTTTGAATAATTAACTTTATTACACAGTACAACACACACTCAGATGGCCATATTATCTATAATGGCTGATGTCAAACAACAAGGTTCAATAAGCTGTAAAACAAAAAAAATGTCTTGAAAATATTACAAAATAAATAATAAGAAAGTGTTTCAATCACAATCAATAAAAGTCGGGGTCCTCCACTATTGCATAAGGGTGCATAGCAGTTGAAAAACATATGCCAATAGCTTCCGTTATTTATTTCGGTCTCTTGGCTTTCATGTCTATTGGCTTCTTAAAAACAGCGGGGATCAGCTGTTGAACTGCTGTTGTCTTTTGCCGGGCTCCGGTGATTGCCAAATCTGGGTGATGCCTTCTGATATGATTTAGCATGTTTGGCATGTGTTACCATTAGCATACCGCACCGCTGACTAACAACGCCGACACACCGTCCTGGTCCGAACCACCACCGGAAATGTTCCCACACAGCTGATTTAAAAGAAGCAGGTGGTTCTTCTAGCTCCTGTGTGTTATCTGAACTCGCCATACTAACTTTTCTTCTTCTTGTATTTTGTTCGTTTTGTTTTCTTCTTCTTCTTCATTTGTTGTTTAAGGGGCGGCTGGCAAACAGCTTTTAGGCGCAATACCGCCCCCTAGATTATATGTAGTGTAGTGGATACTGCCCTGAATGACAGACCTTTTTCCCACTCGTAAAAAAAAAGGCGTATTCGTCGTGTGATTGCATGCACCGAACCGTGACGGTACAGGACGAATACGGATACCGTTACACCCCTAGTGCCAAATGAACAAAGATATATTTTTATTGTCCGTTATGTAGCGGGTCAGCCAACGCTAAATGCTAGTGTTTGAAGCCAACGTTGTCTCTGAAACGATTTTCAGTATAGTTCAGATAAGATAGAGGCTAATTGTAGCTTTAGTTGATCAAACAGAGGTGTTTAAACACAGTCTTTGTGCTTACCTCCGCTGGTGGTTCTTGGTCGTTCTTCCAAGATGCATCAGATCCCTTGTAGCTGAAGCAAAAGTATTTTCATTATGACTCACAAGTTAGTTCACTTTAAGGTGTCAAGAGTGATGGCTACTTAAAAAGAAACAAGGATGATACGATGATAATTATCAGGCCATTCCCTATCATACAGCACAAACAAAGCCTTCAAGCCCAACCCAGTCTCATGGCATTGTGTGTAATCGTCACGAAATAAATGTAATCTATTGATTTGTGTTCACAAACATGATTTTCTCATTTTTTTCGTGTCACACAGAACGATTGTAAGCAATGTATTTCTATTGGTAGTATGTTTCGTGCCAGCACCACCTCTTTTTGTCCGGTCGGGTCTTGGAAAACCGGAAGCTGTGTGGTTCATTAAAACATGTTCTTGTTTTTTTTAGGTATTGTTTTTATTTTAAAATTGTATAATGTCTGACTTTTTTTGCCATCCGAGAGGAAAAGAAATGGGGCTCAGAGCCTCAGAATACTGAAATCTGTATTTTTAAATATTTGTTTCCTTCCAATTTGTTATTATTTACATTGCTTTTAAAATTGTTCTGTGTGACACGAAAAAAATGGGGAAATCGTGTGGGTGAACACGAATCAATAGATTAATTTCGTGACACGAAATGCCGTGAGACTGGGTTGCGTAGCCACACAAATATTAACGTAAAACCCACTAATCAAACAAATGGGTGAAATATTATTTGTTAATTGTATTGTCTATTGTATTAATAACGCTCCACAATTTAGTGACATTGCAAACTTTTAAGTCAGAACCCTATACGTTCTTACCGCCCCGCAGCAGCTGCACAGCACTTCTAAAAGCCTGAACTTTAATGAGCAGCATGCACTTACACTTGGAGCTGTTGAGTGAGGATGTATTTTGCGTATTCTTTGATGGAAGGTGTGTAATACAGAGTCAGTCCCTCTGTCAGCCCTTTGCTTCTGATCTGCTCCTCAGAGCTGAAGCGCAGAATGTACAGCGGACTGGAGACCGGACCGAACACCTCGAACACCTGAACGCATCAACAGGACATTAGCACGCAGGAACACACTGAGGACATTAAACACACCTGGTCAGAGGTAAAGAGAGACACACACCTTGCCAACAGCCAGCCTATCAGATGTGAAGATGACGCTGTCGTCAGTCAGAGGGGGCGTGTCCTTCAGAGACTGGATTATCACTGCAGAGACAAGACAGAGATGAAAATTACACATTTCTAGGTTGTACTTTCAAAAAAATCTGTTCCTATGTCTATTCATAAACACTTTTCCCTAACCTCAGTGAAAATGTCATGGGGTTAAAGGAATGACGATAGTAGAATTCATCAGGACTTAGGAAAAGACCACTGAGGTGAAGAGAATTTGACGGCACGTACACTAGGCGACGTTAATATGATGCAACGAAGGATGTTATGGATGTTCGTCCATCGTGGGGAAAGTACATTTTACAGTTCACAAACTACTGAAAGCATATCTAGACACTTCACCCTGTGTGTTCTTATCATGTTGTTTCATGCTGGCTTCATAAACATGGACAACAGTGGAAAATATATTATTAACCAAGATATCAATTCAAATTAAAAAAGGAAATAGAACAACAATGGTTGCTCGTAGTGTACCCTCGTGTCCACTCATATTAAACAACATGAATCCTGAAGTATGATTGTCTCAAACTATTTGTATACAAAATAATGTGTTAAACCTACTCATCTGCTACTGTGCATATCACAATTTAAACATGTTGATATAACAAATTTGCTTAAGAAAACACTTTCAGTAGATGTTGGCTTTATTTTGATGATTCAACAGTATCAGCGTATTGTCAGAAATTGCCCTTAGGTTTAACATGTTGAAAGTTCAAAACATATGTGCACTGTAACTGCAAGGAATTGTGGGCTGGCATTATGTCCTTTTCATTTTAAAGGGTGGTCCAGTGTATCCTTTGTAAAAAGGAGATCATTTAGGAAGCATTGAAGTTCCTTTCCTTTTTATTAATAATAACCTGTGCATAGACATTTTTCAGGGGAGGACTGGCCATCTGTAGAATATCTCGTATTCTTCTGGTAAATTTAAGTCTTACTGGTCACTTTTACCAACACAATGTTTTTTTAACAGAAACACTTGGTTTTGCACTGCCATGGGACCGTGATATATTCCATTTTTATAAAACGGACAAGTCAAATCAAGCAATCTGATTGGTTCTTAGCCGTGATATACTGAGCGTATACCACCAAAAATATTTTCGTCGCCCCCCCCCCCCCCCCCCCGTTGAAAAAGGTTGGGAACCGCTGATCTAGATCAGGGGTCGGCAACAGGCGGTCCGGACCCAGACGCCGACCTATACGGACCCGGAGCTATAATCAATACATTAATAGGGGATTTTTCGGCACCTCCCGCTTTGTTAACGCTGATTTGGGTGATTTGTGTAATTCGTGGAGAACCGAAGAGTTTTCGTTTTGGGGGTGGGGAGTCCTGACGGACAGACTCCCCACTTCAAAAAAGAAGAAGAAATCTAGACTGCAAAAATAATTAAACAAGCGAGTACCTGTTTTTCCTGGCCAAGGACAGGTTCCTTGAACACAAGTTACACAACACGAGCGAAACGTGTCTTCGCGTGGTATATGTCTCGTCTGAAAGGAGTGCTGACAGAGAGCATCGGAACGCCGCTCCAGCCCTTCAAATATTGCAGTAGGCTACCCATAAGGAGCCGTACACATGCCGCGGTGTTTGCATGGCTGTGTATTTAGTTGTAAGCACAGTGGCGATCTGTTGTTATTAGCATCTGGTTAGCTAGCTATGCTAACGAATTTAAAGAGCTTTTCTACAACCAGGTGGAAGAGAGCTCTCTCCTGAGAGGCTCAAATAACCTCAGCTCAGTGAAGTTAAGGCACACCTTGATATGATAATTATAGTTAGTAATGAGACTAAATGAAAAACAGGTATAAAATACTATATGACAGTAACAAAAAAGTTGTTAAAAACAACAAGAATAGAGTTTAAAAGGGTAGTGATTTGTAAAATATCCAAAAAGAAAAATCTGCTTACAGTTCTGTTTCATATGGGCGTTGAGAGATGTATCCATAGATCTCTTCATTTTGCTCTCAAAGTGCACCAGATTGATGCTTTTAACTTCAATATTTAAAAATCTTCCGGGGGAACATGCCCCCGGACCCCCCTAGAGGAGGTTAGGTCCCCCCTCCCACACTTAAATCATGTTCACATGGATAGGGTACTAAATACATTTGCACACATCTTGTGTCCATATCTTTCTGTTTTGGTGGTCACGCCACATCGTGCACATGCATGCATGCGTGAGTCATGGTAAGATATCTGGATTAAGAGGTTGCTTTTTCTTTGCACAGCATGAAAGAAAGGCGAATGGGCTGTGATTTTAGTTTTTTTAAGCAGAGGTTGAGTTCAATAATTTGTACGACCCTCGGAGGATGTTGTAAAAATGTAAAGGAAAAAGGTTCCCCCCCCTGCTGTAAATAATAATAAAAACCCTTGATTTATAACTTAACATCTCTGTCTCCTATTGATCTGAGTATATTATAAAGAATAGCCAGTTAATTGAAGCATTATAGCACAGGCCTTTGTCAGATGGTATATTACGCTGTTTTCTTTCTGCTTCGAATAGTTCTCTCTTTCTTCACCATACCTGTGTTTGCATCACTGTAACCAATGAGCACCTGCATGTGTGTGAGAATGGCCCTGACACCATTTCAGCCCAGATTTACAAACTCCTGGCAGGACAAGCTCCAGTTCAATTCTCGCACTGAATTTAAAAAAAGTGAGTGAGGGACTGCAATATAAGAGGGAAAGAAAAATAAACTTTAAAACTGTTCAATTGTTATGATGTGTAAAGACTGATATTGTTCTATAATCGTCTGAAACTGTTAAGTCATGATGTGAAACGGTTAACAAAGAAAAAGGGACAGTCAAGCTGCTGCTACACTTTATTTTATTTATCTTAAATTAAGCACTTTTAAGATGCACATATTTTCAAAAGCCATTTTATTTATTTTCTCCTATTTTATTTTTTAAATGCAGCCCAAGAGGAACATTACTCATATCCACAGTATTTACTGTATATCTGTTTAGTTCAATGCTAATTGACAATAAATAGTTGTTTTTGAATTGTACTTTCTTTATTTGATTGGCAGTCAGCTGTTGATTACATGCAGACGTTGATAAAGCTGCAGCTACTTCAATATATATCACACTAATTCATAAAGCAACTTAGACATTTTTATGTTCCGGACCTTTGCATGGGGACATTTTCTCTAACTGGACCTCGTTGAATTTTAGTTGAATACCCCTGATCTAGATAATTCAAACACCTCTCATCATGGCTGCCACTTCTTTAGAAATCAGACAGTTAGTGTTGCAGTGTGACCTCAGCGTGAGTGTGTCTTTACTTACCAAGTTGCTGTATAATACTGGAGACTGTGCCTACAGGCTTTAGTTCTGCATCTTCTGGTAAGGACACCAACACCTCCTCCACGGCTGGCAGCTCCTACACACAGACACAGGGTCAGCTTTGGTCTGGTTTGAAGGTACGTTTGTTGACACGATATCCCCATTAGGTTATTATGTCCTAACCACGCCCCTTAGTTGTGATATAATGAGCATATACCGCGGCCTGAAGTGAGCTATTGCTTTTATAAAACGGTTACCAAGTGTGGCAATATGAAAAACAAGACACACTCTAATTTAAATAGTTTTTATTAGTAAATAATGATGTTCAAAATAAAATAGTCCCTCTGTTGCCTTCTGCGCGAAACATAGTGCGAGGTGGTTGCTATGCAACAACACTAACAGCTAGTGAACATATTAGACAGAGAGCGTTGATCCATTATTTGGCTATTTATTTACATTCATTTGTATGTTGCCGTTTATTGTGCACCCACTGAAAACCTGTCCAGCATCAGTAGCATGGCTTACGTGGTTACTTGTTGAGGTTGTTCTAGGCTGTTGCTTGGCGTGGTGAGAATATTGCTCCACTTTCTCCGGTCCCCGAGATTCGGCTTACAGTAGCTCTAGAGAGCTTTCGCACCTGTGGCCACTAACGGTCATAATTTCTCTGCTTTGTTTCAAGACCCGCATCAGAAAGCTTTTGAATGCTGGTACTTTTCCAGTTGGTCTACCTGCTCTTCACGTAGCTCTGCATGTCCTCGTTTAGGTGCTTTTTTTTCTGGAGATAGGCACTGCTCAATCCACTCCTCCATAGTAAGAGCCCCCCGGAGGTCGAAGTTAATCTTAAATGTTTCCATCGTATGCTTTGTAAGTTTGTTCCGTAACGGAAGAAATGTAAATATATTTATAAAACTGACAAGTCAAATCAAGCAATCTGATTGGCCGATAGTGTTTTTTGCGGACCTCTTTGATTACAGATTTGAAAACATCGTTGCTTGCTTTAAAAGTAGCACAATTCA
Organism: Pseudochaenichthys georgianus; assembly: GCF_902827115.2. Classification (NCBI taxonomy): domain Eukaryota; kingdom Metazoa; phylum Chordata; class Actinopteri; order Perciformes; family Channichthyidae; genus Pseudochaenichthys; species Pseudochaenichthys georgianus. The sequence continues at coordinate 3,664,429 of NC_047503.1, read as the reverse complement.
TTATGTCAAACCTTGGAAAGTATCTAGATATCCCTGCCCTGATGCCAAAGGAACTGCACACTGAATATGTGTTGCCGTTTGATCTCTATGTCTGGACCGCTGCGTAAAAAGTAGGGTTTCTGCCCCGTTACTTCTCCGCTGCTTTCTTGTTCCAGTATGAAAAGCAAACTGCAGGCAGTTTACAATTCTACCCGTGGTATACGCTCAGTATATCACGGCTAAGAACCAATCAGATTGCTTGATTTGACTTGTCCGTTTTATAAAAATGGAATATATCACGGTCCCATGGCAGTGCAAAACCAAGTGTTTCTGTTAAAAAAACATTGTGTTGGTAAAAGTGACCAGTAAGACTTAAATTTACCGGAAGAATACGAGATATTCTATCAAATATGATCTGAGCTTGAAAACAATTGATAAAGAAGGCTTTATAAAGAAAGACACGATCAGGGCTATCTCGATTAATTTTGTATTTAAGTTACTATTGAGAAACTCAAGCCTGCATAACTGCCGTCAGGATGTGGTGCTGTTTGTACCCCATCGCACCTGAGGCTCTCTCGCCAGACAGGCGCAACAGGAAAGTAAGTAGTAAGTGAGTAGAGTAAAAAAGAAAGTGAGTAAAACTTTTGATCACCAGGGCGCATCAGAGTCACTTTCCAACGTTTTGTAGTGCAATCACTGTTGTATAACTAACCAATGTGACCATGTACGAGAGACGATTAACAGTTAACATTCATAGAATACAGACAGTTCAATATATTACAACATTTTTAACAAAGCAAATTCCTTATTGTATTGATGTAACAGTTATTTCCTGATCATCCTCCATCTGTCTTTGTTGAGACGAGCGGAACAATAGGTGTGTGTTCATCAACAACAGTGTATGAGAGCATGCAAAGAAGCAGCATGCGAATGAGAAATATTATTTTTCCTTCAAAAAAAAGCGTATTTTTTAATAAACTTAAAAAAAACAATTGTGCTTATACCAAATTATTTTTAACGGACAATATGACGGCAAGCGGAAACATTGGCATAACCACTGCATAATGTATCGTAGAACAAAATGTGAAAATCTCTTCAGCTTGTGTTAACCACAGAGCTTATTTCGGGCATCTAACCAAAAACACTTGAAAAGAAACATCGACTTTGAGACAAGGATAAGTGGTAAAATGCTAACTCTATACACAATCAACCGAAACCAAGTAACAGGAGAGGTCTTAAAGCAAAAACATACAACCACAGACTGACCTCGAGCAGGACTTCATCTCTGGTTTTGATGGGGGCCGGTTGGCTGAAACCCTCGTCATCGTCATCCTCCAACAAAACAGGTGGAGAGGGAGAAGAGGATGACGAGGAGGAAGAAGAGGAGGATGAAGAGCTGTCACTGGGGAGGGGAAAGGAAGAGCATCAGAGGGAGTTCATCGTTTCCATTCCCTTACTGTAACAAGCCGTTCACTCAAATACATTAATAACCAGCATTTTGCCCACGTGTGTGTGTGTGTGTGTGTGTGTGTGTGTATACCTGTCTGACTCCTTGTCTTCACACGCCTCTGTCTTACACACACTCTGCAAGGAAAGTGTTGCTGTTGTTTCCTCCATATGGGTTTCTGTGTTTGATATGTCTGCGTTGCCAGGGGTTACGATTGGATGTTCTAGTTGTGGTGTCATGGTAACCTCCATCTCCTCTTCCTTCTCCACATGCACTGGCAACATCTCTCCATTCTCCTCTGGTATTTTTTCATCCATCTGAAACATAGACATCTTTTGAATTGATGAAGGCTGGTCTAGAGGTAAAATACCTCAAAACCAAGACTGAAAGAATCTATGACCAGTAGTGTAAAGTCATTAAGTAGGCCTACATTTACTCAAGTACTGTACTTCCATTTTATGTTACTCTGTACTTCTATTCCACTACAATTCAGAAGTAAATATTGTAATTGTACTGTAACTTTACCTTTAGTTACTTTGCAAATAATGATAAACAATATGATTAACTCTTTAATCAGACTTTAATTCCACCTGGAGTAAATCCACAAGCTACCCTGCAGTCTACAAAGTCATTCAAACTAGCTGCACCTTCACCAGCTTTGATAACACTTTCATGATCAATCATTATAAAACATATCATACATATTATTCTGAAATGGACCAATCTGCACAATGACTACTTTTACTTTTGGTACTTTAAGTATATATTTTGATGCTAATACTTTTACTTGAGTAACATTTTGAATGCAGGACTTTTACTGTAACAGAGTATTCCTACATTCTGGTACTTCTACTTTTACACAAGTACAAGATCCGAGTACTTCCTCTGTCTACAGACAGTTATTATTTAGGTAAAGGAACTTACCTTCTTCAACACTGGCAGAGGCAGTGCGTGAGTTAATCTCAAACTTAAACTACTTTATCACACATTAAGTTAACACACTATATATCGCTACGGTTATATAAAAGTAAACAGCTATTATTGCAAAACTAACGCATGACAGCTTTAAAATAATTAAAAATATGAACTTAAAACAAGTTGTTATTAAGAATGAAATGATAGTACGGACATACTAAAACACAAATGTTTAGCTTATTTACCTCCACGCTTTAGTCAGTTAGCTAACGAGCTAACAAGGGCTAAATGCGTTGAATTTCAGCGAAGAAATGGGCTCAACCCGCAAAGCCGCAAGCAGGTCTTATTCCAAAGAGACTCCTTTTCAGCGACATGCAACAATGAACAAAGTAACAACGACTTGGTTAAAAGTAATATATGTTGTTGCTGCTGCTGGTCCTGTACGGCGAAGTACCACATGTGGTTCCTACCAGTGTGAAGTCCCCTAACATGAACCGATACACTTCCGTTTCAACCTTCAAAATATTAGCCTTTAGAGTCCAGACAGTAACAATATTAGTTTGTGATGTCATTAAATTGAATAAATCACATAACTTCAAATTCACAACTACGGTTTTTATATAATTCATAAATATATTTTGAAACCATTCTGATATTTACTTTATTTTGTTATGACTGTAAATCACGAAAAGCGTTGTTCGTACATTTTATTCTGAAGGCAACAATCTTGACTTCCGGTGCAAAATGTTGCTCTCTGTGAACCTTCTCCATCCACAACACGTGGGTTGTGTTTTTCTGGGTGTGCTCACGGCTGGAGAAGGTTCCAGCTGCAGCCGCAGCCGGTGGAGTTTGGCCAGCCTCACGTCTCAGCACCAGCGTGACTGGGACGATCATCTGCCCCTGGTGCTCATGGCATATCGCTCTGCAGTACAGGAGTCATCGGCCTGTTCTCCTCATGTTAGGGAGAGAGCTTCGCACCCCTGCCGTTTTGGCGTTTGGTCAGATACTAACCCGTTATCCTAACTTTTTGTTTTTGTTGAGAAAGTTACCGGTGCGCCAAGGAAGAAGTGGAGCGCACAGGAGACAACCATTTCATTGCAGACTGTTATGTTTACGTGGGGAAATTACATTACATTAAATTATATTACATTACATTACATTGCATTTAGCTGACGCTTTTATCCAAAGCGACTTACAATAAGTGCGTTCGACCAACAAAATACAAACTTGAAGAAAACAGAATCATATAAGTACATCAGGTTTCACAGAGCAAAAACATTTCAAGTGCTACTCAACTGGCGTTAGATTAGTCAGTGCTTTATTAGTATATAAGTGCTTTATTAATAGTGCTATTGCTCGAAGTGGAGTCGAAAGAGATGAGTTTTCAGTATGCGCCGGAAGGTGTGTAAGCTTTCTGCCGTCCTGATGTCAATGGGGAGCTCATTCCACCATTTTGGAGCCAGGATAGCAAACCCACGTGTTTTTGCTGATCGGGAACTTGGGTCCCCTTCGCAGTGAGGGTGCAGCGAGCCGTTTGGTTGATGCAGAGCGTAGTGCACGTGCTGGGGTGTACGGTTTAACCATGTCCTGGATGTAGGAAGGGCCAGATCCATTCGCAGCATGGTACGCAAGTACCAGTGTCTTGAAGTGGATTCTAGCAGTTACCGGAAGCCAGTGAAGGGAGGGGCGTGGTGTGGGAGAATTTAGGAAGGTTGAAGACCAGACGAGCCGCTGCATTCTGGATGAGCTGCAGAGGTCGGATGGCACATGCAGGTAGACCAGCCAGGAGGGAGTTGCAGTAGTCTAGGCGTGAGGTGACGAAAGCCTGGACCAGAAGCTGGGTCGCGTTCTGAGTCAGCTGGGGACCCATCCTCCTGATGTTGTAAAGCGTGTATCTGCAGCAACGGGTTGTAGCAGCGATGTTTGCAGTGAAGGACAGTTTGTTATCTAGGGTTACACCCAGATTCCTTGCAGTCTGATTCGGAGAAACAACAGAGGTGGCGATGTTGATGGTTAGGTCAAGAGTGGGACAATCTTGTCCCGGAAGGAAAAGCAGGTCAGTTTTGTCAAGGTTGAGCTTGAGGTGATGAGCAGACATCCACTGAGAGATGTCTGCTTGACAAGCAGAGATGCGTGCGACGACCTGGGTCTCTGAGCGGAGAAAGGACAGGATTAATTGGGTGTCGTCAGCGTAGCAGTGGTATGAAAAACCATGCAGGCTAATGACTGATCCGAGCGAGTTTGTGTACAAGGCGAAGAGGAGGGGACTTTTGAGAGAATTTAAATCTCAGATCTGACCACGTGAAACTCACTGCCTTCAGTTTCTGTCTGGGCTGCATTTAAATAGGCACGCCCTCTCAGCTGTCGCCCATCAGCTGTAGAGAGTTAACTAACTAGAGGGGCGTGGCACCACAGCAATCAGGTGTCCATTTAGGCAGCTCTTTCTTTGAGCGTCAGCGTCAGACAGACGAAGACTGACAAAAACATTAGAGTCCTGCGGGAGTAAGACTGAAAAAGACATTAGAGTCCTGCGGGAGTTAGTGATGGCGAGATGAAGCCTTATGAAGCTTTGAAGCTTTCCAGCCAATTGGTTCGCAAAAGGGTTCATCTCATGAGGCTTCATCATAGGCTTCATTTGAACACAAACCCCCCTGCTGGTCAAAGTGTGTACAACAGGCAGATTGGACATCTCAACAGTGTGCTGTATCTCATACCGAGTTCCCATTGAGTAAAGCCTTAGAATAACTCTAAACTACGAACAGAAAATCATATTTTCATGTTAACAATATTTTATTTATTCCAGTTGAATGATTGTGATTGGAAAGCCTAAGGAGGCTGGTAAACATTGCAAAGAGGGATTTGTATTCCTTAATAATATTCATAAACTTAACCATGTTGTAGCCTGAGAAAGGCTAAACCATATCAAAGAATACATTTATTAACTACATTATCTCATTTAGCTGTAGCTTTTATAAACAACAACAAATACCTATTGTTCAGTCGTTGAACCAGGGACCCTGCGGTCACGAGTCAACTGCTTTCCAGCTGAGCCACAGCACACACACTGAAGCTCCCTGAAAACACAGCAACATATGTATTCCTGTATTTATTGATGTTTTTATTCCTACATGTATTTATGCTTGTATCTATTTATTATGACATGTTCCGACCTCTATATGAGTGAGGGTCTGAGCTCTTTTAATTACATCGTGTCACCGGGCCCGGGTACAGGAGGGGTAATATGGTTCTTAGTATACATCCATGGGTATTATGAGCGTTGTGGTTCAACGGTTCAACCGATCTGAATGGCTTCCTGAAGCAGTCACGTGGTATCGACAGGCAGCGAGGCTTCGATGACGTCACTGGCCCAAAACGATACAAGCCTCGAAACATGCTTCACAAAAAGCTTCGGGGATTACTCGACACACGCTCCGAAGCCTCGGCGCAATACGTAACATCACTAGCGGGAGTCACGAGGGTGGCAAAGAGGAGGCAAATCCTACTCTGATTGAGCTAAGTATCGCTGGTGTTTTATTTTTAATTTGTTTAGCTTTCTAGCCCCTCATCCTATAATCATGTGTATTTTCTCCATTCCTGTTCATGTGTCTTCTCGCAATTATCACTGGCCTCGTGTATCTCCTAATCGCTATAACCGGCCCGCTCTCGTTTATCCCACGTGCTCCACTGAGATCCAACATCTAGTTTCAGGCGGCCTGTGGAACTGCCAGTCAGCTGTTCCTAAGGCTGACTTCATCTCTGGCTACGCTTCCCTGCAGTCTCTGGATTTCCTTGCTCTCACTGAGACCTGGATTACTCCATCCAACACATCCACCCCAGCAGCTCTCTCCACAGCATATTCCTTCTCCCATACACCCAGACCCACTGGCAGAGGAGGTGGCACTGGTCTCCTGCTCTCTCCCACATGGAGCTTTTCCCTCTTCAAGCTACCTAACTTCACTCCTTCCACCTTTGAATTCCATGCCGTCACAGTAACCCATCCTATACAACTGACCAGTGTTGTTCTCTACCGTCCACCAGGCGCCTTGGGGGACTTCTTGGAGGAATTAGATAATCTCCTCTCACACATCCCTGAAACTGGCCCTCCCGCTGTACTTCTCTGAGACTTCAACCTCCAGACAGGGAAGATAGACGAACTAACATCTCTGTTAACCGCCTTTGCTTTCTCACTGTCTCCGTCCCCACCAACTCATAAAGCTGGCAATGTCCTCGATCTCATATTCTCAAGGAACTGCTCTACTTCTAACCTCTCTGTAAACCCGCTCCACACATCCGATCACTTCTTCATTTCATTCTCTCTACCCCTTTCCAAACATAACAAACTAATCTCTTCTCATCCTGCACTTGTCCGCCGTAACCTCCGTTCCCTCTCCCCCTCTACCTTTGCCTCCTCGGTGCTCTCAGCCCTTCCTTCCTCTGACTCCTTCCAACTCCTGCCTCCAAACTCTGCTGCAGAAACTCTCCTCTCTACTTTCTCATCCTCTCTGGACTCTCTCTGTCCTCTCACATCTCGGCAGGCTCGTCAGTCCCCTCCTGCTCCCTGGCTAAATGATGCACTGCGTGCTAATAGAACCGTCCTTCGGGCAGCAGAGCGGAAACGGTGGAAATCCAAACACCCTGACAACCTCCTAACCTATCAGGCTCTCCTCTCCTCTTTCTCTGCTTCGATCTCTCAGGCAAAAAGCACTTTCTTTCAAGACAAGATCCAATCTTCCTATTCCAATCCCAAAAAACTATTTTATATCTTCTCCACCCTCTTGGACCCTCCCAAAGCCCCTCCTCCCTCCTCCCTTCTGTCAAGCGACTTTGTTAACTACTTTGAAAAAAAGGTTGACGATATTCGCTCGTCTTTTTCTGACTCACCTCTTCTCACCGCTGGATCACCAGACCGACGGTCAACCGGCACACTAACTACTTTTTCCCCTCTCTCGCCAAGTGAGGTTCTTACCCTCATTACCTCTGCCCGCCCTACCACCTGTCCTCTGGACCCTATCCCTTCAAACTTCCTTCAGACTATCGCTCCTGATATTCTACCGTTTCTCACCCATTTCATCAACACTTCTCTAACTTCTGGTCACTTTCCAAACAGTCTCAAGGAGGCGAGAGTAAACCCTCTCCTGAAGAAACCCACTCTCAACCCGTCTGATGTTATAAACTACAGGCCTGTCTCTCTCCTCCCGTTCCTGTCTGTTAGATAATATTTTAATGATATCTGTGCAGGGGAGAATTTGAGTGTTTTCCCATGTGTCTTGCCTGCAACTTAGAGCAGGGCACAGGTCAAAGGTCCTGCCTTCCTGTGGGGGGAGTGTGGCCAACTGCGCAGATGACTTTAACAGACTTTCTTTGTCTCTAAACATGTGCGATCGATTACGATGGAAAAGAGCGCGAATATAGGCACCTCCTATATTCTCTGGGTAGATTTGCGCTGTGTTTTCTGTGTAACCTTTAGTGTTGGCTTGGGATTGACATGAGGAGTTGTGTGAAAACCTTGCCAATGCTCCCGGCCGTTGGATCTCTCAATAAATCCCAGTGTTTGACATTCAGAATTCTTGCTCCTCCCGTGTCCTGATTTCCATTGCAACAGAAGTTTCTCTTACAAATTGGTGTCACGGAACAGGATACCAAAAGATCTTCAGAGGCTGGTAAGTACATTTCTATTTTGAGATTGCTTGCCAGTATCATTCTGAGGTTGACGGTATCATAAAATTACCTGTAAAAAAGAACTGAGCTGCTGCAATGTGATAGATTTGTAAAAAATCGCCGAATTCTTGAGGTCTCAGTGGTCAAACTGGTTTAAATTAACAGCAGAAATCGGCTCAAATCTGCCTGCAGCTGCTGCTGGGTGTGTGTGATTTCACCCCACCCCCTGCGGAGAGCAGACAGAGAGGGAGAAGCACAGAGTGCCATATATTCTTTTCCTCACACCATTTGTCGATTTGGAACAAAACAGAACGATTATAAGATGGGAAGGGTGGTATGCGGGAAATGTGACATGGAGCTGTGTTTAAATACTTCCCCTGTCTGGGTGGCTGCTGCCGTGCAGATGAGAGGAAGAAAGTCACAGCCCTTTTTTTGTCTAAGCTTTAACTCACACCACCGCCATCTCAATTAAAAAAACGGGATGGTCTAAAAGCAATCGTTGTCTGTGACCATGTTCTGCATTGCTGGAAATTCTGGGACAGCACGAGGTGCGTGCATCACCTGACGCGCCACAGCTCTCTACTCTGCTGGAGGAGCATTTCCTGCGTTGCTTGAAAGCGTTCCCTACGTTGCTGGACCTGCTGGTGGCGGTCCGGGGTGCATAAATAACAATTATAGGCTAATTGATCACAGGTGGGCAGTGGCAAGCAAGCGTAGAAACAAAACTGTGTTTCACCGTTGGGGTGAACTCAATAGGCTGGTCGTGGACTACAGTTAACTGGGCTGTTCTTGGAGTGGGTAGCAAAACAAGTCAATGTTCTCCTGGTCGGGGGATCATAGCGCCACTAGAACAGAGTAGTGGTTGTCGCAAGAGGATAAGCTAGTTATCGCTAGCTTCAGGCACGATCTTAGCACTTGTACAAAGGTGGATGCGCGAGTCAAGGTGCTCCATTCCTATAATTCCCTACCCCCTCTGAGACTCTCCCTAATTCGGACTAAATTGAGCGGAATGAAGTTTTCTGTCACGCTGGTACTTGTTGCGAGTTCATGTTTGTTTGTATAATTGTTTCGTGTTTGTTTGTCTACCCGCCGTCTTGTGCATGCGTTGTAACAACTCATAATGAATCAGTCCACAGCCAGGGTAAAATGAACTAAACTTTAGTTATCTCACCAAAATTAAATGACTTCAGAAAAATAAAACAATAATGTAAAGATGAAAAGCTCAAACAGCTCAATGTTGTATTATTTGTTTAATTTATTCTTAATCTATGTATTATATGGTAATAATGAATAACAAAACTTAATGTATTGAACACATTCCGAAACAAAGAGGACTGGCTTATCTAAAGCTAGTTGAGAAGCACTTGAGGTACTTGGCTCTGTGAGGCCTGATGTACTTATATGATTCTGTTTTCTTCAAGGTTGTGTCTTCCTGGTCGAATGTACTTATTGTAAGTCGCTTTGGGTAAAAGCGTCAGCTAAATACAATGTAATGCAATATAGTCAGACAGTAATTGAAACTTTTGCGCTGTTGCTGCAAAATGAAAACCTTGTTGATTGTCTGTTTCCAACTGGCCACTGGAATCAGATAATTGATATACGTTGAAGTTCAATTACAGTTTAAATATAGTTTAACATTCTTTATTAAACTGTTTCAAATTTCTAGTACAATTGGTCTATACAGACATTACTACAATCCTAATAGTTGTCAAATACTGAGCTTATGAACAATAGAGTAAAGGTCGCTGGTTAAGCCAGGATCAATACACTTGTTGAGGTTTTATTGTGCACATAATAAATGTGTTTAAATGAATTGAGCAATTTTTAAAGGAGTATAATGTTGCAATTTTTTTAAGATAAGTAATTGCAGTTCAAAGATAGATGTTGTTTTCTCCTTCTCTCGTTCACGAGCACACAAAATAAATCATAAACATTTCCAAATCCGAACAGACAGAGAAGTAAACTAAACTATTTTGCTCTTCATTTTTTTAAATGGGATTTCCCGCTACATAACAGAAGACTTAATACAGGACTTAAAGAACATTTTAAAGACAAGTCATGGAGAGGTTTGCATTTTGGACGGAATCTCCCCTTTCCTCTGCTCCTAAAATCCTGCACCCGAGGACAATCACAGGCGTGACCTTTGGAGGGGGAGAGAATCTGAGCAGACCACAGAGCGACCATTGGGGGGTTTTTATGGCCTAAAGGCACAAAGAGGAACATTTGGCTATGCGCACACACACACACACACACACACACACACACACACACACACACACACACACACACACACACACACACACACACACACACACACACACACACACACACACACACACACACACACACACACGTGTAAGTGATTTACAGTTACTAAATCAGCCTACTATCACCTAAAGAATATATCTAGGATTAAAAGACTAATGTCACAGCAGGATTTGAAAAAACTTGTCCATGCTTTTATCTTCAGTAGACTGGACTACTGCAATGGTGTCTTCACAGGTCTCACTAAAAAAAAAATATTAGAAAGCTGCAGCTGATTCAGAACGCCGCTGCTCGAGTCCTCACTGACACTAAGAAAGTGGATCACATAACTCATGTTCTGAAGTCTTGACACTGGCTTCCTGTGTGTCAAAGAATAGATTTCAAAATACTGCTGCTGGTTTATAAAGCACTGAATGGTCTAGGCCCAAAATACATTTCTGACCTCCTGCTAAATTATGAACCATCAGATCTCTCAGGTCTTCAGGGACTGGTCAGCTTTCTGTCCCCAGAGTCAGAACTAAACATGGAGAAGCAGCGTTCAGTTATTATGCTCCAAACATCTGGAACAAACTCCCAGAAACCTGCAGGTCCGCTGCAACTCTGACTACTTTTAAATCCAGGCTGAAGACTTTTCTCTTTGTCGCTGCTTTTAATTGAACTATTCACATCTTAAACTGCACTGTAACTTTTATCCATGTATTTTCCCTTTTAATGCTTATTTTATTAGTTTTTCTTTTTAATGCTTAATGTCTTTCATTTTTTGTAAAGCACTTTGAATTGCCTTGCGTTGAAAGGTGCTATATACATAAACTTGCCTTGCCTTACGGATCTGGATGAATTATGTGAAATATAATCAAGTGTTAAATCAGACTTTAGTTCCACCTGGAGTAAATCCACCAGCTACCCTGCAGTCTACAAAGTACTTCAAACTAGCTGCACCTTCACCAGCTTTGAGAACACTTTGATGATAAATCATTATAAAACACATCATATATATTATTCTGAAATGGACCAATCTGCACAACGACTACCTTTACTGTCGCTATTTCCACTATATTTTGATGAGAATACCTTTATACTTTTACTTGAGTAACATTTTTAATGCAGTAGGCTACTCTTGCTGTAACATAGTATTCCTACACTCTGGTACTTCTACTCAAGAACAAGATCTGAGTACTAAAGCTAACGTTAGCCAGAACATTTTTTCAGTTCACTTCACGCTCCGACAGGGAGCTCTGCTCTGAACACCTGAACGGCCCGTTCTAACAGCTGTTCACCAGCGGTCCAGTCTGTAAGAGTCACTCCGGACCACATAATATGGGAGGAAGAACACCATGCGGCAATGTTGGCACATAACAGCTCGCGGCTGCAGATTGTCACGTAGTGATCGTCTTCTCAAATAGGACATCTTTGATAATAGATTCTGGCCTATCAGAATCGAGGTGGCGGCGTGGTGTTGTTGCAGGAAGTCCCGACGGAGAATAATTTTGCGGTAACACATCTCTATATACATTGATACAACATTACGTGTTGATAGAGATCGTCACATAATGAAATAGGACCCCACGGTTTGATGATTGATAGGTGTGTGGGCTGTCTTCCGTTTTCACACACAGGACAGTGGGGGATCCACGAATGTAAAGTAATTCACACAGCCTTTTTTCCTCTGTGAGGAGCAGCAGGTTCAGCTTCATTTACATATGTCGTGTAGTAATTAGGGATGTGCATCTCCATCACTGAGGCCGATGCGATGCGCATCTCGATACGTTGCCACGATACGATACATTAACGATACATTTGAAACACCAGGACGATGCAATACGATATGATTCACCCCTGTTGCGATACAGTTCGATACGATTTGATTCAACATTATGCGATTCAGTGCGATACGATTCAACACGATGCAAAAATAATGATACTTCAACATGGTACGACAGAGGATTTTTGTTTTATTCCTTATATGCAGCAAATCATACATTAACAAAAAAGTGCTTTACATATTTGGTACTGCACATCCCATCATGCCGTTTATTTTTTTACCTTTAAAAGCTCTCCAGAGTACAGTACAATTGTATAACACCTCACAGTTAAACAATGTAAGGATGCATTGCTCATGATTAACAATGTGCAAATAACAGCTACCATAGTGCAATGCCCATCGGCTGACTCACCAGTGAGCAGAAAGCAGTGGGTTCTATATGAACAATAAAAAATACAAATAACCTTTCACAAACAGGTATTTCATAACTGCTTACAGTGAGGAAGACATTTAAACTGTGATTGGCCGTCACAGGCTGCTGTAAACTAAACACCACTCTCTGACAGAACACCTCACTGAGTGATTTAACTCATGTCTAACTTTCAGGTTTCTCTTTTCAGCCGCAGACCCCATGTCGCCTCTTTATGTGCGTCGCTAAGTTCCTCGTACTACTTGTGTACTTTAAAGCGGCTCTGCATCGTTAACAATTTGCGAGCGATTTTTCAAGTTGACCGTCTGTAGTATATAGTGCCGCGCACATATACCATCAGGACGTTACTGATGGGGTGCGGCTGCGGAGTGATACTGTGTGTATGCAAGCCCGCATCTAGGACGGATCTATGTATCATGGCTGTAGACCTGTTAAGTAATAAAGATACCTCATACAAAGGTCTACGGATACCTTATTACTCTCCATGACCTGCGGTCAACTATATAGCATAAAGGACTATTACACCGTCTTTCTTGAACAATCCGAAGTGTTGCCAAACGTTTGATTTGTAGGTATTTTTCGGTGCGCTGTGTTTCTCTTTCTCCTCAACTTCCGTGTGTGTTGATAACTGAGACTCTCAGCCTCCGTAGTGGCGAAGCAAATATCAAAGATCGTCTCTGCTGAGCGTTGACAAGATGAGGGGATTTTATATCAATGAATCGTTTTTTTACCGATGCAAAGACGCTACGCAATCGATGCATCGCGAGTTCAACCCAAACTGTAGCCGATGTGTACTCTTTCAACCGGTGCACTCGCATCTTGAACGTTTATGCCGGTGCACCGATGCGAATCGGTGAATCTTAACATCTCTAGTAGTAATAGATGGATTTATTTTTTATCTCAAGAGAGAATGTGTATTTTATGTTAGTATTTCAAAAAAAATCCCCCCAGACAGCGCCGCTGCGGGGGTTGGGTTTTTAGCATGTCAATTTTGTCACACAAATGTGCCTTTTTATTTCATACAGTTCAATTTGGATTGAGATAGGGAAATAATCCAAACCTCATGCGTGGCGTTTCACTGTCAAGGGGAGCGTGTATGTAATTACATTTCAAATACTGACTTGAGCCCCACCACTGTATGGGTTAGCCCTACCATAGATTGCCCAACAAAAATACTCAGGAGCTGATAAGTCAATTAATTGCTTATCATGACAGGCACACAATAAAACAGTGGAAACATGTGTTTGACTTTCATTAGTGAATGAAACTGTGTGCCCTTTTATAGTCTGAGTCCAATATTGTGCATTTATATATATATTATATATATATCCTAAATATATGCTAAGGTCCCGCTACTGACACGATAGCAGTCATTTTGTGCGCATGTGTGTAATTAAACCCATGATATCGAAATCTCACTCCAGCCAGGTACCCAGAGTTGGCAACCTTGCCCATACCCCAATAATATTTGTATTGCAGATCTACATGAATCACACAAACGACCTATTTTGGATTCAAAAGGTGACAAGTTTGCATCCCTGCTTGTTATCCTTTCATTACAGAGCTGGGAAAATTGTGTATTGATTATATTCTGATCCGTGCAAGTCCTATTTTAACTGACTTTAGTTTCTAATATTAATGATAATTTGATTTCAACCCATAAGTAATTATTTAACTTAACTCAACATTTCACATGATGGATTAGTGTTCCACATTTTCCCCACTAATTTATTTTATGATTGAGCCACTGGTAAAGAGAGACATTGATGACTTTGTGTTCCTTTTTGTTGTCCGCGGCCTCGGACGGCTTCACTAAAAGTCACCCAGCTCTGCCCTAATACAGTCCGGCTGAGTGCAGTCACAGAGATGCTATGGCTGCGCTACATGACATTAATGTTCTGGTCCGAGAATGGACACCATTTCCTGCTCCCAGAGAGAATGACATTCCTCAAACTGAACTTTACAGCCGTTGATATTGTCTCACATGGGTCTGCTTCCCCCCCACCGAGCCATGAACTGAAAGCTTGACGTCTGCTCTGAACACTTGGAAGCCTTCCTGTCACACCAGCTCCAAACCCTTGGGTCAGTCAGATGAGACTAACGGCTTCACTTAGGGCATAAGGGTCAGAAAAATGACTCTCGTTACCACGGAGTGGTTTGTTTGTTTTTTAAGGCTATCCATACTGCTATGCAGAGGATGCCTGTAAGATTGGCAAGCTGTGAAAAGCCCCTACCATTTTTAGTATAGGCCTGATGTCAGGGGCCTCTTACTGTATACTACAGTATATTCTTACTACATATATTTAAATTATATAGACAATTTTTCCACCTGGTGAAACGAGAGGCTGCACGGAGCTTAGGCTCAAAATACAACCATTCTGTTCTGCTCTAAAGATTCAATTTATAGATTCTATATCAAAATAGTTTGTTTTTATTGTTTCCAATGATAACGTCACCTTAAGTGGAGGAATGCAAACCTGTTTTCAAATGTAAGGTTTTGAATTTGTTTGACATTTCTCAGTAAAGACACCCTCAGACGCCCACTATCATTCATGCTATGCCTTCAGTGGTAACTCAGATGTTAAGGGGGATGAAGCTGTTCCTCCCAAATCAGAGATGCTTTGTTTTTTTTTGTTTTTTTCAACAAAGGTGTGCATTTCCTGCATAATATATGGTTCTCACAATTGTTTTTGTTAGTTGCGCACAGCTGATACTGAGTTTTCTCGAGTGATGGATTATGACCTCTACCATGCTTACATGGACTCGTATGTTTTATTTCATATCTAACTGAAGTAAGAGAGAATAGAGAGAGCTGTGAGAGAGATGGGAGATGAGGATGTGAGAGAGATGTGGAAGAGAGAATAGAAAGAGAGAATAGAGAGAGATGTGGAAGAGAGAATAGAGAGATGAGGATAAGAGAGGGATAGGAAAGAGAGAAGAGTTATTTGCAAGTTGCATGCTGATACTGAGTTTTCTCGCGTAATAGCTTATAGACGATACCATGTTTAAATAGACTCCTACGTTGTTATTACATTATGTGACATAAGTAAGAAAAGGGAGGGGAGAGTCAATTATATTTGAGTAATTGATCTCATATTGAAACATTCATTTCTCAAACCTATGTTTTACGGAAGAGGAAATGTACGCCTGATAAACTAATCTTTTATCAAACGGTAAATGGTGAATTAATTTAACATTTAGAATCATTGAGAAGGGGTTATATCCACAGGGACGAGCTCACCTTTAACTTAAAATAACATTTCTCTGCTTTGGACTGATGAGTATATGATTCTTGCATCTTAAATGACTAACACAAACCTTACATGTATGCATGTGCATGTGTCAGGAAGGCTCCCAAATAATTCTGAGGGGCCTAGCCTATTTTTGTAATTGAATGATAATGTGCTAATCCATTACCTTGAGTTGTCTTCACTCAGGAAAACATCTCTATCAAGTGTTAACCCAATAACTAGGACAGCTCTGAAGGCCAAGGGTCAGAGAGAGAGGGTCACACCCTCTGGCTGCAGAGAGCACCCCCAACCACGGGCAAGGAGGCACGAGGTCTTTCGAGATGAGAGGATTCTAATCTTCAACTTTCTGATGGGATGGGATGCTTCTTCATCTTTCTGCTCAGACAACTCTGCAGGACGAGCGATGGCTTCAGAGGCTCCATGTTTCTTGGAAGGGCAGATTTCTTCCTAAACATCTCCCATCACGGGGGGTGGCATCTGGATGTGTCATTTGGAATTGGCTCTGCTCTCAAGCAGATAGCAGAAGGAATGCAGGCAGATGAGCCTCTGGTTCACTGGGAGATCATAAAGTGCTCACTGAATGAGCCACAAAAAGCAGAGCAATTGGGGGGTTTGAAATATGGTGCTCTGGGGAAGAAGAGTTTTGAGCCAATCAGCACCTCAGTGCTAATCTACGGCATCTATTGCACGTCTGTCCGTCCTGGGAGAGGGATCCCTCCTCTGTTGCTCTCCCTAAGGTTTCTCCCATTTTTCCCTTTACAGTTTTTCTCAATTGCTAAACCCACTATTTAGAATCAAAATGCATTTCTTCAAAACAAGAACATAGCCATCTAAACAGAAACACACTCGCCATAACTCTGAATATCTTTTGCAAAATGCACTTACATGACCAAAACTGAAAATACTGGTCACAAAAAAGAATAAGTCGATCGAAACAGAACACATTGTCCTCTAATGAGACAAATGTGTTTTCATAACTGAAGCTCCGGTCACCATAACAACACATTCTACCATAACAATATACATTTCTTGCAAAGTGCTCTAAGGCACTCAAAACTAAAAATACCCCTTCCAAACCCAGATACCTTCTCCAAAAACAAACATCTGTCAGCTCATCAGAAGACTATTTGAACAGTCATTACCAAGTGGCACACTAAATACTGACTACAATCATCAACACACAAACCTCAAGCTATCGATATTGGAAACTGAACGGAAAAACAGTATGTTACTGTAACTATGGCATAGTTTTTATTGTCTCATTTTCAGAAGAGCACCGTAACAGAAACAAAAGATGAATAGCAATACACTGGAACAAAAATAACACGGGTAAATGATGTAAATCAGCAGTAAAGCAGAGAATGAGATCTATATAGCTTTACTGATCTGCTCGTTGGCCTCTGTCTGGCCACATAGCCTCATCTACGTCACAGCGTATGTCTTCACTTGCAAGGCAGCGTGGGAAATATCTCCCTGCGTGTCGACAGGATTCCGCAGAGATGTCCCGACAGCCAGCATTCATTGCGTCCAAAAGGGGCATTCTGTCATGAGGATGATGGTCACAAACCTTGCATCTCCAGGCAGAGAAGAACTCCTCAATGGGGTTTAGAAATGGGGAGTATGGAGGGAGGAACTCCATGGCCATGTGTGGATGAGCCTCAAACCATGCCCTCACATCACGAGAGTGGTGGAATGCCACATTGTCCCATATGACCAGGTGAACCGACTAGGGGTGTAACGGTTCACAAACATTTCGGTTCGGTACGTACCTCGGTTTTTAGGTCACGGTTCGGTTCGGTACGTTTTCGGTACAGCAGAAAAAATTATCACAAAACA
Source organism: Pseudochaenichthys georgianus (assembly GCF_902827115.2). Taxonomy (NCBI): domain Eukaryota; kingdom Metazoa; phylum Chordata; class Actinopteri; order Perciformes; family Channichthyidae; genus Pseudochaenichthys; species Pseudochaenichthys georgianus. Next base: position 3,646,886 of record NC_047503.1, on the reverse strand, counting down.
TAACATATTTTTTTAAAATTATTATTAAACTGTGAATAATGTATTCACTCAAATAAATATAAAATATAATAAAATAAACATTAAGGTGCAGCATTTCGATGAACTGAAATAATCTGTATTTGAACTTTACTGTACTAGTACTCACAAAACAAACTATTAGTTTTGGGTTTTTAATTATTATTAAACTATGAATATTCACTCAAATAAATATAAAATATAATAACATAAACATTAAGGTGCAGCTTTTCGATTAACTGAAATAATCTGTATTTGAACTGTACTAGCACCTAAGCAGCCAGTTAGACATAATGACTTGCTTGTCATTGTATTTTCATGTTGTTTAAAGAAAGATGAACTTGTCCACATTGCTTGCCGAAAGGGCAGATCAGCTGGCACTAGCAATGTCTCCTGCTGTGGAGAAAACCCTCTCGCTAGGGACAGAGGTAGCAGATACAGCCAGGTAGCGCTTTGCTAACATGGCAACATAAGGATATTTGCCGTTTGTAATAGCTTTGGCTCGGTCTGAAGTTTTTGCGAGTGGTGGAGGCTTAAATGCTAGCGGGAGTTGGGTTTGCACTTCAGTCTTTTGGTACCGGTGATATTCACGTTCGGGTGATGCCTTTTCAAATGAGTGTGCAAGTTTGATGTATTGCCAGCCGCGTAACCAATGTTAGTTGAACAATGCCGACAAACAGCTTTGGTTCGGTCCACCTGTCTTTGTCCGTCATCCTTGTTCGTAACTGCGAAACCAAAATGTTCCCAAACCGGACACTTCAATGATGCTGGAGGATTTTCGAGCTCAACTTTATCTGCGTTCGCCATTTCGACAGTTCCTCAAATTACTGACAACATTTGAACGCATCCCTCTGACCAGCTCGTCCTATGAAATGACTTGCTCGCTCTATGACGCGTTGATCACAATGGGAGCAAATTACTCTGAATGCTGCGACGCAGCACCTGAGAATGCTTCCAAGAAGTTGTTCACGTTCTCATTTTTTTACGTTTAACGTTATATGCGTTCGGTACACTTCGGTACACACGTGTACCGAACCGAAGGGCCCGTACCGAATAATTTCGGTACGGGTACGTGTACCGTTACACCCCTAGAACCGACCTCACTCGATCCCTCTCTTCTGGTGGCACCAGTCGGTCATACAGGACATCCAGGAAGGCAAGGACACGTTGCGTGTTATATGCTCTCATCACAGGGATGTGAGCAAGGACGCCTTGTGTCGAGATAGCCGCACACAATGTTATGTTTCCTCCCCTTTGGCCTGGAACAAAGACTGTTGCTCTTTGCCCAATAAGGTTCCTCCCACGTCTGCTCACTTTGGAGAGGTTGAAGCCTGCTTCATCCACATATACAAAAACATGTGGTAATGCATTGCCTTCCTGCTCCATCATTCGCTAAAGAAAATGAAACAAACAGAGGACCGTTTTACATTACTGTAAGCAGTCTGACATACTAAACATATAGGCAAGCCATCACTGTGATTGAGGTCCTTACCTGTACATACCGGTGCCTTAACTCCTTCACACGGTCAGAGTTGCGTTCAAAAGGAACCTTATAGATCTGTTTCATTCTGAGGTGGTGCCTCTTTAACACCCGCTCAATGGTTGCAACACTTATAGATGGAATGTTACTGAAGACATCCTGGTCTGCAATTATTCTGGCCTGAATCTCCCTTAAGCGGATTTCATTGTTGATTGTTGGCCACAACCATATCAACAATGGCAGACTCTTGTTCTGGAGTAAAGGCCTTTCCTCGCCACCAGAGCGGGCCGGGGTGCTCTTTCAGTTCTATCAATAAATATTTGAGAATGTTATGTACTGTAATATAAAAACAGTGATCGAAACCTACATAAAAATAGAAATGCATGAAGTGCTGTAAAAAAGGGTTACAGTAGCTTACCTATTTTCGTGCCTGAAGATCCTAATAATGGATGCCACTGTTGATCTCCGTATATTGGGCTGAACCCTTTGGCCAGCCTCACTGAGGGACATGCCATGGTTTATGACGTGGTCCACAATAGTTGCACGGGTGTTGTCCGAAACTACTGTTCGCATTGGTCCCCTTCAACTCTTCCACCACGCATACGTACAGCCCTCCCTCTTCCTCTGTGAATATCAGCCCTCCCTCTTCCTCTCTGAACATCAGGGTTCCCTCTTCCTCTCTGAACATCAGGGTTCCCTCTTCCTCTCTGAACATCAGGGTTCCCTCTTCCTCTGTGAACATCAGGGTTCCCTCTTCCTCGCTGAACATCAGGGTTCCCTCTTCCTCTCTGAACATCAGGGTTCCCTCTTCCTCTCTGAACATCAGGGTTCCCTCTTCCTCGCTGAACATCAGGGTTCCCTCTTCCTCTCTGAACAACAGGGTTCCCTCTTCCTCTCTGAACAACAGGGTTCCCTCTTCCTCTCTGAACAACAGGGTTCCCTCTTCCTCTCTGAACAACAGGGTTCCCTCTTCCTCTGTGAACATCAGGGTTCCCTCTTCCTCTGTGAACATCAGGGTTCCCTCTTCCTCGCTGAACATCAGGGTTCCCTCTTCCTCTCTGAACAACAGGGTTCCCTCTTCCTCTGTGAACATCAGGGTTCCCTCTTCCTCTGTGAACATCAGCCCTCCCTCTTCCTCGCTGAACAACAGGGATCCTTCTTCCTCTCAGAGCTCCTCTACCTACTCGATCAGCCATTTTGTTCACACAAACATCTTACTGAAGTGAGGGAGGTCTTTTATAGGATTCTCACTAATTACAATTACTATAGGAAAGTCATTGATATCAGCTTACAGTAACATCATTACTGTAAGGTATACAGTACATTCCATGCGGTTACCTTTTTCAATGGGGTGATTGACTGATAACAAGTGTTAATATTTTGCACATCAAGTGTCAATTAGTGTAGCTATGGTGTAAGTTTATGAGGAGTAAGTGTTATCCACTGTGAGAAGATTATTTTGTTTTGTAGACATGAGTTACACAAAAGATCTTTGATGTTTGTGTAGAGCATTGTAACTTCAGTCAGAGAATTGTGTGATCTGTTTTGCAAAACACTGCTTAGCATCTGCATTTTGTGTGATATCAATGATAAATGGTATACTGTTGTAGAGAAATGGTTTTCTGTTTCGATGGCTGTGCTATTGGTTTGATGAAAGGAATTTTGATTCTAAATAGTGGGTTTAGCGATTGAGAAAAACTGTAAACTGGGTTTTCTTCGGAAGTTTTTCCTTGTACGATGTGAGGGTCTAAGGACAGAGGGTGTCGTATTGTCATACTGATATTCGGTCTGGCTCTCCCAGCTTGCACGCGGTTTGATTGGCTAACGCTTGTACTGGCGGGATTTGCATAAACGGGATTTGATTGGCTGATGCCAGCTTCAAAAGCATCAGGAGCATCAAAAGTTGAACATTGCTCAACTTTTGATGCTCACGATGCTTGCAAAGCCATGCTCCGCTCCCCACAATGCAGTTCGGCGAAGATTCAAAATCTTCTACGTCACCCCATTCAAGTGAATGGGCGAAGCGTTGAAAGCATTTTTCGATGCCTGTAGTGTAGACGGGCCACAATGGCTTCGCGTTTGGCCGAACCACGCCCCTTAGCTGTGATATATTGAGCATATACCACGGCCTGTCGTGAGCTATTGCTTAATTATATGATCGATGATCTGATTAATGATGTAATATGAATGGTAAGTGCGACACGTCGGCGTCTTCTCTGCATACGGCAGTTTAAACTGTATTTCCTCTATCCTGTAATATGACTTGAGAGATTTAAATTCCGCACACTGAGTTGATCTCTTTTCTATAGACGCCGGAGGCGGGCAGCGTCAGGTAAAAAAAGTTATTTAGCCTTCCCAAACCTGAGCCTCACGCGCCGCCTATGCTGTCTATTCATCATTCAATTCATTCTATATTTTATTCTGTCTATTGTGTACATTACTTTTCACTGCAGAAGAAAGAAGAAAGAAGAAACTGCATTTCGTTGTCTCAGTACCTGTAATATGTGCACTAACAATAAAGTTGAATCTAATCTTGAGCAGGAACAAATGTATTTACTTAGTACGTATCTGACATTAACCATGGATGTATAATAAGAACATTATGTCTCAAGACATTAACGATTAAACACATGTGTGCATTCTTTATAAATGCAAACCGAGTCAAGCCGACTCCGGAGGTGGCGGTATGCACCTTAAAGTTGTTTGCAATCCGCCAAAAAACCGAGAGAAGAAGAAGACGAAGCTGCTCCGAGCTGTCCGACTTCAGGCGAGCTTTTTGAGACCTCCCCCGGCTGCGATCGGCTATTTTCGTCTACTTTCGAGGCGAGCCGCAACGCGTCTCAAACAAGCCTAATATGTTCGGCTGGCAGAGGGTGCGGCTATAGCTCTGAACGTGGCTACTGGGTATCCCTATACCCAGGAAGAAATCTCCAACGAGGCGTTTTGGGGAGGTCCCAGGAGCAACCTCTGTTGCCCCTTTCACACCAACGCGTTTTCAGCTCCGGCTCAGAGCTGGAGCCTGAAAAGTGCCGGGTTTTCCTGTTCATATCGCAGAGGCGCCGCCTCTTAGCTCCAAAAAATTGTCGGTCTAGAGGCAAGAGCTTCGGAGCTAAGAGGAAACTAAACCCACCTCCCCTGAACATGAGTCGACTGTCATGCCTGCCTACAAGCAGTAGTGCAAACACACTTTATAAAGTCAGGCAACACTAACTAGGCTTCGTGTGATTCGGTTTATTTGTACCTTACTTTGACCATCCGTTCTATTTCGTATATGGCTTCGCCCTCTAAGGCTATCGCTATTGGGTTATCCCTCTGCGCCCCCGTGCAGCACTGAAACACTTGTAGTCCACGCCCACCTGCTAGGTGGGCCCCACCCTCGGGCCTCCTTCCGGTATAAATAGGAAGGTGGCCCGGCAATCTGCTTCCTCTTTTCTTCAGCAACCAGCAGTACTGAAGCACGAGAAAGAATTATGAGCAGCAATGATCGTATCCGCATGTGTCCTTCGTGCAATACAGGATATATCATGAGCTATGATTTGCACCCGATATGCGCATCCTGCCTGGGGCCAGAGCACGCGGACGCGGCTCTCAGCCAGCAGATTGCATGTTCTCACTGTGTACGTCTCCCATCATCCGACAGGAAGCAAAGTGCGGACGCTCTAGCTGCTGCGGGTGAGGAGGACGACTGGCCCATCCAGAACAGGGACAACAACCTGTTTCTGGAGGCGAGTGGGGGGCAGGAGTCGGACGACTCCTACCCCGTCTCCCTCCATGGCTCGCCATGCGGCTCTCCCCTTCCCCCTCTTCCCCGGATGGGGGAGACGGGGTCGGAGCGAGAGTCAGAGGTGGCGGCCGAGCACGTGGTCACCTTCTCCGTGGCCACGGCGCTACCGGCGTTGGGTGGCATTATGCTGGAGCTGCCGGAGATAATCGGCAAAGCAGCAGCATGTAGAGGTCTCCCCGTTCCACGAGTACGGGAGAGGGTGGCTCTGGATGAGATGGCCGGAGTATTTTCCCGGGTTCAGATGGGCAGGAGTGACCCACTCTGGCCGCGCTTCCCCGCCATTAGGCGATACCAGGAAGGGGCAGCGGCGAACCCGAGGACCTTAAGGGCTCCGGTGGCCACCTTTGTTCCCTTCACCAAGGTGGAGGGGTTCACGGACGAGGTTTTTCCAACCACCCCCGCTCTAGAACTGAGCTTAACAGCGTTCTTCGGGGTTAGGCAGGCCAACTTGGTCGCCGGACGGCGCCCTATGTTGGCCACCCCCAAAGACCAGTATGTCGCCCGCCAGGCTGACCGGGCGCACCAGTGTGCGTTCCAGGCGTCGGCAGCAGCGAATAACATCGCGTTGCTGACCAACTCGGTGATGACGTTGGTCGAACGGTCCACCACCATAGCTCCAGAGGAGGCAGAGGAGATCCCTAAGGCGGCCAGCACGGCACTCACGCTGTGCGCAGCCGTGGCAGTCTCCCAGGCTAGAATCACGGCCTGGATGACTCAGATCCAGCGCCACTTTTGGTTGCAGCAAGCAGTGGTTACAGAGCCAGCCAGAAAGGTGTTGCTGGACGCTCCGATCAGCTCGCACGGGCTGTTCGGACCCCAGTTCCTGTCCATGTTCGAGTCCACGAAGGCGGCATCGGAGCAAGCGGAGGACATCCGCCAGCACGTCAGCTGGCTCCAGCCAGCGGTGAAGCCGCAACGGCTCCAGCGGCAGCAGCAGCAGCCAACCCAGCCACAGCGGCAGACGGACAGACACGCACAGCAGCAACAGCCGAGGCGTCAGACTCGTCCGTCCCACGCCTCCAGGGCACCGTCCCGCGCCTCCGGCCCCCCACCAGAGAGGGGGGGTAAGAAGGGAGTGAGGTACTCCCGTTCGGCGTCTGCTCCACGAGAGCTGCCGAAGAAACAAAGCCGGCCTTGGCGGTTTCGGGGGGGAGTGTGAAGGAAATAAAAAAAGATTATTTCCCAACATGCTGTCTGAGTCATCAGTTACAAATGTATTTCACATATCCTCCACCCTGGGTGAACCAGCTGCCTATGACCTATCGGTTAATAGCCAGCAGAGTTAGTTACAAAAGCCTGCACTATTTAATCTATCGATTAATAAGCGGCAGAGCACAGTAACTACACCAGCTGCCTCCAATCTGTTGATTAGTAGGCAGCAGGAGTCGCTGCAGAGGCCTGATGGTTATGACTTTTCGGTTATTAAACCACAGACCTCGCGGCATTCCTCTGTCCGAGATACGCCACCTACACACGGTCACAATAAGCCCATGAGCGCCGTGGTAACGCCTCATGTGGATATCACTGCACACACCCCCATCCATCCTCTGAGCGTGTACGCGCGTCATGATGAGAGGCGGAGTGAAATTCAGCGTGTGGAGGTTTCCTCACAGCCCTTTCGCTCTAGGCCCACCCTGGGTTGCCTCACGGGCAGCGGCGGCTGTTTCTCGGAGTGCCAGCGCGTGTGTCTGATGGACAGATGGATGAGCAGGCTGATCAGCAGAGGGTACACCCTGCAGTTCGCCTCCACCCCCCCACAGTTCAACGGGATACAGGTGACACGCCTGTCATCCCGAGAACAGTGTCTTGCGCTCCAAGCAGAGCTACGGGAACTCCTTTTGAAAGAGGCTATTTCCAGGGTTCCACAGGAGGAAGAAAATCAGGGGTATTACTCCTGCTATTTTCTTATCCCGAAAAAGACGGGGGGAAAGAGACCCATCCTCGACCTGTCAGCTTTCAACAAGGCAATAATGAAGAGGCCTTTTCACATGCTGACGGTCAAAAAGGTGTTAGTGTGTGTTTACCAGGGAGACTGGTTCACCTCTGTAGACCTAAAGGATGCATACTTCCACGTACCCATCATCCCGCAACACAGGTAATTCCTGCGGTTTTCATTCCAGGGAATATCGTACCAGTACAACCGTCTGCCGTTCGGGTATTCCCTGGCTCCTCGCACTTTTTCAAAGTGTGTAGAGACGGCGCTACGGCCGCTACACAGAGGAGGGATGAGAGTACTATTTTACCTGGACGACCTGCTGCTGCTGGCTCGCTCCAGGGAGGAAGCAGCTTTACAGACGGTACAACTCATATCGCATCTGTCAAAGCTGGGTTTCATAATGAACTGGAAAAAGAGCTGTCCTCTTCCCTCCCAGAGTATTATTTACCTGGGGGTGGAATTGAACTCAGCCCGCATGAGAGCACGACTCTCACGGCAGAGAGTGGAGAAGCTGACAGCTCTACTTCGACGTGTCACACCCCGCAGCGTGGTGACGTCACTCTCCGTGATGCGGCTGCTCGGCATGATGGCAGCAGGTCACGGGGTGATTCCCCTGGGTCTCCTGCAGAGGTGGTTCATCAGCCTACACATCGACCCCGTACGACAGAAGAGGCGCATGGTGGTCATCCCTCTGTCCGTGGGTTCAGACTTAATCTACTGGAAAAGTCCCCACGTCCTGTCAGAGGGGGTAGCCCTGGGCAGAGTTACGTCACACACCTCGGTGTTCACAGACGCATCTCTCTCAGGGTGGGGAGGAACGTGCATGACGCAGGCAGAGGGAGGACAGTGGCCGGCTCACATGTCCTTCCACATAAATGTGCTGGAATTGATCTCCGTACGGAGAGTAATTCAACATTTTGCCCCGTTGCTGCGGAATCAGCATGTGTTGATTCCCACAGACAACAGAGCCGCGGCAGCCTACATCAATCGCCAGGGAGGTGTACACTCAGCGCAGCTCCTGAACACAGCCAGGCAAAGGGGCAGACCTCATGTCCAGAGGAGGTCCTCGCCAGGGGGACTGGAGCCTCCATCCTGAGCTGATCGCCCAGGTTTGGAGCCGGTTCGGGAGGGCGGAGGTGGATCTATTCGCCGCACGCGGGAACGCGAAATGCGCGCTCTGGTTCTCCCTGTCAGCGCGGGACTACTGGGGGTGGACGCATTCGCACATCGGCCATGGCCCAGGGGACGACTGTACGCCTTCCCACCAGTCCCGCTGATTCCACGGTTCCTGGACCGAGTACAGGACGAGCGGCTGTCAGTTATCCTAATTGCCCCGGAACGCACAGGAGCTTCCTGGTTTCCATGCCTACAGCGTACGCTGTCAGGCAGGCCATGGGAGATCCCGTGGCGGGGGGACGCTCTCTCACAGGTGGAGGGAGCGATCTGCAGTCACCCAGTGATAGGCCAGCCCTTATGGAGGTGGGGTCTCTCTCAAGATGTTGTACGCACCATTCAGGGAGCCAGGGCCGCGTCTACCAGAGCGTCCTACACAGCCAAGTGGGCAGCGTTCCAACGTTGGTGTGTAGAAAGAAGCCTGGACCCCATCACGTGCCCCCTGCCTCACGTGCTGTCATTCCTCCAGCTGTTGTTGGACAGGAATTTGGCGTTCAGCACAATCAAGGTATATGCGGCTGCCATATCATCTTGTCACGTGGGTTTCGGAGCAGGGACGGTGTTCAGTCACCCACTGACGAAACGGTTTCTGCAAGGGGTACGAAGACTCAGACCAGTGTCACGTGCACTGGCGCCTCAGTGGGATTTGGCTTTGGTGTTACGAGCACTAAGCAAAGCCCCATTTGAACCTTTAGAGCAGGTTCCCCTCAACATGTTATCAGCTAAAGTAGTACTGCTTTTGGCTCTAACATCGGCGAAAAGGGTGAGTGATTTATCGGCTCTCTTTGTGGCCCCGTCATGCCTCCGGATCCAGAGGGATGGCAGTTCGGCTGTGTTACGTCCTAACCCAGCCTTTATGCCAAAGGTCATCACAAGCTCTTTCGTTCTCAGCGCCTGTTTGTGCATTATAGAGAGCGCTCGATCGGGCAACCTCTGTCTGCACAACGGCTGTCACACTGGCTGTGTGAGGCGGTCTCACAGGCGTATGTCTCCTCTGGGGTGGATCCCCCGGACAATATCAAAGCGCACTCCACCAGAGGAATTTCCGCCTCCACGGCTTTGCACGGAGGAATGTCAGTGGAAGACATTTGCACGGCTGCATCTTGGTCTTCCCCCTGTTCATTTATTCAATGTTATTTGAGGGATGTCTCCCTTTCCTCTCTGACGCACCCTGTACTGGGTGTCCTGTCGGAGTGAGTGACGTCAGGGAGCCTGCTGTGCACCTCTCTCCTGCCTCTCGGCACTCAGAGAGCGGCCCTTTTCCCCTCTTATAGGAGGGATGTTCCCTTTACTCTGACACACTTCGTACGGAGTGCCTGATCAGAGTGAGTGACGTCAGGGATCCAGCTGAGCGCTCTCCTACCTGTCTGACACGCAGAGAGCAGATGTTCCCCCTCTATGATCGCAGGATAAGGTGGGACCTTCGTCTCTACTTTCTCACAGCGGCCGGTATGTATTGTTCCCAGCCTTCACCCCGTTGGGAAGATAGGCATGTTTTGCTATGTTCCAGGGATGGTGATGCGCCATTACGCATGGCACAACAGGCAGGGGGGTGTTATTGAGCAGGTGTGTCTGTGCTTCTAGTGCCGGGCGGACCCAGTGGGGCGCAGACTACATCATGCTTCGCCCTTAACCCAATAGCGATAGCCTTAGAGGGCGAAGCCATATACGAAATAGAACTGGGGTTACCTACTGTAACCCAGCTCCTATGAGTAATGGCGCAGCCCTCTAAGCGCTGGGCCCCACTGGCTCTACGAATAGCTGAAGAAAAGTTATATTGTATGGGAGCAGATTGCCGGGCCACCTTCCTATTTATACCGGAAGGAGGCCCGAGGGTGGGGCCCACCTAGCGGGTGGGCGTGGACTACAAGTGTTTCAGTGCTGCGCGGGGGCGCAGAGGGATAACCCAATAGCGATAGCCTTAGAGGGCTGCACCATTACTCATAGAAGCTGGGTTACAGTAGGTAACCCCAGTTCACTGTTATCGATCATTGTGGAGAGAGGCAGACGTTTTGTTTTGTATTATAGCAGCTATTGGATGGAATCAATACATGGGCTGCACAGGTTGTCGTGTCCGTAAGTAGAATCATAATAAAAATACGCCGGTAAAATGTGCCTGTAGAAAACGGTTTATGTAGTCAGTTTAGCTTCAGTTGCTATGCTAACATCACCCATTTTATACCAGAGAAACTTTCATAACAGCGTTGTGATGCCAAACGGCGTCAATTCAGACTGACACACATTCACTTAAGGGGAACTGGGGATATTTATCAGCTGCTTGTGTGAGTCGGACAGTGAATACTTTAGAGCGGCCGCTGCAGTGTGAGCTAACCGGGAGCTAACGGGAGAATAAACTCCGGTGGACGAGCAGACACACATTAATAAACAATGAACCACGGCACTCTGGAGAAAAGCATAAGGTTGGAGAAGTCGTTATTTAATTTAATCTGGCTTCGTGTGATTAAAAGCAACACGTTCATCGACCCGACGCAGTTGTTGTTGTTGTGAGCCAACCCAGTCTCATGGCATTTCGTGTTCACCAACACGATTTTTAATCTATTGATTCGTGTTCACCAACACGATTTGCCCCTTTTTTTCGTGTTGCACTGCACGATTTTAAAAGCAATGTATTTCTACTGGTAACGTGTTTCGTGCCTGCAGGCTGCAGCACGTCTTTTTCTCCGGTCGGGTCGTGGAAGACCGGAAGCTGTGTGGTTCATAAAAACATGTTCTTACTCAATATCAAGCCACAGTTATTGCTTTTATTTTAAATCGTATAATTTCGGACTTTTGTTGTCGTCTGTGAGGAAAATAAATGGGGCTCAGAGCCTCAGGATACTGAAATCTGTATTTTTTAAATCTTTTTTCCTTCTAATTTGTTATTCTTTTCAAAATAACACACTGTTATTTACTCACCAATAACACACAATTATCCTTGCTTTTATTTATTGGTTTGATTCCATAATCTAGGCATTTCGAGCGATTACCCAAGATCCTCAGCTATGGTTTTAAGCTCTCTGATTGGATGTGTTAGCCGCAATGCATGCTGGGAGTTGGTGTTTATATTATATGAAATCCGGAAAACATTTTAAAAGTATAAAATAATACTTAATTCCGAGTGCTCTTGCTTTTCTCTTGGAAAGTCATCACATAATGGGATTGTAATACACGGTTCGGCTGCATTACATATTACAGATATGCCGTAGTTCTTTATTTAGAGAGCCCTGATGAGAAGACCTTTGGAAAAACTGGAAGAAATGCCGCCGAAACTGAATACTTGACGTGGATCATAAATATATCAACAATTAAACAACATCTTCAATTTCTCTTCACACAATACGTCTCCTTGCAGTATCAACACTAATTCGGCTGACTTTTACATTTGATCTAATTCATAGATAGGTTATATTTACACCATAACGGTGCACAGCTGATAGAAAAGGACTGTAGTTTTTAAAGATATGACTTATTTTCTTTGAATGTAAATACTGAGTCTGAAATAGTATAGCAATATGCTGTAAAATGATGTGAAAGCATGCATAAAACTATACATCTTCAGATGTTGTACATACACACTAATAATACAAAGTTGTTATGGCTGTGTGCACCTTGTGTGCACCTCCTAGTGGTTAAAGCACGTTATTGAATTATTGTTTGTATGTGTTATATTCGATTAAAAAAATATTAAGAGTACATACTTTCATAGGGGGAAAGTATAAATATAGAAATATAGAATATAAAAAATCAAGAAGATACTATAAGTGATCTCTATAATAAAACAGTTTAGTGCAGGATGTACACAGATATTAATAGGAGGAGGTGCAAAACAGAAAAAAGGATTAACCTTTATTTAAACATTAAATATTAAGCCTGACAAAGTAATTAACGTCTAATATATTGCTTTCCTGCAACGTTAACTATGTTGAAGCACTTATTTTAACTGATATTATACACATTAATTATACTCTTATGTATGTAGATAGAATAAGAAATGTGCAGAATATGACAGTTTAATGGTGGAGGTACACACATATTGATAGATGTCTTGTAATGCACTGTTGAGGAACCTGTGAACCAAGTGTTTCATTCATTGCATAACTACACCGTAGTTGTGTATGATATGTCAATAAACCTTAGAAAATCTTGAAAGGGATGTGCAAAATAGCCATAATATACAGTCTTTAATGAACTATTAGTAGAGAATAACGAGTAATGAATATACTTTATTACTTGTTTCCATTCATGTCAATTGCAGATAAATGTTTAGTCTTCTCAAGCACCAACTATCAAATATCTCTCCTGATTGTTGGCACTTGACAATCACCTTACCTGAATTTTACTCAGGTGTAACTAAAGTCTGATTTAAGGGTTGTTTATATTTCACATAATTAATCAGAATCTGCAAAGTAACTCAAATAAATGCAGTGGAGTAAAAATACCAGGTTAACCTCTGAACTGTCGTGGAGTAGAATTACAAAGTAACAATGAGCTGTCATGTGGGTATATATTAATGCTGCGCATTATGGACACAAGCGATTTTCACCCATTTATTAATGATATGTTTTACATTTGATAACACCAATGTGTTTAATACTGGCAACTTCTAATTGTGGGAAAAACTAAAACGTTCAGTAGAGACGTACCATAGAACATTTAGCGAAACACAATAGCCAGCATGTGTAGTTCTGGGGGGGCGTTCGATTCCAGTTTTGGATAGACTGGCGTGGTTTGTTCCATTTCACACAGCTGTTTGACGCTCTGCGTAAAGACTGTAGTCCTAAACGATAGCTGGGGATTATGGGTAGTGTAGTGTCTTCGGCCATCCTAAACTCAGAAATGTTGACAATCGCAATGATGTTTGAAATGTCCCTTATAGGCCTACGTCTGTTTCCGGTTATTTTTATTTTGAAATTCAGTTCCTGACGGACACCAAAAAAGCCCGAGATAATGGAATTAAACCAATAAATAAAAGCAAGGATAATTGTGTGTTATTGGTGAGTAAATAACAGTGTGTTATTTTGAAAAGAATAACAAATTAGAAGGAAAGAAATATTTAAAAATACAGATTTCAGTATCCTGAGGCTCTGAGCCCCATTTATTTTCCTCACAGACGGCAACAAAAGTCCGATTTAAAATAAAAGCAATAACTGTGGCTTGATATTGAGTAAGAACATGTTTTTTTGAACCACACAGCTTCCGGTCTTCCACGACCCGACCGGAGAAAAAGACGTGCTGCAGCCTGCAGGCACGAAACACGTTACCAGTAGAAATACATTGCTTTTAAAATCGTGCTGTGCAACACGAAAAAAAGGGGCAAATCGTGTTGGTGAACACGAATCAATAGATTAAAAATCGTGTTGGTGAACACGAAATGCCGTGAGACTGGGTTGTGTGAGCGCGTAACGCAGTTGGGGAGCAAATCAGCGATGTAAACGGTGACGTCATGACATGGCTCGGAGCTAGAAAGGGAAAAGCGCTGGTGTGAAAGCCGCATTTGCTAGAGTTTTACTCCCTACAGGGTGTACTTTGAGGGTTTTTGACTCTGCAGACCGTTTAAATGCAGAAAAACCTTCATAACACACAAGGGGACGGGGTAATGCCCATGTCATGCTTTGACATGGGCATTTATTAACCGTTTTCTGGTTATTAATAACCAGAAAAGCATGACATGGGACCTTTCATAATTGGAACAAAGCTTTTTAGAAGAGGAATATTTGCTTTTTAGTGTGCCTGACAGTGCTTCTGCAACGGAGTGCTGAAGAAAAATGGGAGCAGATTGTTGGGCCTCCCTCCTATTTATACAGAAGTGAGTCCGTAGGTGGTGCCCACGTCATATGTGGGGCCCACCATAGATATATGGGGCCCACGTCGTAGGCAGGGGTGGTTCTAGGGGGGGGCAGTGCCCCCCTAACACTGACCTCTGACCCCCCTGTGGCCCCCTTAATAATGAAAAGTTTTTTTTTTTTTAAATGTATATTTTCTGGTACTCGATTTGCCAAAAACCGCAGGATTTTGTTGCTGTAATGTGAGATTGTACAGACACCCTTATGTAAAGTAGAGATGTAACTGTTCATTGCCTTTATGTTTATATAAATATGGTGTGAGTGCAAACATTGCACTATAACTTAAGCTGAAGCTAACAGTAATAACTATAAGATCTATCTGAAATAAATAAGTGTACTGAAACAAATACCAATAACTGTATTGCATTGTTTTCTTATGCGCAATTACTTCATACTGTCTAGTTCTCTTTTTCGTCCTGCATTTATTGTGCCCCCCTCAGAAAATAACTGACCCCCCAGTGGCCCCCCCCAGTCAAATTGGTCTAGAACCCACCTACCACTCGTAGGTGGGCGTGGATTAAGTATGTCAGTGCTGCGCACGCGGAGTGAGATTACCCAATAGTGATAGCCTTAGAGGGCGAAGCCTATACGATGTAGAACCTACCTTTAACTGTAAGTAGAAGCTACTTAAAATATACGTTGTTAAATGCAATTTGTTACCTAGATTTTCCTAAGTAAATCTTAGTCCCCGTTTTTCTCAGTGTACATGTATGTCCTCACAATTATCCTACAATTGAAACATATGTCAATCAATCAATATTTATTTATATAGCCCAATATCACAAATATTACATTTGTCTCAGTGGTCTTCACGGTGTGTACAGAATATCAGTATGACAATACGACACCCTCTGTCCTTAGACCCTCTGTCCTTAGACCCTCTGTCCTTAGACCCTCACATCGTACAAGGAAAAACCTCCGGAGAAAACCCACAGTTTAAAGGGGAACATGGGAGAAACCTCAGGGAGAGCAGCAGAGGAGGGATCCCTCACCTAGGACGGACAGACGTGCAATAGATGCCGTGTGTAAATCCAAGAGATAATACATTTGCAACATAGGTAGACCAAATGTTTGGAAATGCATGTGTGTATAATAGGAAGATGAATCCAGGAGGATGTCAGCAATCTTGTGGGAACCATCAGGGAAGTAGTATGGTGAGAGTCAGGCAGGACCGCAGAGACAGGTTCAGCCACGACTCGAAGTCCAGGACTCAGATCCAGTGCTCAGGATAGAGGATCCAGGACACACGACCACAGCAACAGGATTAGCCTCGACTCAGGATCCCGGCGTATATATGGACACAAAAAAGAGATTTGGGGGAAACTGGGTTAATCGGAACATGAGAGTACACAGGTACAAACAGCCAGAAAGACGGAGTAAGGTGTATGTAGTAAGTATGTAGTTTAATCAGATTTCCAGCAGGCCAACATTCCTTTACAATTGGGGATTACTAGCAGGAATACAATGTTACAGTAAAGATCAATATATTATAGGTAAACGTACTGCATGCAATTTCTTTTTGGTTGTCATTTGGACTTAGATTATTATTATTTTTTCAATACAGTAGGTTGGATATCTGCTTCTATTAAACACAAATACTTTGTTTACTTTTAAGGAACGTATTAAACTAAAACAGCATTTGTTATCTATGCTATTCCGTATGCCTAGTCTGTAATATAAGAGGACACATTTTTGATAACAAATATATTTGGATTCTTCTTTTCTAAGGTCACATTGTTCTGTTGTCTTACACATACACTTAGGTAAAACATATAGTTCATATTTATTTTGTCTTTTCTTTGTTTGCATTGCATTTCATATTTATATTATACAAAAGTAAATCAGGTTACGTTACTTTCATATAAATATATATTTTTTACATCTAGTAATTGTAATTTTAAAGTATAATAATTTATAGTAACCCTCCATCCATAAGAATATAAAAACAATAAAATGGAGTATCCTGGAGACCATTTTCATAAAACTGTCTGTCTGCTCAAAATGAGAATATAAGTGGGTATAGCATATACTGCTCTTTAAATGATGATGTATACGACGCAGGCAGAGTTTAAATATATAAAATATGACCAGTAGGTGGAAGCACTCTCCTGTTGAGTTCATCTTTAGGTTATGGACCAAATTGTGAAAAATAATCCTGTGCTGAAATGATTGACATGATTCATTTATTTATACTTTTTCAAAACGCACCACGAGTGTTCCTCGTTGACTATAACTTGCCAATGGGCTGATAGAATGAGCTTGTGAAATGTTCATAATAATAATAATAATAATAATAATACATTTATTTTGGGGGGCGCCTTTCAAAACACCCAAGGACACCTTACAGGGTTACAGATTTATAATTTACATTTACAATTTTACCTTACAAATTAAAACAGTGGATTTAGTGAAGTATCAGCCGGGGTAAGACAAGACAAACAACAGGAAATGGACTACAAAAGGATACAAAAGGACACAGGGTACAGATTATAGAGACCATGCCAGTTTGAACAGGTGGGTTTTGAGTTGTTTCATGTGATGTTTTTGTTATTGAGCAAATGGCATTATCCAAGAAATGTGTCAAAATGTTTCTTTTTTAGTTGTTTTTTCTGTTCGAACCGTCAAACTGAATCTGACTGCAAAAATGTCTCAGTTTTCTGAATGTCCTTGTTTCCTTGGCTGAATGGATGTTGTAAGCTGTTGAAAACCTGCAAGGAAATGCCATTTCACTCATTTCTCTTTCTTAACAACTTATTTATATCAGCCCGCAAATCTATTTTCCATTTGTAAAGTGTCAACGATACAAGATTCCTTAGCAAACTAAATCTTTGCATGGTCAAATAAATATTGCATCAAATCACAAATCAAATGAATTTCATCAGCAGTGAAAATAAATGAATCCAGTTGTCGGGGGTGTGTGTGACTCACCTCAACAGAGTGCTCTGTTTTCTGCGATTTTCCTAAGATAACATTGTATGAGTAAAGCCTCTAAAACTGATCCCATTGTTCAAGAGGACAAAATAGAAAAGAAGCATAGCTGAGAAATCCCTAATGCGCACACTCAAATAAAACCTTGAAAACCTTTGTTTTGCTGCAGTGAAAACAATTCAACGCATTTATCCTGGTGACTTAACAGGATAAGAGATATTTTAAACTAATATTGAACTCTGATGTCACTGATGGTTCACTGTAGGAAAAAAGGGTTTCATTAATCCCACCAGCTTTCCTCTATGATTGCCAATTGTAAACCCTGAAAAAAGCCTGAATCACCAGTGGACCTGAAAACAAGCCTTGCGTTTTTTACATCACATCTTTATATTAATAAAGATAAATAAAACCCTTCAGGTTTCCAGTCTGATGGAGCTTTTTCTTACTATTTGTCACAGTGTGGCACTAATATGATATGCAAGTGTTTCATTTTAGTCTAGAAAGCAATGGAATGTCTCAACAACTATTAGATGGCTAGTCATGAAATATTATGCCATTATGGCATAGGCCAATCGCTGAAGTGGTATCCTGCTCGTGTTCCACCAGCGTATCGTTTCATAACGGTTGAAGCCGCTTAGAAGTGATAATCCTCTGTTAGATTGTCACACCAGTAACGTCCCCTGATGCATATTTCCCATGAATGTAGATTATTTAAGTTTTAATTGACAATGTTTGGCAACAAAGCACTGTAAATAAAGGATATAATGTGAAGCTTCATTACATGCATGATGTTGGCCTAACCATTAAAGCAGGTAATCAATAACAGACATTTAATAACACTTATATGTTTGGCTTGTTTTAATGGAACAATGTAATTGCACATTAAAAACTCTCCGAACATCACCAGTCATGCGTAGTGCCTATTGATACTTTGAATGAGTACGTACTTGTTGCTCATGTTAACCCCGCCCTAGCCTCTGACGTATGGAGCTCTGGCTCTTGGTGCATTGGTGGTACCAATTATTGGGGCTTCAATATAGAACATACACATTTATGTGATCTTGACAATATGCATTGTAAGG
This sequence comes from Pseudochaenichthys georgianus, assembly GCF_902827115.2. Taxonomy (NCBI): domain Eukaryota; kingdom Metazoa; phylum Chordata; class Actinopteri; order Perciformes; family Channichthyidae; genus Pseudochaenichthys; species Pseudochaenichthys georgianus. Next base: position 3,628,645 of record NC_047503.1, on the reverse strand, counting down.
GGCTGAGAGGCAGGGTAGTCGGAGGCACCTACCTTCCCAACAGGTGGCTCCACCCTCTCCCAATTGGCAGTGTTTTCTAAACCAGTAAATTGGTAAGCGGCCTGGCTACGGTAGACTTTGTTTTGGTAAATGATTTTGAAATAAAGCCCTTACCTTCTGATTCAAACAGTGACTCTGTGTTGATTGCTACTCTACCACTTTCCTCTGTTGTCAGCCCAGTCCTGCAGCATACAAACTGGTGGATGGATACACGTATTGTGATGTTATATTGTCGGTTTCTTTTTGTAACATTAATTGTGTGAGACTTTCCCCTCAACAACAATACTTAACAGCTTAAGGTCAGCCGCACAGAGTTGATAGCATTGCTTTAAAGCCTAGCTAACAGGTGCGGTCCCCAGAGAGCGGGAGTCACAATTTTTTTGGAAGAAAGAAAAAAGAGAGATGGATCGATTCAAATTACCATCTCCACTGGTACTCACTGGCAACTTGGGAGAAAACTGGCGACGATGGGAACAACGCTTCCAAATCTACATGACCGCGAGTGGTGCAGACGGTAAGGACAGGAAGATTAAAGTGGCCATACTACTGCATGCACTAGGAGAGGAGGCTCTTGAAGTTTACAACACGCTAGACATCGCACATGGTGAAGATGAAGGTGAAGAAGAAGATGAACAGACTGTTAATGATATTCTAGCAGCATTCAGAGCCTATTGTCTGCCTAAGAAGAACACAGTGTTTGAGAGACATCAATTTTGGGCACATCCTATGTCAGGTAACACCACGATTGAGAAATATGTGACAGAGCTCAAGCAAAAGAGCAAGGATTGTGAATTTTATACCACAGAAAATGACATGATCAGAGACAAGATTGTGTTTAGTATGAATGACCAGAGACTGAAAGAGAGACTTTTAAGAGAACCTAATCTCACATTAGAAAGGGCCTGCAGAGCTGCTGAGACGGCCAAAGTTCAAATGCTAGCTATGAATGCAGCAGCCCAGGAGATGTCTGTACTTGCAGTGCACAAGAACAGTCGACAAGGACAAAAGACACGCACACCACCTATACAACGTACACAAGACATGGGACAAAGGCATGACACATGCAAACAATGTGGTAAATCACACCAGCCAAGACAGTGTCCAGCATACGGAGTATCCTGCCATAATTGTGGAAAACAGAATCACTATGCAAAAATGTGTAGGTCAGCTAAAGCCCAACATCACAAGACAGTACATGAAATAGGCACCCTATATGTTGGGACAGTGAACATTGATCAGCTAAAGTCAAAAGCTGACAAGTCTTGGCATTCTAATGTAAATGTTGACTGCATGTGTGTGAAGTTTAAGTTGGACACAGGAGAAGAGGCCAACGTCTTGCCACTGAAAGTATTCACAGCGATGACCCGAAAAGCCAGACGTGAAAGAAGAACACACCTCAAACTACAGCCTACAAAGACAGTGCTGGTGGCATATGGAGGGATGAGATTGAAGCCGGAAGGGGTGGTAACCAGGCTTGGATTTTCGTCATTTTAGGGGCAAGGCCATTTGGCCTTTGGTGTCACACATTTTTTCAGCGCGCAAAGGCCACATGCCAGGGCACAAAGGCCATTGAGGGAAACATTTGGATTCGGAGCTTACAAATAAATAACTTCACTTTCTAATGACAAAAACAAATCACTTTTTTAATATCAATAATCGTATCATCATATAGGCCTATGCCTCCTTAGTATTACCGTATATAAAATGAAATACTTTACTTTGAATAATTAGTGTTTGGTATGTTTTCCATCTACTACTTCTCCCATTCACAAATCCGAAATGAAATCTAAAAATAAAAAATTCTATTAATATGTAACAAATATATTGCATTTCAGAGCAGAAGAAACAGCCTTCAAGGGTCAAACTCTGTACACCCATCATTCAGCAGTGCACAGTGAAGCTCCACCATCCAACTGCATGAACAAGCAATACTTTGAAATGCAAAAGTGTGTGTGTGTGTCTCTTTAGTCAACTCCTCACAGCTCCTCATATCTGTTCAGAAACTAGACAAAAGTTAAACAAGTACAAACCACAGACTGTCTCTGTCATGACGAATACAGTCGCTGCTTTAATTCTGTCTTTAGGACGTTGTTGTGAGTGTGGACGGAGCAGCTACAACGTTAGTTTAGCCTGATCGATCCAATCTCCATTCACAAAACGCACATTTTTAAAGGTTTTGCCTGCCGTCTTGTCTGCACACTTGTCAAAGCATTAAAGCATGGTTTTTACTAACCGTTATCAGTATTTAGTCACTTCGGCATCATTTTGAAACGTGTATTACAATTAAATCACGGTAAAATAGGTTAATTTGGTCGTAGTTGGTTTCCACCACAGTATTTACATGGATATAAGCCCCGCCCCCTCTCCAGCGCGTCCTGTTTGAATGACAGGAGTAAACACAGCTGACAGCCGCGGTGAAACTCCAGCGGTTAGAGCGTTGAGAATATTTGCAACGCGTCCGTTGTGAACGCAGCATAATGCAGTTCAGAAACCTGTTCTGACGCTTTTAAAGCAACTTTTAACAGTGTGAGGGGCCCAAAGGCCATGGTGGCCGTAGGACGTACAATTATTTGTGGAGCATAACGGCCAGACCGAGGGGCTACCATGGCCGTCATGGCCGCCGTGAAAATCCCACCCATCAACACAAGACCTCAACACAGCGCTGAAAATACCACATCACCCTATGAGAACAGTAGAAGAAGTTGCAGCACAGATGTCAGGAGCAAAAGTGTTTTCTGTGCTAGATGCTAAAAGCTCTTTCTGGCAGATACGTCTCGACAAGAAATCCTCCATGTTGACAACCTTCAGTACTCCATTTGGGCGGTACAGATTCCTACGGATGCCCTTCGGCATTAGCTCTGCTAGTTAGGTATTTCAACGCTCGATGGAACAGCTGTTTGCAGGTTACCCATGTTCTGTCATCGTTGACGAGATCATCATTGGTGGCCGCGGAGTTGCTGAGCATGATGCCAACCTCAAGAAGGTGCTGGAACGAGTGAGAGAAGTCAACCTGAAGCTGAATCCAGCCAAGTGCTAGTTTCGCCTGGATCATGTAGGATATGTAGGTCACATTTTCACAAGTGAAGGCCTAAAGGCAGACCCTTCTAAGACAGATGCAATCACTAACATGTCAGTCCCCACAGACGTTGTCTCACTTCAGCGTTTCCTCGGTATGGTTAATTACCTCGGCAAGTTCATCCCGAACTTCAGCGACATCGCAGCACCACTGAGAAAACTCATCCACAAGGACACTGCATGGTATTGGTTCCAGCAGCATCAGGATGCATTTGACCTTCTTAGATCATGCTTATCAAGTCCACCTGTTCTGTCATACTATGATGTCAAAAGACCAGTCACGCTCACCTGTGATGCGTCATGCTACGGACTTGGAGCAGCGTGCATGCAAGATGGCAGGCCAGTAGCGTTTGCATCACGCACCCTCACTGACACAGAGACGAGGTATGCACAAATTGAAAAATAACTGCTAGCTGTCGTGTTTGCCTGTACAAAATTCAAAGACTATGTGTATGGAAAGCCTGTAGTGGTGGAGACTGACCCCCAACCTTTAGTGAATATCTTAAAGAAGCCCATCCACACAGCCCCTGCCCGTCTGCAGAGAATGTTGCTCCGGCTGCAGAGCTACGACATCAGTTTGGTCTACAAAAAGGGCAAGTATATGTATGTAGCAGACACTCTTTCAAGTGCCCCAACCACACAGACATCTCAAAGCCCTGCTGAAAATGATGCTTATGAAGTTATGTCTGTGAGCTACATCTCCACAGCCCGCCTGGAAGAACTCAGAAAGCACACAGCAGAGGACGAAGATCTGCAAGCCCTCAGTGCAGTCATTAATAGAGGATGGCCCATCCGACAGAATCAGCTCCAACCTGCTGTCCGTCTCTTCTTTCCCTACAGAGATGAAATGACAGTAGAAGAGGGAATTGTCATGAAAGGCCACAAAACTGTCATTCCTCAGTCCCTGCACAGAGAGTACATCAAAATAGTGCACAGAGGACACCCCGGCATTGAAGCAACCAAACGCAGAGCAAGAAGCATCATCTTTTGGCCAGACATGTCTAGAGACATCACTGAGGAGTTGCTTTCATGTGCAGTGTGCAACAGCACCAGATCCCATCAGCAAAGGGAGCCCCTCCAGCTCCATCCTGTGCCAGATCTCCCATGGTCCACAGTGGCAACAGACATCTTCGAGTGGCATGGAAAACGGTATCAGGTGCTGGTTGACTCATACTCTGGCTGGTTTGAGATCGACCTTCTCCGGGATGTGACCTCATCAACTGTGATAACTAAATTGAAGAGACATTTCTCTGTTTTCGGCACACCGCACACACTCATCTCTGATAATGCTGGACAGTACGCCAGTCAGCATTTCAAGGACTTTGCAAAACAGTGAGACTTTGTTCACATCACCAGCAGTCCTGAATACCCACAGTCAAACGGACTAGCAGAGAGAGCAGTTCGCAGTGCAAAACAGTTGATGGAACGTTCACACAGAGATGGCACAGATGTCTTCCTCAACCTGGTAAATCTCAGAAACATTCCCCGTGATCTGACGTTAGGCTCTCCTGCTGAACGCCTGATGTCGCGACAAACACGTGCAGCCATCCCTGTGAGCACCAAACTGTTACAGCCAAACCCAAAAGATGCACAACTAATCAGAACACAACTCCTCAACATGCGGCTCATCCTAAAGCGCCACTATGACATCTCACGTTCTCCTCTGAAACCCCTGGCAGAGGGACAAGTGATCAGGATGCAGACCCCAAAAGGATACGATCGGCTTGGCGTTGTCAAGGAAGTGAGCGAGAAACCACGCTCTTACATAATCCAAGCCAACGGGACTTCATACAGACGGAATCGTCGTCTCATCATTCCTGTTTCCGAGCCGTCGCCCCAGCAACAGCAGCCTCAAGATTTCGACCCTCACAACACCGACCCCTCTATGATGGACTGTGTACCCCACACACCACAAACACCTGAGAGAAACAGCAGGCTGACACAGAACAGTTCCCCTTCACTACCAGGACACACATGACATTTCCCTTGCAACAACAGTGACACACCATACATAACACGATCAGGTCGCACATGCAAACCAAACCCTAAATATGTGCAGTAACACTGTTGGACAATCTTGTTAAAGTCATATGTTTAGTCATTTCCTTTTCCTGATACTTGGTAAGGTATTTAGTAATGGTTTATTGTTTGTGTCACCAAATGCTAAAGGAATGTTCAATATCATCTGCCTTAAATGTTATTTACTTTCAGATAGAAACATCAGCTAAAGAGAAGGGATGTAGATCATTCTCATATGATTAAGTTTGTCCTTTGGAGGCCACCGTAGCTGGTGCGCCACACGGTGACGTGTTAAGGTAATAGGCATTCAGTTGTTAGTCGACATGCAACGTACATATTCACTGTACATGCTGTGGTCATAAGTATTGACAACTTCTACAGCTCCCTCCTGAGTTGTTATTGTGTCTTTTCAGTGGCCCAATGGTTTTACAATTACATTAAACCCTAAGTTATAAAGTTATGAGTTTAACCTAGGGCTGTGCGATTATGGCAAAGATCATAATCACGATTATTTGGGTCAATAATTGATATCACGATTATTTTGACGATTATTCATTGACCATTTATTGAACTTTAAAACAAATAATATTTTACCAATAAACAAGATCAACAAATATGTTGGAGCGCACTTCCAAAACCATACTAAACATATATTATTAATATGATAAATAAAAATAAATTAGACCAAAATAAATTAAATCAAATATGATGCAGTGCACTGTCACAACCTACTGAAAACTCCTTAACATATAGCCAACATTTTGGTAAAACATATTCAACATATTCCACTCAGTTAAACGTTGAAGGCTGGCCAACCGTCATGGTCCAGAAGTAACAGGAAATAAATGTTGAACTACAATTTAAGACCAAATAAAAATGTTTAGGCCACCATGGCAAATGCTGGTAGGGCTGCTCATGTCATCTCTTAAAGATTTGTTGCAAGAAACACCAGCCTGTTGACACGGTCTGGTTTCAGAAATGAGCGCAGGCAGGTGACAAGCCACCTGTACTGAAGACCCTCAGCCACGCCCCGACACATGGGGTGACGCCGGCCAATCACAAAGCTTTGATGCGTTCATGTGCATTATTCTGGCACAGGAACATTATGTTACAGGACATTAACGATAAAACAGAATATTGTTGTTCTATTTTTAGACACATCTCGCGATCGACTGGTTGGGCACCCCAGGGCTAGACCATAGGTCCGTTGTGGTTGCAAAGTAGTCAGCTGAAGCCACATCTCTCTCAACTTCCCCACGGCATTTGTCATATAGTGCAGGCAGCGCAGACCTGCTGAAATAATACCGAGACGGCATCGCGTAACGCTTGTCCAACGTGTTGACACGTTGCTTAAAGCCCTGGTTGCTAACAGTGCTAACTGGGCACATATCTTTAGCGATGTGAAATGTCATGGCAAAGTACTTAGTGGAAATAGTTGTACCCTTCTTTTTAACGAGTTGCTGCTCTTGTTCTGACATCTTCGCTCGCGCTGAACACTCACAACACATGTCACTCCCACGGGGCCGAGTGGGCTTTTAGGGAGGGGCGAAAGCGCACCCAGCAAAATAATCGTATTTTGTCAATTATGCTGTTTTCATAATCGTCGCAAACCATAATCGTAATCGCGATTAAAATACGATTAATTGCACAGCCCTAGTTTAACCCCTAATACAGTTACACCTACTCAATAAAGCTCTTAGTATTCTACAAATGTTTAAATCAAAGTTAACCCTAGCGGTCAGTTAGTTCAGTTTTAAGGTTACAAATTACTTGCCCCAAGTTTCTGCCTGACAGATACTGTAGCGGTTTTGAGATTTAAAATCACAATTTCAGTCAGATCAACTACAGAGCATTTATACAGAGTACACACACTGAAACAGAGAAGTCTAAAAACAGAATGTTACTCACACAATTCTAGAAGTCACCAGTTGTTATCCTGTCAAAATCGAGTTGCACACCATCTTCACCGGCATTCCGGGCGTGGTCGTCTTCCTGGACGACATAGTGGTTCAACATCAACTGTTCATGACGAACGCCTGGCGAGGGTGCTAGACGTCCTCGCCAGTCACAACTTCACACTCAATGGGGAAAAGTGTACCTTCACCGTTCCAGACCCCACGCTCTCCCGGCTCCACACTTACATCCGAGAGGGATGGCCTGCGAAGTTCCCGGAGGAGCTGCCGTCCTTTCATCGGGTCAAGGACGAGCTGACCTGCTGGAACGGTGTCTGCGTGGCCCGGGGCCTCCGCATGTTCGTTCCCATCGACCTTGTAAGGAAATATTTGTATGTATTCGTGCAAACTGTGAAGAAGCTTGAAAATGATTTGTGTAGAAAACTGGGCTGGTTTTGGGCCTGCTAACATGTGGTTTTGTGAGGACAAAGGAAGAGGGGGAAGGTGTGGAGTTGACATAGTCATCTCAGATCCCTGTGATAAGGAAGCTGAGCCACTGGGATTGGGGACTTAAGATGTGGGGTGTTGATGATAATTTGGGCAGCCAATCACTGGTCTGGAAGGGAGGCGCAGATAACTCCTCCTTGGGTCAGCGAGGGATATAGACAGAAACCCCGCTGTGTTCGGTCTCTTTCTTCTCTGACTGGCTGGCTGGCTGGCTGGCTGGCTGGCTGGCTCACGTGAGTATCAGGTAAATGTGGGATCCCACAGAACTGTATGTAATTTGTACTGTATTGATTGTACTTGATTGTATTGCATTGCATATTACCATTAAAGTGGATTATTGTTAAACGGTTACTTGTAGGTTCTGGGTTTCCTTCCTGTAAGATAACGGCTTGTAGGAACGCGAGGAGATTTAAGAAAGTGGACAAGTTGTCTACCAAATCTCCTAACAAATGGTGATCTCCGACGTTTCCGAGTAGACAGGGCTGTGGAAGGATTCAGAGGACCACACTGGGTCGGGAACAAGCACTTTTAGACGCCTCGGACAATAGCAGGGCCATGTATGATTGTCTGTAGGCGTTTCAGAGTGTTTTTGAAGTTTGAATGGAGTATACAATGCATCTTTTTTACCATGTTAGGAAAGTTATATATAACACGTGAACGTTGATCGCCAGGTATAGAGAGTCCTGCGTAACGAGAAATTAGAGCAGTTTGCGTGGATCTCAGGTATTTTAGTCCTGAAGTGGCGTAGGAGCGGTGCAGTTCGTGGGATGTGAGTGTGAGTCTCACACGGCGGAACCTGGATGATCGATACTCCAAGATCGGTCCGCCGTTTATAACTGGGGGTAAAATAGCAGTCTGAGACCGAATAAGCGAAAGTGTCAGTGGACTGCTATTCTGTTAAATCCTTGGGAGAGAGCGCTAATGTCACCTACATTGTGACGAGACGGGCTCCCGTTTCCCTTGTCTGTAAAAATTAATTTGAAAGGCTGACGTAAACGTAACGTTGATCGCAAGGTAGGCAGAGAGTCCTGCGTGACGACATATGTAACACGTTATCAAGCCGGACAAACTGTACGGGGAATAAATCTGTGTGATTTTTACCTGACCGATTGTCTGTGATAATCACACATTCGCTCAGAAGAGTGAAGCTCATTTGTGCTCTGCTGCTGCCATCTAGTGGCTGAAAGGGGGGGATGCACGTTAATTAAGTCAGATAAATAAAAACGAAGTCAATATATTGCGTATATTTAAAGAAATGAGCTGTCTGTAGGTTGTCATTGTTGATTAGTAAAGACCTTGTTTTATGTTGGTAAATGTAATGGTACAAAAGACAGGGGTACTTATGCCCGCTTCGGTTTTCAATGTCCGCCATCACGTTAAAACAGAGGATTGGTGGCATTTTCAGTTCATTGCTTGCTTCCACACGCCTTCCCCCTCCTTGTCTCTTTCACGACTATAGTTAATGCATTAGAACGATTGTCAACTTGCCGTGTTTCTAGGAATCGGCCTCGCTGTTTCGGAGCGGCCTTTCAAAATAAAAGCCAAAGGCCGCTGTTCGCCAGAGATGCCTTCACAATAAAACAGTAATTACCTTAACAATATATTTAACTTATATTGCGTCTTTAAATATTGATTTTAATTCATTACAGATCTAACCTGCTTGCAACACAACTTAGATAAACAATTTCAAGTGGTTAAAAGGGGTTTCCTGTCTGGCTCATTTGATTTAGAACTGAAGTAAGGGAGAATAGTGTTTTATGAGTCATTCCTCATGGTTTATAAAGATAAATCATCAGTTTGTCTGGACTTTGATATAGAGATAGGATCATGGTGGAGAAGGAAGACCTTTTTTGGTTTCAAATTAAAGTAGAGTTTAAGGATGAAGTAAGCAGGACTTCAACTGGCCAAAAGACATTTTAAAGTTTAATATTCTTGGTTAGCAAACAAGACATCTGATTATTATGTCACACGTGATAATCTTGTTATAGAAACTAGCTTAAAATATTGGAGAAAATATGTAGATGTTCTTTCGTGGTGTGTGGAATATGTGATGCTGGAAACATGTACGTTTTTCAATGTATAGGAGAAAATGGTTTCCTGAAAGAGTTATGTTGGGTACATATGTAGCAATGGATGAAACAATTTTTAGAGTGGGTTTTTGTAATATCATTTGTAGACATCAATTAGGTTGTTTAGATGGCATTTAACAATTAAGACAGATAGTATGATTACAAAGAGTCAGAGTGGAAAGGCTTGGATTTATTTAACCTCAGTGTGCTAGATTTTTTTATAGGTAATGCGTCCCGAGACCTGGACTCCCCCTCTGAGTTAGAAAAGGCTACGGTCCCGACCCTCCAAGCAGACAAAAGACCTAACCCAACAGGAAACTCCTCCTTCTCCATCGAACAGACAGAGAACCAGAGCTGAAACGACAACAACAAGACTGCAGCCAGAACTATCTCCGCCTGTGGCATCCAGAACCAGACAGCATGCTGACGGGCAGAAATCTACGCTCATCAGTCCCTCAGACAGGACCATGAAGTTCCAAGCTGAGCACAAGAGCAAAGTGTGGGAGATGAGAGCAGAATCTGCCCTCCATAAAAACAGCAGAGAGACTGTGAAGGAGGGGATAAAATGCAAAGCAGTGCAAGATGGGGCATGCAGAGGTAACTGGGCCAATGGCTGACAGCGGATGAAGTTACAGCTGAGGGACTGAAGAGAACACAGAATCAGAGGAGTTGGCATGGTCAATTTGAAGTGAGGAGGCCGGGGTCACGGCTTGAGAAAACCAGAGGAGGAGAAAAGGAAAACGGGAATGAGTGAGTTTACACATAAACACACTTATTCACAAAACGCACATTTAAAGCATAAATACGTAAAGACAGAAAGATTTATTAAATTAAAAATAGCAGTAAACTATTAGAGTAAAATGAGAACACACTGAGGGTTAAAGGGGGCCACATGACAAAGTACAACCATATTCTTCAATCTTTTCATCAGGTTAACAGAATATTCTTTGACATTTTTATTCACGTGTGAATAAAGTAGTGGGATAGTTTTGGGAACCACTCTATAAGACAAATCTTTATCTGTATGGATAATGTTAAAGGGAGAGCTGGTGCCAAGCCAGATATAGTATTCCAATCTAAATAATTGATTTCACCATTGTAGCATAGTTATTACCATAGGAAATATGAAATGACTTCTGTTTTTAAATCCTTGATAAAGGAGGGAGGAATGGTTGCATGTTCGGACATCCAGGGTTCCACACACTGCTAAAGAGTTTAACATTGGTTTTTAGGTGGACCAGAATTGATGACATGTGGTTGTTATACCATTGTTATCGTGAACAAAACATAAATAAGGACATAGTATCAGCTTGAAGATGAATGGATTTCATATCCTAGAGGGGATTAGTTATTGTGAAGACTCCACAAGGTATCTACTAATGTATTGTAAAGAACTTGAATTGACTTGATAAATAAGTGAAGATAAGAAGATGTATGGACCATAAATTAGTCAATTGGTAAATAAAAATAGCGGAAAAGAGGGGAACTATTAAAGGGAAGTGAAAAATCAGTCTAATACACACTGATACAAAAAAAGGGGGGGGGCATGAAGGAAGTATGCACTGGATTTTTTATTCATGTGTGAATTTGGTAGTGTTTTAATTTGTTACAGTATTGATCAGTTCAAAGGGAGAGTTTTAGTAACAGCTCTATAAGATCAGATAAATATTTATTTATATAGGTCATGTTGAAGGGAAAGCTGGTTCTAAACAAAATATAGTATTTCAATTTGAGGTACTGGTTTCATGTTCAGACACCCAGAGTTCCACGCACTGTGAAAGCGGGTAACATTGTTCTTTAAGTGCATCAGAATTGAAGATAAATTGATAGAATGAGTTATGGAATAAATAGCAGAGCTTTACAGATCCTAGTAATGTTTTGACACAGGATAGTGATGTACACATGTTTCTGAAATAGATCTATTAGTCATTTTAATACTAATTAGGTGTAAATGAATTGCAGTAATAGTAATAGTACAATAAGGAAGTGACATTTTTTTGGCTAGACACTTTTCAGGGAATGTGGGAAACAGCAAGGAGGGGTTGGAGATATCTTGAACATTATAGTTGTAATTGTGAATTAATAAATGATGGTGCTCCATATATACAGATTTGTATAGACGGAGGATGCTGGCCTGTGCTGGAACATCAAAGTCTCTGCAGAGCACAACACATGGCCAAAAAGACTGAGACCAACTGACCGACAGGGTAACTTGGGAAGGCACTGTCAATGACTGACTCTGCGGTGAACCTGACCAAACCTGACTTTACAACCTGACAGTGTGAGTGTGAGTGAGTGTATGTCTGCACCTGATCAGTGCAACTGCGTGATTTGAAACGATGACTAATCAAGCATGTTTTGGACTAACACATTATTTTTGTGTGATAATAATGTGTGAAATGAGGGGTTTCCTAACATTGCACAAAAGGGGAAACCGTATCTAATCTGGTTGATGATGTTTCACTCCCACAGGAGGTGGCTGTTTGCAGAATGTGAAACTCAAACTAGGAAATTTGGAATTCTGTTTCTTTTAGGACTGAATGATGGAGAGAAACACTCTCAAGTGTTTACTGGGAAAAATGTTTGGTATTGTCTTATAATCCATTATGACCTGAAGGTTTTCTTCCCATACAGGTTTTTGTTTACACATGAGAGAATGTGTAAAAAAGGGGGAGTGTAAACTTTACAATGTACATTTTTCATTTAGGGACTGAAAGGAACCTGCTGCCCAACTCCATTGTTCAATCTGACCATTGATTGACAGTTTTAGAATTGACCTGCTCCATATTTGGGGATAAGAGGCTGTTTGGTGAATGTTGACATGTCTCTAGTATTGATTGAGTTATAGCAGGTAGCACAGGTAGAGAATCAGTGGCCAAGGGGCTACCAGAGAGATGTAAGTCCAGAATGAAATACTGGAGAGGCTGACCGGTGAGTAATGTGTCAACTAATGTTTCAACAGGTATTAAAGTAACGGAGGTTTGAAATGTAGAAAGAACATATTTACAGTTAAGCTAAAACATAGTAATGTAATGAGACACAATGTAATTTGGACAACATCATGTAACTAGTCTGGTAAAGAAGTAAAATCCATAGACTTGATTGTTTAGGTCATTATGGGGATATACATTTCATCTACATTTAGAAAGACATTTGATGACAATTGGTGGGAATTCTGTATTCATTTTTTCAGTGGGATAATATCTAAGCACTGACGGGTAGAAGCAGTATCACCAGGAAGCCATTCACTTTGTTAGCATTGTGATTTTGGTTGTTTTTGAATCCATAAGATTAGTGTGTTTCTTTACCAGAAACATTAGCAGTTCAAATCATATTTTTAGATTTTTAATGGGATCTCAGGGATTTCATTTAAAAATAAATACAGATGCTTGTCAGAAATTCAGAGCTATTGAAATATGTTATTTAGTTTACCTAAAGATGTTGGGGTTCTTATTTAGTGGGCACAGTCCAAGATTCTGAAGCAGCACAATTAATTTAGAAAACCTGTGCACACACGTCTGTTGTTTTAAGATACCCCACCAACAGGCTCCAAGTTGCCACGCACTGGTGGGTTAAACAGCCGAGGGCCCCAGAGCCCGGAGCGTAGGCTTGAGGGATTTGTATCAGATTTCTCCACACAGGTTGTTGATGCCAAAAGGGGGACAACTGGTACCACTGTGCGGAGCCAGTGTGCGGCGGGGGAAAACACCTGCGAGGACCCTAGACGACATCAGGACGGATCGGGCTCTCATCAGGGAGGTCGACTCGGAGGCTGTCATCAGCGGATTGGAGGAGAAGGACATCCATCATCCATCCAGCAGTCGTCCCGGGAGGCATCATCATCGGACCGGAGAAGGAAGATCGGGAGGACATCTATTCAGCATCGACTCGGAAGCCGCCATCAGCAAGCCGGAGGAGAAGGAAGACATCTCGCCGCCGTCAGCGGATCAGAGGGGACAAAGACACGGCAAGCCAGGATGGCACAGGGGACTCCACTCTCCGCTGAAACAGGAGTGTGGGTTAAGTGCAACAAGACGGTGTATGGAGCCAGCCAGGCCTGCCAAGCTATGGGCAGCCTCTACCATGACAGCTGCTTCACCTGCAGCGCCTGTAGTCGAAGGCTGAGAGGGAAGGCGTTCTACTATGACGCAGGAAGGGTTTTCTGTGAAGAGGAATTTCTGTACTCTGGGTTCCAGCAGTCTGCAGACAAGTGCAACGCAGGTGGACATCTAATCATGGACATGCAGGCCGGCAGGCCCTGGGGAAGTCTTACCGCCCCGGTTGCTTCCGCTGCGTCATCTGCAACGAGAGCCTGGACGGAGTGCCCTTCACTGTGGACACTGAGAATAAAAAGTATGGAGACTCAGCAGACAAGGATGCAGTTTTTTGCAAGTGCCTTGTGTAAATTGCACTCTCTTTTTAAGAGTGCAAAAGAGGGAATTGTAAGGAAATATTTGTATGTATTCGTGCAAACTGTGAAGAAGCTTAAAAATGATTTGTGTAGAAAACTGGGCTGGTTTTGGGCCTGCTAACATGTGGTTTTGTGAGGACAAAGGAAGAGGGGGAAGTTGTGGAGTTGACATAGTCATCTCAGATCCCTGTGATAAGGAAGCTGAGCCACTGGGATTGGGGACTTAAGATGTGGGGTGTTGATGATAATTTGGGCAGCCAATCACTGGTCTGGAAGGGAGGCGCAGATAACTCCTCCTTGGGTCAGCGAGGGATATAGACAGAAACCCCGCTGTGTTCGGTCTCTTTCTTCTCTGGCTGGCTGGCTGGCTGGCTCACGTGAGTATCAGGTAAATGTGGGATCCCACAGAACTGTATGTAATTTGTACTGTATTGATTGTACTTGATTGTATTGCATTGCATATTACCATTAAAGTGGATTATTGTTAAACGGTTACTTGTAGGTTCTGGGTTTCCTTCCTGTAAGATAACGGCTTGTAGGAACGCGAGGAGATTTAAGAAAGTGGACAAGTTGTCTACCAAATCTCCTAACAACCTCAGGGCCGCGCGCGCCTTGGGAGCACATGCAGCTGGACATCTGTGGGGAGCTCCATGGCGCCCCGCACCACCAACGCTTCCTCCTGGTGGCCTACGACCTCCATTAAAAATGGCCAGAGGTGGTCGCCACAGGGTCCGTAACGGCTCGGGTGGTCACAGACTTCCTCTCCTCTCTGTTTGCTCGGTGGGGCAGTCCTAACGCCATCACTACAGATAACGGCCCACAGTTTGTCTCAGCTGAGTTTGCCACCTTTGTGGAAGAGAGGGGGATTAAACACCGTACAGCTTTCTACCACCCGCAAGCAAATGGGGGGGTGGAAAGGTTCAACCAAACCCTAAAGAACGGGATCAGAGCACACCTGGCAGATGGTCTTCCGTTCTCAGCCGCGCTGCTCCGCACCCTGCTTCACTACCGGGCGACGCTGCATTCAACTACCGGCAGCTCCCCAGCCCTCTTGATGATGGGCCGTGAGCTGCAGCTCCCTTTGGATTTGTTACGGGCCCCGGCGGCCGTCACGCCAACAGCCGCACCCTGCCAGAGCGCCAGGGTCGCAGAGGCTCAGCGTCGCATGAAGCAGCGGTTCAACAAGAGACGGAGGGTGAGAGCGCCTCCCTTCACAGTGCGGGACTGGGTCAGGATTCACCGTCCTAACCGAGACCACAAGCTGCTATCCTTCTGGGCCGTACCGATGAAGGTCACCGCTCAACTGGGGTCAGCCACTTTTCGTCTGGCCGACGGATCACGGTGGCATGCATGCCGGCTTCGGAAGGTGGCACCGCCCCCCATCGTGGACCCAGGGAGGACGGGGACTTTGCTTTTCCTGATGAGCAGTTGCAGGGTCCCGCCGGGTTCCCACCTGAGCCGGTTGAGCCAGTGGTTCGTCCTGAAGCTCATCCAGCCCGTGTCCGGGTCAGACCAAGATACTTGGAAGACTATATTGTGAGCTTGTGACTCTCAGGGGTAATGTTCAGAGCATAGTCTGTTGCGTGGCAGAATAATTCACATGGCTATGCTGGTGACTGGCAGTCTACCCAGTTCATCTAGAGTTGATAGCTAAAAGTTCATTGGGTTCCTTGTGTGGGGGGGGGGGTGTAAATGTTATGTATGTGTCACATCAGGTGTGACTGTGCCTTTAAGATGGCACCGGGAGTTTGGGGATGTGTGAACCGGATAGAGTAAGTTGTTGTGGTGTTGTCATGACAGCGTGTGCAATAACGTGTTCAATAAACGGTCAACCTAAATGTCGTAGTCCATAGTCCAATATATACAACATAGAGGAGCAGCTACATTTCAACACATATATCCACGCAGATTAATACATGAAGACTCGTGACTCGGACTTGGACTCGGACTCGAACACAGGTAATGATGACTCGGACTCGACTTGGACACTCCTTGGGTGACTCGGACTTGGACTCGGACTCGACTACGACTCTCCCTTGGTGACTCGGACATGGACTCGAAGAGTGGTGACTCGAGAGTGACTTGGACTCGTGAATTGGTGACTTGACACTGGTACAGCTCCTTTTCTGAAGTGCCGGAGCCGTGTTCTGGTGCTCTCCGTCAGAAATGCACCCCTGTCAGACGAGACATATACCACGTGATGACACGTTAGGCTCGTGTTGTGTTCAAGGACCCTGATCTTGGCAAGGAAAAACAGTCACTCGCTTGTTTAATTCTTTTGCGGTCTAGGTTTCTTTTTTGTGTATGTTTATAAATGATCTCGAGGGCCGTATCAAATTGTCTCGCGGGCCGTATACATCCCGGGGGCCGGAGGTTCCCCACCCCTGCTTTAGACTTTAAAAAGTAAGGGTTGTATTGATCATGTATTGTTGCATTCATGTGGTATGGCTCTGTCTGTGTCTGTGTATTCTCTTGTTCCAATTAACCCAGCCAAATCTCCCTGAGGTTTCTCCCATGATTCCTATACAGCCATGATAAGCATTTTATTTTATTTTAATTCAAACCTTGAAATGAAGATTATGTATTTTTCTTTGTTATCCATTCATAGACACCCGCATGAAACAACATAAGAAAATTGTTGTTTTACCACGGCAGACGCATGCAGACGATCAATTAATTCTGCAAGCGCATCTGAATGACGTCGCCCAGATGGTGATGAAATCCTCTTCACATCTTTCCTTAACCCCATGACTTTGTGTTAGCAGGAAGAAATGAATCATCACGTTGTTTTAAAATGGAATGCACCCCCTCCTGCCAGCACTGTTCTGAGGCTAAACATGTCTTGTTTGTGTGTTGATAGTAAAGGGATATTGTAGTTGTGTCTCCGAGGGGCCACACATTGTGTAAGCTGGTGAAAAAGCCAGCAGGTGTTTTCTGCTATTGTGACACACACACACACACACACACACACACACACACACACACACACACACACACACACACACACACACACACACACACACACACACACACACACACACACACACACACACACACACACACACACACACACACACACACACACACACACACACACACACACACACACACACACACAGTTGCTGTTTGTCAGTAACTATTATTCTTTATGGTCCCTCATGTCACAAATGACAAAACACTTTCAGCCACATTCCTTACGTACAAACACACTCTCACACACAAAGTACATTTACTGCATCTCCACTGTGACGTCTCCGTGTGTCAGAGAAAATTCCTCAAATTCTTAGATTCTTATTCCTGCTGTTTGTGTGTCACTTCCACGTTTCCTCCCGGGATGACATGCTGCAGCTGTTGAAGGAACAACACTTTACCCTATAAGTCCATACAAGTAGAAGAACAGAGTTACTTCAATTTAACAGTTACACTTAACACTATCCTTAGCAATCTGAAACCATCTGGCTCTGAGGATTATACCGTTTGTTTTTGCAAAGTAACAGCTAAATATTTATTTGCATAACACTAGGGCAGATAACTGATGAAGACTTGTTCCCTGTCATCACAGATAAATGGACGAGGAGAAAATAGATTCATTTAATTGAGATTTTTATCTTATAGGATTCCAAATCAGTTCAAAACTTCATCAACCTTTTTTTTTCTTCAAAAGAAGCTACACATTAGTACTGGTCAACAGTTTGCCTGCATACAAAGTCAAAGTTGTGTCATGCACTGTTTGAAAACACCAGTTTAATAAGTACTGTAATACTGTATAACATTTTTTAATTATCAATTCATCTTTTTTAATTGAGAGTTTCAGAGAAATAAATAGCTGTCCCATCGTATTTATGTATTTTTGTGGAACTTGAACTTTGTGTGTGTTTATATTATTGCCATCAGCTGATAGAACTATGCATACATTTCAATGCCTAAATCTTTGAAATACATACCCTTAAACAAGCAGGAATTATAGTCACACACAGAATATGATATTTCAATTCCTAAAGGTTTGTGTATTAACAGTGGTACACTTCAGCCTCAGATATCAAGATGTGTGGCTAAGCCTCAATTGGAGCTGGAACCAGCATTATATTGGTCTGGTTTCTGTCTGGCATTAAACTATTGAGCCAAACATATATGATCATTTGAGTTCTCTTATGTAATCCCTCTCGTCTACGTGCACATCAGTGTGAGATTGACCCACTGATA
This sequence comes from Pseudochaenichthys georgianus, assembly GCF_902827115.2. NCBI lineage: Eukaryota > Metazoa > Chordata > Actinopteri > Perciformes > Channichthyidae > Pseudochaenichthys > Pseudochaenichthys georgianus. The sequence goes on along the minus strand of NC_047503.1, from coordinate 3,610,430 downwards.
TGGAGACCAGCCGCCTGACACAAAATGAGAGCTTCAACAGTGAGCTGAAGCCACTGAGGCAGACTGCAAACAGGTTATAGAAAGTTTGAGCGTAAACATTTCTGACCGTGCAAACACACCACTCGTTGTGAAGCAATTATTTTCATATCAGCTCAAATTCCACAGACGTCTGTTACCAAAGCAAAGCATTCTAATTAGGGAACACACACTACACTGGCGCACAGGAACGAACACACACACATGGAGAGAGAGATTGGTTCTCAGTGCTTACAACCTTGACCTGCTGTTTGTGGGGGGTCTGGGCTATTAGTCTTTGGATGGACTGTGTGTATGTGTGCATGTGTGCACAATTAATTGCCTATAACCAAGAGGTCATTGTTGAGCCAAGGATTTGTTGTTTATGTAACTGAGAGCTGGAGGTCGCAGGGAAAGAACACCATGCTGAACTCCCTATAGAAACACACCACATCCCCATCTAATATGCAATAGAGTTTTCACTAAACTAAACGCCACGGCATTTCACAAAACGGCAAGGCATTTCACTAAACGCAACAGCATTTCAGAAAACATTCATTCATTCATTTTGACTGACTGCATAAATGACGACAGAACAGCTAAAAAAGACATCTCACACCGTGTCAGATTTTGGGTATTTTGGGGAGGTCGAGATAAATCATATTGTTTGGTGGATGCCGTTTGAACCAGAGTAGCAGCATGGAGGTCGGATCGTCACCAAAATAAATAAATAAGTGGTCCGAAAAAGCAGGCCCGGTGCTACGGGGGTGCATAAGGCACCCTCAGTTGAGTCGTTATGCACCCTCATTTGAAAAAAATAAATGAAAAAAAAAAAGAAAAGTGAAAGATATTACATATATTATAATAATAATAATAATAAGAAGAAGAATTTAGTTGAAATAAAATAAATTGTTATTGTGGTTAAATTACATTGTCTGCATTTATTTGGTCAATTTTAACGGTAAGTAACATTGTTATGTCAGGTGTGCGTGACCTGTGCCGCTGCGCGTTCGTCATTTGCAAGGTGCTTACACAGCAGTCAGTGATGGACATCAGAAAATGGTTAAAACAACCAGCCCGTATCGCCAGCAGTAACACTGCATCTACTGCAGGTAATAACAGTTCAGATCATGGGGACATTACGTTACCCGTGGCCACTGTCGTGGACACTAACGCCCGACTCGCCAGCTTTGCCCGCCTCGCCCACGGAGGCGGAGCAGCCGCAGCCGTCTACGTTGCCCCAAACACCGCCACCCCACAGCGGCCGGCAAGTGCCAGAGGACCTCAAAACAGAGCCTGCCCAGGTATATTTAAAAAAGTACCTAACTCGCCTGTACAGTGGGGTAAGGCGCTCATTTTGCAGCTCATGGTTTCAAAACAGAGATTGGCTGGAATATTCATGTAAAAAAGATGCCATCTTCTGCTATGCATGTAGACATTTCGGTTCAAGTAAGTCAGATGCCTTCACCACAACTGGCTACAACAACTGGCGCCATGCTCTTTTCGGCTACGTGATAAGGGACTGGGAAGGCATGAATCAAGCAAAGAGCACATAGATCCATCTCTTCATTTTGCTCTCAAAGTGCACCAGATTGATGCTTTTAACTTCAACATTTAAAAAAATCTTCCCGGGGGAGCATGCCCCCGGACCCCCCTCGAGGGAGTGAGAACCCTCCTAGAGGAGGTGAGGACCCCTCTAGAGGAGGTGAGGACCCCCCTAGAGGGTGTTAGGTCCACTCACCACTTATAAAAATAGCACTTTACCACTGCACCCTCTCTAATCTCAGATGCACCCTGAGTGTGCTGGAACCGGGCCTGCGAAAAAGGTTCATGACAAAAAAAATACACATAGCCTTCCTCAGGCAGTGTGTTTGTACCGGGGACAGGAGACCCCCCTTGATGAGAGACTGTAAGAAATGATCGGGGAATCCCTCCGGAGTGGAGTCATGACGACTGGATCTGAATTATGTTTTCGTATTTGGTGGTTTGTGTCCCAGCTGTCGATCAGCTGTGCGCAGCGTCTCCACTGCAGCCTGTGCATCTCAACCCCCCCCCCCCCCCCTCCCCGCAGCAACCAAGCGGAAAACTCTGGAGAACAGCCGGGACGCCAATACGGAAGTGCCACACACTGCAGTACATACATGGGCCGCTAGGGACTGACTGCAGAATGGAGCAATTTCCATAGACCCCCATGTTAAAATGCCCAACTTTACAGCAGAAAAAAACATGTTTCTACCTAAAGTTTTTGCATAAATTAGGGCGTGGTCACTGTGATGGACACGTACATGCCTCACTGTCAGCTAACAGCAACTTGTCCACTCTGCTAGGCTACAACCATAGAGGCTACAACGTTAGTTAGTCATAGTACTGTACTTGACCCTTTAGCTTTAGCCGTGTTCGTGGTGATTGTGCATTTTAGGGAATATTGTTACAAATACCAGACAATTCAAATGTCGTGCTGTGCGCTTGAATGTACTAACAGAACTTCCAAGAAGTCTAAAATGATAATATTATACATGTTAACCCCGTTCGCAGGTGTTTGTGTGCTTGGTAGCTTAGCTTGTTACTTATTAGCCAGCTAAGGACGTAACCCTTTATGCATACATATACATTTTAGTTTATGATTCAGCCTTGGGTAAGACTTTTATAGTCTATGGCTATGACGCCCATAATGCTAAACGGGAGCAAATGTTAATAGGGGACCCAATTATCCCAGTGGTGGCCGCCGGTGCTAACGGCGGTGGAGTCCGTCGTTATAACTGGAGATCAAGGAATGCAGCGAAACGCAGACTTGGTTCGCCTGCTGTAGTATTAGCTAAATAAATTATGTTGAACAAGGCTTATTAAGCTGAACATCGCCACAATTGTTCTGCTATGTATCGGTACTTCTTTTCTTAACGTGTGAATGACAAGCATTAAGAATAACAAAATATAGCTAATTCTCTTGCAGATTGTCTCATGTGATTATGAATGTAACGTTTATATAGGGGAACTACACTGTTAGCAGTATTTGCATGTATTTCATGTTCGCTTAGCTTCTTAGCCTGAGCTAGCTCTGCAGCAGGTCCCGCCTCGGCTCCGCCTCTTTGCCCTTATTTGGATCAGGCTGGAGTAGGCGGGAGTTGACGTCGCTGTCAAGCCGCTAGTGGCCGACTCCGCCTACTAAGGTCTTCTCTGCAACTCTGCAGAATTCTATGGGTGACGTCACGGACACTACGTCCATTTATATATAAAGTCTATGGCAGCAACTCTATATCCACCAGTTAGAGGAAATACAACTATGTGTTGTGTTATATTAGCTGTACAATTGACCACATATGGTGTTCTTAGTTTCCATACCTCCTGTGTTTTATGAGCGACTTATCAAGTCTTAGCAAACGGCATAAAACATGATTAAACATGGTAGTATATAAAACCATGCTCGTATCTACAACCTATAGAAATGCAAAACCGCATCATTTATGAGAAAACATTTCATAACATTAACACAACATATTCGAGGTGGTTTTAAATAACATATCCGTATTTATTTATTTCTCCAAGTTATGTGTTTGTGTGCACTGAGGAGTCTCAAACAGGCGTGTGTTTAATCATTTTAAGATTGGCTTTAATCAATGTTTGAAAATGAATTCTTCATATATGATAAATGAGAGGTAACATTTTATTTATGGTATTATTTCCACATATTTCTCTCCATTCTTCCTTCTGCCAACGGTGTCGCAGTTTCTCGTCTCTCCCGTTTTTGTGCTTAGTGCGTACGCATGGGTTAGAGTTTGCGTGGAGGACCGCACATTTTCCCGTCAAGTTAGTATTTTATAAATCGCAAACATTGCGTAGAAACTGGCGTACGCCATTTTTTGAGCGTATATCCCTTTATAAATGAGGCCCCTGGAGAGTATAAACAACTTCTCTTCAGAATATCGTCAGGATATTTTACATGCAATTTTACACATGTTTAGGTTAGTTCCTTTGGGAATTGTTGTTCAATTTGTGTGGGTTCCAGCACATGTGGGTATTAGAGGGAATGAGGTAGTGGATCAACTGGCAAAATGTAGTTTGAAAGCAAACCAGATTGATATAATGGTACCCATCAGTAGAGCAGAAGTCAAATCTGTTACAAAAGTTGTTATCAAGCAACAATGGCAAAAGTGATTGGACAGTATACCAAAGGAAGACATTTAGACCAGATACAAAGGGAAGTAGGAAAGGGAAGCACTTGGGGGAGTAGTAGAAGAGAACAGAGCATTAACAGCAGGATAACATTGGGTCACTCTGGATTAAATTCAACAATGCATCTGATCGGTTCGTCTTGTGATATGGCTTGTTCCTCGGGTTCATGCACGTTTCTACACGGACCACTATTGCGGTAAGCATGTTGTAACTTCCGGTTGTTGTTGCCATCTCCGGGTATCCTGTGTGCCTGTTCTGTTGCTGATAGCTTATTATCTTAACTTAATCGATCGTTTTAAAACTCTTGATCACGGCAACTGCCTGACGTTGTAATCACACGTTACTACAGCTTAAGCACTCACAACTCTCCTTCTCTTAGCGACTGTAACTCCACAGTTGCCTACACTCTTTTCGGGTTTGCTAACGGTAGCTACTTTAGCTTGATAGCTAGCCATGGCTCTTTCCCCACCCTCGGGTGCTATTCCCTGCTCTAACTGTCTCATGTTTGGTTACTTCCCTACCTCCTTTACTGGTACCGATACATGTGTTAAATGTAGTATAGTTGTTAGGTTGGAGGCGGGAATCATAGCCATAGAAGCCCGGCTCCGCATCTTAGAAAGTAACTCAGCTACAGTAAAGCCCATGTTAGCCGGTGCGGACCGGCAAAAGGTAGCTCCTTTGAGCCATCCCCCGGCAACTTCCGAGCAGCAGGGAGACTGGGTGACTGTTCAGAAGGGGCATAACGCGAAACCCGCAGGTCCCCACCAACCCGTTCACGTATCTAACAGATATTCCCCACTCAGCGAGACACCCGCTGAGAAGCCAACTCTGGTTATTGGTAGCTCTATTATGAGACACGTGAATTTAGAGACCGAAGCCTCCACAGTCACATGCATTCCGGGGGCCAGAGCGGGCGACGTTGAGGCGCATCTTAAACTGCTGGCTAAAAATAAACGTAAATACAGTAGGATTGTTATTCACGTCGGTGGTAATGATGTTCGTTTACGCCAATCAGAATGCACCAAACTTAATGTGGAGTCGGTGTGTAGTTATGCTAAAACGATGTCGGACACCGTAATCTTCTCTGGTCCCCTCCCCAATCTGATCAAGGATGACATGTATAGCCGCATGTCATCATTTCAGCACTGGTTGTCTTGGTGGTGCCCAGCAAACAATGTGGGCTTCGTAAATAATTGGACAGCCTTCTGGGGAAAACCTGGTCTGATTAAGAGAGACGGCATTCATCTTACTTTGGAAGGTGCAGATCTCATTTCAGCAAACATTTCAGGGCTTTGTGGACTTAATCCATGACAAACTGGAGTTGAGACCAGGAGGCGGAGTCGCAGTCTTACACGCTTCTCTGCGCTCTCTCCTAGGCAGTCATCCATAGGAATCCCGAACCTAATAAAATACCCAATATTAGCGGTGTGTGTGTCTGCCCAAGGACAATTTAAGGTAAAACCTAATAGAGGTGTCATACATAATAACCTAATAAAAGTAAATGTAACAACTACTACAGTGCAACAAAACAGGAAGATTAAATGTGGTCTCTTAAACATAAGATCTCTAGCATCTAAAGCAATATTGGTAAATGATTTAATATCAGATTATAATATTGATATATGCTGTCTCACTGAAACTTGGTTGAGACATGAAGAATATGTCAGCATAAATGAGGCCACTCCACCCAGCCATATCAACACTCATTGTCAAGCCCTTGGGTATATTTGCAGTTTTCCCCGCTTGAAAGGGATGGTACAGTCCATAGGAGGTTTTCACTGGGTTTCACTCGTACAATGACCACAACTTTGTTTCTTTTGAGTTTTTCTTTACTTTGGTATTTGTTGTTGCAGTACAGCTTATGTTGTAAGGTTGTAAGTTGTAAGTTGTAAGGTAAAAAACCTAAAATGAAAAATAAAAATAATTACTGTAAATACAATGCACATCAAATAATAAATGAAAAAATACATGCTTTAAATATACTTTTTAACACTTGTGAATATTGTTCTTACTTTATGTATTTTTATAAATTATGTTTTAAACAGTTTTTAACTTATGCAGTCTCATTAAAAAACAAATATAATAGACTGAATTCTTAGTAGCATGCAAACCGTTTTTACCAATCTACATATCTCAATAAACAAAACACACTAGTTTTTAACTCAACAATCATGTTGCTTTAGCTTGAGGACATCAAACAAACAAATGACACTGAACTAGAATGCACGTTCTAACGTGCGCCATGAACGGTAAGTTGTATGACTTGACTAAACACACAGTTCGTCTCTCACCGGCCGCTTCTCCAGCTTTTTATGGCTGCACCAGTGCTGCGTGCGGTGCTTTTAAAGGTGCAGCGACGCTGATTAGCAATTAGAGACTGATTTCAGACAGCTGCCACTCTGTCAATCAGCCCGACTTTTTAACCCCTTGATCTCCTGTGAGGATTTTTCAAGTTGACTTCACACCTCCCACTCGACTTTCCAGTGGAGACACCTGGGAGGTCGCATGTTACAAAGGTAAATTTGGGTCAGACGCTTTGTTCTGCTCTTCAGTGGGAAGCAAGACGACCAGTCGCCTGACGTCTCTGTGAAGAACTGTCGCTGGGATCTCCTCTTCAAGTTTTTTCGATCTTTGGTGATTTGCTTTTGCAGTGGTAGGCCTTGTGACAGGAACAGGGTAGCTTGGGAATGTTCTGACGTTGACATCCCTCACAAGTCCTTTGCTGTCCGACTTGACACTGACCACTCTTGCAATCCTGAACTGACCTCTCAGGGCGTTTTGGTCTGCAATCCAGACGATGTCTCCGACTGTGACATTTCTCTTGGCTGTATGCCACTTGTTCCTTACGAATAGATTAGGGCCAGCGAGTTGAATCCAGTGCCTCCAGAACTTGTTCACTTGCGCTTGCATTTCTTTAAGCCTTTTGTAGGGATAGTCACTGAAGTCCAATGTTCTGACATCTCCACTCTGCGATGCTCGTCCGAGCAGGAGACAGTTAGGAGTGATGAACTGAACGCTGTCTTCTCGGCTCTGTGTTCTGGCATCAATTGGTCTTTCATTCGTAAGATTGGCTGCCATGTAGAGAGTTGTTTGGAATTCACTCCAATTTAGCCCCGACTCTCCTCCCAGACTCTGCAGTGCTCTCTTGATGATGCGCACAGCAGCTTCTGCAGCACCGTTCCGGTGTGGAGAATCGGCAGGATGAATTTTCCATGTCAACACACTCTCACTCCCTAAGCGTCCAATAGCGACGTTTGGTCAGTGTCCGTGGCGTCCAATTGTGACGCTCCTAGGCTCCTTCAGCGTCATAAAGGGACGCAAATAGCTTTCAACTGATTGCAATGTATTCCCATCTGCGTCGGGATTTGACGCTCATGGAAGCACGGCATTCGTTTGTGTCGGCTGCCCTTAAAGGCAATGTGAGCGTCCATTCCCATTGGATAACGGAGAATTGTACACCCGGAAGTAAGTATTCCTCTTACTGTCGATTGATTTTACAGTGATATCTGCACTACTCATCGACTAAAAAACACCAGATTATCCTTGTTAATTACACAACATTGATTGGTTTAAATTGTGTGCACTGCTTTTGTATTTTTCCCCTTCGATTCGGAGAAACACATATTTTTTCGGAGTAAAGGATGGCAGAAGACACTACACTACCCAGAATCCCCAGCTATCGTTTGGACTACACCATGTGCTCTGGAATTTAATTTGGCATATTACTCTCAATGAATATAAGAAAGCACTGCGTAAAGCCAGAGAAGCCTACTGTAGCGGCGATTGCTCATCAAAAAAGGCCACTCATGGAGGTTAGCTGTCAGAGTTCCCAACGCGTGTTGTGGTGAAGGATGAGGTCCACCATGACGTAATTTGTAATGCTTTATTTCTTTATACAACGTTAAAATGTTCTTTTAGGCCTATCTAAAATCTTGGTTAAAACATAACAATCACGCACACACGCGTGTGGCTTCCTCTCCAACCTCTCAACCCAGCTGATCACCTGTGCCCACATATATAGCTTGATTACCTCCCGTGCTCTCAAGTGCGCAGATTAGATGATGACGCGTTCACACACACACACACACACACACACACACACACACACACACACACACACACACACACACACACACACACACACACACACACACACAGAAAAAAGAAGAAGTAGTAGAAGAAGAATAAATAGCTAAAGATACAAACAGGCACAACACTGTTACTCTGTTTTTACTGAGATATAACATTTGATTTCACCTTGCTCTATTTTTTTTAACGCACGTTCAAAAACGGGAACATTTTCGGGAGTTTCAACCGGGTACCGGTGTTACCGAACAAATTGTGGCCCGAACAACTGGTGATATTCTATTATTTTCGACAGATGTATTGCGGCGTGTACCTTGAGGACCCATTGTTGACTCACCGGGAAAGAAACATCTCGATCGCTTCGCGTGTTGTTCAAATTCATCTTTTGGTATATCTGACTGAATAGGACGACTTTGATGCACGTTCAGTACGCGTATGTGAGGTTGTGGGTGATAAGCTGATATCGTGAAGCTTACAGTGATGACTAGAACATGACAAAGTAGGTGACTGTGGGGATGCCTGTGCAAAACATTGCAATTGCAATATATTTTTGTCAGAGTTTCAGTTGTACATCATTCTTAATGTGATGTATAGTAGCTTTGATAGCTGTCCATACCTTCAGACCGCCTCTATGTGAAACACAAGTTGTTTAATCACAGCCCGAAAGCATTCTGGAGATGGCAAGCTGTGATCCGCTCCGAATAAATGGTGATACAACTTCTCCAGCCATTCTCAAGCGATCAATGTTTTTATTAAATACCTGTATCCCTCTCATCACAACACAACTCTACACTGTGCAGAAAAAAATAACTTACATGAAATAACACGTGTTATTTCATGTAAGTTATTTATTTTTTTATTAAAGTTCGCAATGTTTTGCACAGGCATTCCCACAGTCACCTACTTTGTCATGTTCTAGTCGTCACTGTAAGCTTCACGATATCAGCTTATCACCCACAACCTCACATACGCGTACTGAACGTGCATCAAAGTCGTCCTATTCAGTCAGATATACCAAAACATGAATTTGAACAACACGCGAAGCGATCGAGATGTTTCTATCCCGGTGAGTCAACAATGGGTCCTCAAGGTACACGCCCCAATACATCTGTCGAAAATAATAGAATATCACCAGTTGTTCGGGCCACAATTTGTTCGGTAACACCGGCCACGGAAAACGGGGACGTTTTGGTCACCCACCCGACCGTGTTTACAGCTAAGCAAACACGCTAACATTAAGACTACAAGCTCACTTGGGGTTGAGGCTTTTTTACACGTTGCTTGACTGCCTGCTCACATATCAGAGATGTGTCAGAGAGAACAGTCGCAATTTTTACAGGCTCCCACTGCCTGTTAGCATCTGGCATCTGTTAGCATCTAGCTCTCCTGCTCACAAACATCTCCTGCTCACAAACATTTAGCCATCCCTGCTTATACAAGTAGTAGTTTTAGTTGTCTGCGGAGGCCAACTCCCACCTGTCGAGTACGGCTGTACTGTGGTGTTTTCCTCCGGAGACGTCGCGAAGAGACGTCGCGGCTCCACCTGTTGCTGCCTGCGATCTGCGAACTACGGAGGCCTGCTCATCGCGAAGAGACGGAGCGGCTCCACCTGTTTGCTGCCTGCGATCTATGGAGGCCTGCTCCCACCTGTAGAGTACGGCTGCACTGGAGAGGTTTTTACCCCGGAGTCGTCGCGGAGAGACGGAGCGGCTCTACCTGTTGCTGCCTGCAATCTGCGATTTACGGAGGCCTGCTCGTCGCGAAGAGACAGAGCGGCTCCACCTGTTTGCTGCCTGCGATCTGCGATCTACGGAGGCCTGCTCCCACCTGTAGAGTACAGCTGCACTGGAGAGGTTTTTACCCCGGAGTTGTCGAGGAGAAACGGAGTGGATCCACGCTTCAGGCGTGGCCTGCTTCCACCGGGCGTGTGCTGCTGTGCGGAGGAGGATTTTACCACGGCTCGGGCCTGCTTTCCACCTGCCCTGGTTCTGCTGTTGCAGAGGCCTGCTTTCACCCCGGGGATACCACGCTACTGCTTTCGTCTGTCCTTTGCTGCTATGCTGATTTTGCTCCAGGAACATCGCGGATTTTGTGTGCCGGTCTGGGAAAATGGCCCATATCGGGATTCTGCTGTGCCTGTTAACTATTTTGGACTATGAGAAGATCTCTAGTCATTCTGAGGAGTCTACTGGATTCAGGTCTGTTCTGCCACCTGCAGTGGGCATCCCCTGCAAAGGTTTGGATGTGTTACACAAACAATTACCGGTTGCCTTGTCACAGTCAATCTGCTCGACAAAATATGTTTGTCTTTTTTGTTTTCCTGCGATGATGGTTCTTCAGGACTGCTTCTTAAGCTCTAATCACACTCTCGCAGACTTTTCCGGTGATTCTAAAGTAGATGACAATGTATGTGTGTCGCTTAAGAGGAAAAGATGCCTGTTTTTTTTTTTGTTATTACTGTCAGGAAATGTACAACCTAACCCTGGTCCGCCCAGCAGTAGTAGTCAGATCGCTACTCCTGCTGATTTTAAAGCTAGGTCTGGGTTGGGTTTCATCCACTTGAATGTGCGCAGTCTGTTAGGTAAACTAGATTTTGTCCATATTTGGGCGAGCTCGACTGACGCTGACGTCATTGTTTTATCAGAAACATGGCTAAATAAATCTATTTTGGCCTCTGACGTTGCCTTAAATGGTGTATCGTACCGACCGGCCTAATAAAGGTAGTGGCGTTGCAATTTATGTTAAGAATAAGTTCAGTGTATCCACATTAGTTTCCAAATCTATCAGTAAGCAATTTGAATTTTTAGCCTTAAATATAGAAGTGGCAAAGGGTCAACAGGTCATGGTCGTGGGCCGTTACAGACCCCCCTCAGCTGTCAAAGACTCCTTGTCTTCGCTAGCATATATTTTATCGCAACTAGACTACAGGGAAATAGTGCTACTTGGAGATTTTAACTGGGACTGGTTAACTGCAGTGTCAGAGGATTTTAAAAACCTTTGTATCTCTTTAAATGTTACTCAGATTGTTGACAGTCCTACTCGCCCTAATATTAAGTCCCCTAATAAATCCTCCCGAATTGATCTCATTTTAACTAATATTCCCTATAAATACTCAGCTATGGGAGTATTTGCGAATGATCTGAGTGACCACTGTGTTGTAGCCACAATTAGGGACACAAAAGTCCAAAAGGTTAAACCTCGTATTATCATCAAGAGAGACATAAAACATTTTGTGGAGCAGGGTTTTGTACATGATCTGTTTGGGTTTGATTGGGGAAAAATCGATGTGTGTGCTGATGTAGAAACCGCATGGTCTTATTTTTATCTTGGTTTTATAGGAATTATAGATAGACATGCACCCCTGCGTACATTTAGAGTGAAGGGACGAGACAATAATTCTGCGGAATTATCCAGTCTCCTACATGAGAGAAACAAGGCCTGGGCAAAGGCTAGGAAATCAGGCTCAGAGGTAGAATGGCTGCGTTTTAGGCAGCTAAGAAATAGATTCACTTCACATGTCAAAAGTGCTAAATCCAAGTATTATCTGTCAGTTACCACAAAGAACCTGAACAACCCTAGAAAATTCTGGAAAGCCATAAGATCGATATCCACCGGTGATATCCGTAATGAGCTACCTCCGTGCCTTACCACAGCATCTGGCACTATATCGGACAGGGCCACTATGCTAAATTGTTTTAATGAGCATTTTGTGTCCTGTGGTTCTCTGTTTCATTCTGTTTCTAATTCTGCTTCTGTAAACACTACAGTATGTGACTCAGAACAATGTGGTCTGGAAAACCCTTTCAGTTTTACTCCTTTTACTGTTGATGTTGTTCATGAAGTCTTAACCAAGCTAGATCCTAAAAAGCCGGCTGACGGACAACGTAGAACCTTTCTTTTTAAAGATAGCTGCAGATTGTATTGCTCCACCTCTTACTACTCTTTTTAACCTCTCCCTCAGCACAAATGCAATTCCAAAAGTATGGAAGTCAGCTTATGTCTTGCCTTTACTGAAAGGAGGGGAGGCCACCTTATTAAACAATTATAGACCCATCTCTAAATTGTCAGTTCTGGCTAAGGTTCTTGAACAGGTAAAGGTGTTTTTATGTACAAATGACATCCTGTCTAAACATCAGTCAGGATTCAGAAAGCAACACAGCACCATCACTGCCACAATGAAAGTGGTGAATGACATTACTAGTATCTTAGATAATAAGCAGAGTTGTGCAGCTCTATTTGTTGACCTATCCAAAGCGTTTGACACCATCGATCATCACATTTTGAAGCAGAGGCTGGTCAGTATTGGCATATCCAGCCATGCAGTGGGAGGTTTGTGAACTATCTCTCTGAAAGGTTCCAATGTGTTCACTTTGATGGGCTGTCTACTGAGTGGTTAAACATCACTAATGGTGTACCACAAGGTTCAGTTTCAGGTCCGCTATTATTCTCTATCTATATTAATAGTTTAGGTGAAAATGTCGAAGGAGCAACCTTACATTTTTATGCGGACGATACCGTTATGTACTGTGCAGGTCCCTCGATTAACGAGGCTGTTGTTAAATTACAGGCTGTTTTTAACATTATTCAGGCTCAGCTCGCTGAGCTTAAGCTTCTTTTAAATGTGGATAAAACCAAGGTAATGCTCTTTTCTAAAGCTAAAGCTAAAAATACACCGGAGACTGCTTTGGATATTGTAACTACGCAAGGAATACAACTTGAAGTGGTTACCTGTTACAAATACTTGGGTATCTGGCTTGATGATTGTCTCACTTTTAAATTTCATGTAAATAACCTGCTTAAAAAGCTGAGGGTTAGGCTAGGTTTCTTCTACAGGAACAAGTCCTGTTTCTCGCTTGAGGCCAGGAAAAGGCTAGTCACTGTGACCTTTTTACCTGTGCTGGACTATGGTGATTTGTTATATATGAATGCACCTGCCAATTACCTGAGCAAGTTAGATGCTGCGTATCACAGTGCACTGAGATTTTTGACAAATTGTAAAGCGCTTACGCATCACTGTACTATGTATACCAAGGCGGTTTTGCCATCACTTACTGTATGGAGGCTCAGTCACTGGTACTTTTTCATTTACAAAGCCATGTTGGATAAACTACCATCTTATATCTGCTCCCTGATCTCTCTGCGAATTGAAAGTACTTATTGCCTGAGATCGCATGCTGTGGTTTTATTAAATGTGCCAAGTGCTAGGACTGTCTTAGGGAAGAAAGCTTTTAGATGTGCAGCTCCACTAACTTGGAACAGTCTGCAAAAAGAATGGAACATTACCAAGCTAGTACCACTACATATTTTTAAAGCTCGGTTGGATGCTACAAAATCAGATGCTGTTGGTACCTGTACATGTGGTTAAATATGTAAATTGTAATCCCTGTACATTTTGCTGTATGATGTCCTTTTGTTGTTCTGTTGTTTATGTTTTTATGTCTTCTTATGGAACCTACTGCTGCAGGTCTCCCTTGAAAAAGAGATCATTGATCTCAATGGGATTTTACCTGATAAATAAAGGTTTTGAATTGAATTGAATTGAATATCTGATCTAAACATAGTAACGTGTATTAGGGAAAATAATTATTTAAAGTTATTTAATAATTGTGACATTTATTGTACTTTTTGATGGATGAATGATGCTCAAAGTGAGGGGCACCGGGCCCGATTCATGTCCTACACTAATAATACAAAGTTATTATTAGTATGCTGTGTACCTTGTGTGCACTGCCTAGTGGTTAAAGCATGTTATTGAATTATTTTTGTTGAATAATGTTATTTTTGTTGAATAATATTATTTGATGAAACAAATATTAAGAGTACATATACTTTCATAGGCGGAAAGTAGAAGGTCAATGATAGAAATATAGAATATAAAAAATCAAGAAGATACTGTAAGTGATCTCTACAATAAAACAGTTTAGTGCAGGATGTACAAAGATATTAATATGAGGATGTGCAAACCAGACAAACTAATGAACCTTTATTAACACATTAAAGAATACTTTAGGTTAAGGTCTTCTTTCAAATAAGAAAAAAGCTTTGGGGGTATCTATCTACAGATAAATATTAAGCCTGACAAAGTACTTAACGTCTAATATATTGCTTTCCTGCAATGTTAACTATGTTGAAGCACTTATATTAACTGATATTATACACATTAATTATACTCTTATGTATGTAGATATAATAAGAAATGTGCCGAATATGACAGTTTAATGGTGGAGGTATACACACATATTGATAGATGTCTTGTAATGCACTGTTGAGGAACCTGTGACCCAAGTTTTTCATTCATTGCATAACTACACCGTAGTTGTGTATATGATATGTCAATAAACCTTTAACATCTTGAAATCTTGAAAGGGATGTGCAAAATAGCCATAATATACAGTCTTTAATTAACTATTAGTCGAGAATAAGGAGTAATGAATATGCTTCATAGGGATCTGCAGATAAATGTTTAGTCTTCTCAAGCACCAACTATCAAATATCTCTCCTGATTGTTGGCACTTGACAATCACCTTCCCTGAATTTTACTCAGGTGTAACTAAAGTCTGCTTTAAGGGTTGTTTATATTTCACATCATTAATCAGAATCTGCAAAGTAACTCAAATATAAGCAGTGGAGTAAAAATACCAGGTTAACCTCTGAATGTAGTGGAGTAGAATTACAAAGTAACAATGAGCTGTCATGTGGGTATATATTAATGCTGCGCATTATGGACACAAGCGATTTTCACCCATTTAGTAATTACATGTTTTAAATTTGTACACATCAATTTGTTTCCTATCGCCTAAACCTCCAGGGCTGTACACAGTTAACCTAAATAACCTACCTAAATAATCTGTGGAACCTCAGCTTTAATCGGATATCTTGTAAGTGCAGCTACGATAAGTAATAAGGGTACTTTTATCTTGAGTTCTGTGCCAAAGTGCGTTAGCATTTTTCGCTCAGGGGTCATTTAGATGCTTCTTATGAGACTTGTGTTTTGTTTTGGTAAAAATGGTTGGTATCGTCAGTTAGCTGAGATTATTCCCGTTAATCTGGTATAACACATTAATAGGTTCTTAAATATTAAGATCCCCTGAGACACAGACCCGGCGCCAGAACAAATCTAAAGGGAGGGCATATGATTTTCATGGGAGGGCACTAGGGGTGTAACGGTTCACAAACATTTCGGTTCGGTACGTACCTCGGTTTTTTGGTCACGGTTCGGTTCGGTACGTTTTCGGTACAGCAGAATCTTTTTTCACAAAACATATATATATTTCTTTTTTTATTATTATTAAACTGTGAGTAATGTATTCACTCAAATAAATACAAAATATAATAAAATAAACATTAAGGTGCAGCATTTCGATGAACTGAAATAATCTGTATTTGAACTTTACTGTACAAGTACTCACAAAACATAAACTATTAGTTTTGGGTTTTTAATTGTTATTAAACTGTGAATATTCACTCAAATAAATACAAAATATAATCAAATGAACATTAAGGTGCAGCATTTCGATGAACTGAAATTATCTGTATTTGAACTGTACTGTACTAGTACCTAAGCAGCCAGTTTGACATTAGGACTTGCTTGTCATTGTATTTTCATGTTGTTTAAAGAAAATAATGAACTTTTCCACATTGCTTGCCGAAAGGGCAGATCTGCTGGCACTAGCAATGTCTCCTACTGTGGAGAAAACCCTCTCGCTAGGGACAGAGGTAGCAGATACAGCCAGGTAGCGCTTTGCTAACATGGCAACATAAGGATATTTGGCGTTTGTAATAGCTTTGGCTCGGTCTGAAGTTTTTGCGAGTGGTGGAGGCTCAAATGCTAGCGGGAGTTCGGTTTGCACTTCAGTCTTTTTTCTTTTGGTACCGGTGATATTCACGTTCGGGTGATGCCTTTTCAAGAGTGTGCAAGTTTGATGTATTGCCAGCCGCATAACCAATGTTAGTTGAACAATGCCGACAAACAGCTTTGGTTTGGTCCACCTGTCTTTGTCCGTCATCCTTGTATGTAACTGCGAAACCAAAAAGTTCCCAAACCGGAGACTTCAATGATGCTGGAGGATTTTCGAGCTCAACTTTATCTGCGTTCGCCATTAATTTTCGACAGTTCCTCAAATTACTGACTAAATTTGAACGCATCCCTCTGACCAGCTCTCATAGCATGCCCTCTCATCCAATGGAATGACTTGCTCGCTCTATGACGCGATGAGCCCAATGTGAGGAAATTACTCTGAATGCTGCGACGCAGCACCTGAGATTACTTCCAAGAAGTTGTTCACGTTCTCAATTTTTTACGTTTAACGTTATATTCGAACCGAAGGGCCCGTACCGAATAATTCCGGTACGGGTACGTGTACCGTTACACCCCTAGAGGGCACACAAAACCGTCACGTGCTGCGGGCCTGCGGCACAATATCAAACAGCAAGGCCAACAGCAGTGCGTAAAGACGCACACTTAAATACATACACAACTAAAGGGCAACATAGAAACCACTTTGAAACATTGTGTGCGTGGCAGCACAAACACTGGTAAATCACGAGCAAGGCACACTGGTTAAGGATGGCAGCTTCCTCATTGTTGCACTCGGAGAGAAATAGTAGAGACGATGAACTGTTTAGCCCGCCTTGGGCATGGTTTATGTTCCTATGCACTGCAGGTGCATCCTTTCGCTCAGCCGAGCTAACTTAGAACATTATTTTGGCCAACTCTGCATCTTTGTACTGCAGCGTATACTCAAACAGTGATAGGAAGAGCCCACTGCCTGACTCGGACATGCTGTGGAGTGAACCGTGGTCACCTCTGAGAGGGAGTTGGTTGACGGCTAAAAAAGCTAGAATATCAACAACAGCTGATGTAATAACGGTTCCCAATAGTACCCGTTGATGTGCTGCAAGGTAACGTCTATGGAGGCACCGGCACGGAGGAGGAGGATGATGATGGCGGGTGTGGTACAGGGTGTGGCAACGCAGGTGGTGATGGTAGGGGCACAAGGAGCTGTGCCTCGGAGGACAGCGTTGGTGGCGGCCGCCTTGATGAGTCAAGGCTTGGGCTCGCTAACTCAGCCCCGGGGTTTGCCGAGGTCAAGCTTGTGAGATTAAGGCGTGCTGCTGCAACGGCAGGTGCAGGCAGGGTCGCCAGCAGCACCATCGGCTGCAGTTCTTTCATCGCTATTTCGTTTTAATAAATCCTTTTAAGCCAATTTCTGATGTCCATTTTGTACAATAAACAAATCCAGAATAGGCGGCAGAGTGTGACGCTGTGATTGGTCTAAATGTGGAAGAATCACAAATCACAACAGACACATGAATTTATTTGACGTAGCCTGCGATTTTTTTTTTTAGTTACTATCTCACATCACATACATCGTAGCATAAAAGTTCACAGTTTATGTATAATTAACATAATTTTTTTTAAATGTTATAAATAATAAATACGTGTTTATTAGGGGAGGGCAGGAATGTCACATGGGAGGGCCTGGCCCTCCCACGGTGCCGGGCATGCTGAGACACAGTGTCGTGAAAAAAAAGTAAAGTATCCGCCGGGACCTTGGGGCTTAACAGGTTAAAAAAAACTGCAATGTCAGTTTTTTTCAATATTGTGCAGCCCTAAATTACAGCCTCGCCTACTGATTTCAAATTTGTGCTCTAAAATGATATTTATAAATGACTATTATCATTATTATAAGCAAGACAATAAATTGCAAAGATATGTAGAAAATAAACGTATTTAAGAAACGTAACATGGGAGAAAATATGTTTCTAGAAGATATGTAGAAAATGAACGTATTTAAGATACGTTCATAACAAACGTAACGTGGGAGAAAAGACGTTTCTAGCTAAACGTAATTGAGAATGTAGTTTAGTTCTGTGGGAACGTCATTTTTAGGAGACAGGGTTGCCATAATACATTCTGACAAAAAATACAAATTATTATGAATACAAATAAAATAAAAGAAGCCTCCCGTGAGTTACTACAAGCTAAAGTAGATTTTAAAAACGTTTTATAGAATAAAAGCTCACTGCAGGACGTTGTAGAAATGCGTTGTGCACCACGACAAAGGAGCCTCATTCACTTTACATTGGGGTTATTTGCGTGGTGCAGACACGTAAATGTAGCAAAGTTAGTGACTCCACCACGCAATGCGGTGTTAAGGAGTCGTGGTGGAGTCACGCATTCTGGTGAGATCAGGTTGTCGTTTTAATGCTGCCAATTTGTTGACGGCCTGTGTGTTGATGGGACTTCTCATGCTCCCTAAATGTTTCCCCCGCCTTTCGCCAGTTCTTAAATCCTCCTTTCACAAAAGTCCCATCCCTGATCTTGTCTGCACTGACAAGCTTCTTTTCTATAGCAGAGCAACAGAAGAAGCACACCGCATGATCACTTTCTCTTATATAGTGAAGCTTTTTATAGACTGCTTAACAATAAAATGCAAACTCCAAAATAGTAACTAAAAATACAACTTTTGTATTGATTTGTTTAGTGAACTTGTTGGTGTTGCAGTTACAACTCTCCGCCAACAGATGGGGGTGCTGCAGCCCCCTCATCACCCCCTTCCCGCGTCCCTGGCTCCAGGTGGAACTAAAGTCTGATTTAAGACTTGATTATATTTCACATCATTAATCCAAGTCTATAAAGTAAACTAAAGGTATTAAATACATGTAGTGGAGTAAAATCTGAATTGTAGTGGAGTAGAACTACAAAGTAGCATAAAATGGAAATACTCAAGTCAAGTAGAAATCCCTCAACAGTTTACTTAAGTACAGTACTTGCATACATCTACTTAGTTACTACACTGGTACTGCTTTCACTCAGGAAAAGAGTACTTCTTCCACTGGTCAGAAGGCCCTCTGCTGTGTTTATGCGAGGAAAGAGGTGAAGGGGCATCCCCCGTGTCATAAATCACTCTCAGAGGTCAGTGGAGGCTTTTATTTTGAAGGAGGATTGTCCGCTTTCCTGTCATTTTGCGCTTTAACGGTCCCTGACGCGCCAGGCTCCCCTGACCCGGCGGAATGATCTGCCTCCATATGACCGGTGGAGACTGGACCCTGACAGAGAAACAAAGAGAAGGAGAGAGAACGAGATAGAGGGGGAGAGAGAGAGTATGGAGAGAGAGTAGAGAGAGAGAGAGAGAGAGAGAGAGAGAGGTATCCGCGGCAGTTGGAGAGGGGAGCGCAGACGCAGGGGATTTTTTTTAAATTTCCCTTTTTATGGTTCTCAGATCATAAACACTTGAGGACTTTATAAATATGCACCTACTGGGAATATCTCTGTTACTGGCTTACCTTCTGTACTCCAACCTCGCCAGCGACTCCAGCCCCAGCGACTACTATGAAGACCCGGAGCCGCCGGAGCAGATTGAGCCGCCGGTGAGTGCCTGCTCTGGGTCACCTGATCCTGCATCTGGAGACAATATGAAGTATACTCTGCTACTTTACTGTTATGGCAAGGGTGGTACTAACGTGTTATGTTAGGCACATTAAAGTGAAAGTCCAGTTACAGAAAGACTTATTTCAACTTTGTTTTGGGAGTATTTGAATTCAAATCCAGCAATAGTTAAAAACAAGCATGGGGAGGTGTATCTACAGAGGTGGAGAAGTACTCAGATATTGTACTGGAGTAAAAGTAGAAGTACCAGAGTGTAGGAATACTCTATTAAGTAAAAGTCCTGCATTCAAAATGTTACTCAAGTAAAAGTAGAATAGTATTATCATCAAAATATAGTTAACAATAAAAGTAGTCATTGTGCAGATTGGTCCATTTCAGAATAATATATATGATGTGTTTTATAATGATTGATCATGAAAGTGTTCTCAAAGCTGGTAAAGGTGCAGCTAGTCTGAAGTACTTTGTATACTGCAGGGCAGCTGGTGGATTTACTCCAGGTGGAACTCAATTCTTTTTAAAGAGTTGATTATATTTACCATCATTAATCCAAGTCTGTAAAGGAACTAAAGGTATTAAATAAATATAGTTGAGTAAAAGTAAGTAGTGAACATGAAAACACCTCAAGTATCAAGTATACCAAGTATCACAGCCAATTAAAGTGGAAAGTCAAGGTGTGGGTGACTTTCTTCTTCCCTGTTACATACATTAGGAATAAATTGATCCCAGCCTAATTACACCTTTTTGTTTTTGTTTTGGGGATTCTTTGGCTTAAAATCCAGCAATAGCTAAAAAAAAAACTAGGGAGTCGGACCTAGAAATGCAATTTAGAGTAAAAGCACTTTTTGGCAGAGCAGACCGCCTTCTGAGGCTGGAATTATTCCTAATGTATCATAGTGTGCCTTGTGAGACACTTAAACTTAGTTGTAACATACTGCATACAATTCTAACATTTTAAGTTTATTTAATCGTGGTACAATATCAACCGAAAGTGTGCATCACAAACTGGAGGTGTGGGGAGTGAGGTGGGCATTAAGAAGGCATGTGGGTCCGTCTTTATTAAAGCGCAATACTACATCGCTGGTCATCAAGTATGTTGCATAGGCTGCACAATATTTTGATTATCACAGTTCCTTGTTTGTTTAAGTTTAACAAAAAATGTACCCTTTCCTCTGGTCACATGCCAATACTGTTGTCCCATATACTTTAACTAATATGACCAAAGAGAAGCAGAAATGAACTCCCCGCATACTAGCTAGAGCAGGGGTCGTTAACAGGCGGACCGCGGTCCGGATCCGGACCCAGACGCCGACCTATACGGACCCGGACCTATAATCAATACAGTAATAAGGGATTTCAATTTTGACGGGGCGATTCTATTTTCCACCGCAGACTGAAAACTCATCTCTTTCGACTCCACTTCGAGCGATAGAATTACTAACAAAGCACTTATATAATAAAGGACTGGCTTATCTAAAGCCAGTTGAGTAGCACTTGAAATGTTTTAGCTCTATGAAACCTGGTGTACTTATACGATTCTGTTTTCTTCAAGTTTGTATCTTGTTGGGTGAATGCACTTATTGTAAGTCGCTTTGGAGAAAAGCGTCAGCTAAATGCAATTTAATGTAATATTTTAACCCCTGCCGACAGGGGGCGAAAGAGATGAGTGAGCGATACAGGGAGAGAAAAACAGAAGAAGAGACGAGAGAGCGGCAGAGAAGCGGAGAGGAAAGTGAGTGAAGAGAATATTTAGCGATACAGGGAGAGAAACACAGAAGAAGAGAGGAGAGCGCGGCAGAGAGAAGCGGAGAGGAAAGTGAGTGAAGAGAATAATTAGCGATACAGGGAGAGAAGACGGAGAGGAGAGTGAACAGGCGTGTTAGCGGCAGACAGGGAAAGACACATAATTACACATGGCGCTCTCCAAGAAGAGGAAAGTGGACGGTGAGAACAGAGCTTTTAACCCTGAGTGGACTCGTTCATGTTCATCCTGCCCACTGGGAGCCAGTGTGTCTCATTTGTTCAGAGACCGTGGCGCTCATTAAAAGTGCCAACACGCCACTATGAGACAAAACACAAAGTGTTTGACCAAACATTCCCTCTCAAGTCAGAACTGAGGTCACAACAAATAAGCAGTCTCAGAGCCCAATATGATCAGTCCACCAGGATCACAATTAAAACTAAATATGGTTCCAGGGCAGGCTAACGGCCCGTCTACACTACAGGCATCAAAAAATCTTGAAGCTAAGGCTTGGCGATTTCTCGCGACCAACAACCAATCAGGAATCTCCCGCCCGCCCCCGGCATACAAAGCAATAGCAATGTTAAAACGAAGTAAACTGGATATAAACTCCCCAAACAGGCGAAAACCTACCAGTTTCACCCACTGTCTCTGCCACCTCCCTCCATGCCTCGCTCCTCCGGTTTGTATCCCGGTAGATGACCAGAGACTGATCATACAGCACCGGGTGATTCACTACCGCTCCATTTTTTTGAATATGAGGAAATGACCTGCGTATTCTCTCCCAGCATACAAGCGGTTTGATTGGCTAGCGCTTGTACTGTCAGATTTGCATACGCGGGATTTGATTGGCTGATGCCAAGCATCGAGCCTCAAAAGTTGAACATTATTCAACTTTTGATGCCGATAGATGCTCGTGATGCTTGCAAAGCCATGCCATGCTCCCCACAATGCAGTTCGGCGAAGTTTAAAAATCTTCTACGTCACCCCATTCAAATGAATGGGCGAAGCTTTGAAAGCATTTTTCGATGCCTGTAGTGTAGACGGGCCGTAACCGAGGCTAACCAATGAGCACCTGCATGTCTGTGAGAATGGCCCTGACACCATTTCAGCCCAGATCCAAACTCCTGGCAGGACAAGCTCCAGCTCAATTCTCGCACTGAATTAAAGAAACGTGAGTGAGGGACTGCAATATAAGAGGGAAAGAAAGAGAAACTTTAAACTGTTCAATTGTTATGATGTGTAAAGACTGATGTTCTATAATCGTCTGAAACTGTTAAGTCATGATGTGAAACGGTTAACAAAGAAAAAGGGAAACTCAAGCTGCTGCTACACTTTATTTTATTTATCTAAAATTAAGCACTTTTAAGATGCACATATTTTCAAAAGCTATTTTATTTATTTACTCCTATTTTGTTTTTAAATGCAGCCCGAGAGGAACATTACACATATCCACAGTATTTACTGTATATATGTATAGTTCAATGTTAATTGACAATAAATATTGTTGTTTATGAATTGTACTTTCTTTATTTGATTGGCAGTCAGTTGTTGATTACATGCAGACGTTGATAAAGCTACTTCAATATATATCACACCTTTGCATGGGGAGATTTTCTCTAACTGGACCTCGTTGAATTTGAGTTGGATACCCCTGAGCTACAGTAGAGGATAGTACCCTGATAATGCAGATTTAACAAACATAGCCACATTTCTTTCTCAGTCTTTTCACACTTTTTCTCACCCTGGTGTGTGCGTGGCTTTGGATGAGGGAAAACAAAAGGCGCATTAGTGACGGTCAGCGCTCAGGAGCAAGAGCCAAAGCCAGATCTGTTTGAGTGTGTCTCCTGACGGACTGTAATCATCAGTTCTGGTTTAACCAGTTTTTTCTGCTGAGCCTCTGGATCTGAGAGGTCAAGGACAGAGACACACAAACACAGATTTCATATTATTAACTAACTACCCTATATTGTTTTACACAAAAAAAAAAGCAAAACTGATGTTGAATGGCTTTTACCAAATGGCTTGTAACCCTCTGTCAAGTCTTTTAATACGAACTTGAGTGATACACCATTGAAACATATTTTCTTTAATGTGCTGCCAGCATGGCAGATTTGACTTGAGCTGAATTGCTATAGAGAGAGTAGTGAACATTTTCCAGGGGGGAGGATTAGGAAGGAGTGTTTTCAAATTAGCCAGAGAAAAGAGCCAATGAAGGCAGGTGTCACAGGGGTCAAGTGTGTGTGTGTGTGTGTGTGCGTGTGTGTGTGCGTGTGCGTGCGTGTGAGGGGGGGTAAATGCTAAGCAGTAACACACAGGCATTTGATCACAGTAGACTCTTAATTGGGATGATGAGCTTTTCTCTCGGCTCCTGTCCTCCACCTCTAAAGCCCTCAGAGAGGAATTTAAGTAACAACTGCTACCAACTGTGGAAGAATACGGTAGTAGGACGGATGCTTCCAAACAACCAATGAATCTGCTTACCACACTTGAAGTGCTTTTTTCATGCTTCAAATAAATTTTTTCTTCAGCTTTAAGCCAGCTCTGAACTTTTCTTTTTGCTAAGCCTTCCCTTTTTAAGATTATTCATGCACCTAAAAACAGAAACTGAGAAGGGGAGTATGACAGAAATTGATGTTTGCAAAGCCATTTTTAGTGCTGACTTAATATATTCACTTACTGTTTAAGGTCAAAGATCATTATTACAAGGCTTAGTTGAATACTCGATGCTGATTGGTCAACTTCAAACATTCTGCGTTCGGCTCTTCTCTGCTAGCAGACAGTTGCTAAAGATAGCAGACCGTTGCTGAGGATAAAAGACCGTTGCTAAGGATGCAGAAAGAAGTCAGGTAAATTTAACGTCAGTGTTGTACAAAAAAACTGTTGTTTTTCCTCTGTCAGAAAACTACGGAGTCCCTACAGGGACATGGAAACAAAATAAATAAAGAGAGAGAGAAACACGGATACAGGATAACGGGTAAGTATCTCGTGCGCACGAGAAACTAATCCGTTATTCTGACTTTACTTTTTTTTTATTTTTAGAAAGTTACCGGTGCGCCAAGGAGGGAGTGGAGCGCACAGGAGACAACCATTTCATTGCAGACTGTTATGTTTACGTGGGGAAATGACAGTGCATACATTATTTGAGATATATTTCGAACTCAGACTTAATTTTAAGGACATTTCGGCTAGAGGGGTGTGTTTAAAAAACGTAGCAGCCTGCGGTCACTCCAGGAGGCGGCAGGACGTTTAACTCAGACTCTGACCCCTCGACTCCACCGGGTCCGTCTGCGTCGCGTCACGTCTGCGTCGCGTCACGTCTGCGTCGCGTCACGTCTGGGTCGCGTTACGGCTGCGCCGCGGTTTTGGTCCGGCGCCATATCCTACCGGGCGCGTTTCAGAAGCATTTCAGAAGCGGAGCGTCTTGCCTGCCGGCTCGCAGTTTTGTTGATTTGGGCATATTTCCTGGACAGGCTACTTTGTACAGACAAAGTTAATAATAATTGTAATATTCCAGTTATAAACGACATGAATCAAAGATGTTGGTAAAAAAATGCATTCATCATCATAATTATTCTATATATAATTTACACAGTGCCTATAAACCGGAGGAGAATGCTGACATTTCTCCTCCTACTTGAAAGACTACAGAAGGATAGGGTCTGCAAAATGTGTTTATTTTGGGGATGGGCCGGATGCTTTGACCTTTCTACTTCCTGCCCGGCGCCTCTGCAACGCCTCACGTCGAAAATAGACTTGCATCCTATTTTGAGCGGAGCCCAGCACCGAGACGCTTCTGAGCCGTAACGCGGCGCGTCTGGTGGAATAGCACCCATTGACTAGAGTGGCCGCGATCTTTGCGAGCGCCGCGGCACAACCGCAACGCGGCCGTAACGCGACGCAGACGGACCCGGTGGAATCTAGTGATGAGCAGCACCAGGACGCAAAGAGCTTTTACGCACTGCCTACACTGTTTCCCTTCATCCGAACAGCTAAAGAGTGCTCTTTAGAATGCTGAACTGTAATCAATGAACAGCATTCTCACATATGTGTTCCTCTGGTCCAGGTGTGAGAGGGCAGTGTGGATGGTGTCGGCTATGGCGTCGTCTGTGGACCTGTTTGCTCTGTAGGCAAACTGCAGGGGGTCCAGAGAGTCAGGGAGGGAGGAGGTGATGAAGAAGGTTTTGACTAACCGCTCAAAGCACTTCATAATGACGGAGGTGAGTGCTACTGGGCGGTAGTCGTTGAGGCTGGTGATTTTAGACTTTTTGGGGACAGGAACGATGGTGGAGTGTTTGAAGCACGTGGGGACTACAGACTGCTGCAGGGACCTGTTGAAGATGTCTGTGAACACCTCTGCCAGCTGAACTGCACACACCCTGAGAACACGGCCAGGGATGCCACCAGGTCCAGGAGCCTTGTGTGGGTTAACCCTTTTAAAGGATTTGCACACATCTGCCCTGTTTAAAACAAAAGGGCAGGTCTCCTGGTCCTTCTGTACCTCCACAGCCTGGCTGCTCTCAAACGTGCAAAAAAGCTGGACCAGAGGAACACATATGTGAGAATGCTGTTCATTGACTACAGTTCAGCTTTCAACACCATTGTGCCCTCCAAGCTGGTCATCAAGCTCAGAGACCTGAACTTCCTGACGGGCAGACCCCAGGCAGTGCGGGTGGGAAACATCACATCCTCCATCCTGATCCTCAACACCGGAGCCCCTCAAGGCTGCGTGCTCAGCCCTCTCCTCTACTCCCTGTTCACACACGACTGCGTGGCCATACACAGCTCCAACACCATTGTGAAGTTTGCTGGCGACACGACCGTCATCGGCCAGATCACCAACGGCGACGAGACGGCGTACAGAGAGGTAACTTGGTGCCAGGATAACAACCTCCATCTCAACGTCAGCAAAACCAAGGAGCTGATTGTGGATTACAGGTAGAAGCAGGGAGAGGGACACGCCCCCATTGCCATCAATGGGACTACGGTGGAGAGAGTCAGCAGCTTCAGGTTCCTCGGGGTCCACATCACTGAGGACCTGACATGGACTCATCACTGAGGACCTGACATGGACTCATCACTGAGGACCTGACATAGACTCATCACTGAGGACCTGACATAGACTCATCACTGAGGACCTGACATGGACTCATCACTGAGGACCTGACATAGACTCATCACTGAGGACCTGACATAGACTCATCACTGAGGACCTGACATAGACTCATCACTGAGGACCTGACATAGACTCATCACTGAGGACCTGACATAGACTCATCACTGAGGACCTGACATGGACTCATCACTGAGGACCTGACATAGACTCATCACTGAGGACCTGACATGGACTCATCACTGAGGACCTGACATAGACTCATCACTGAGGACCTGACATGGACTCATCACTGAGGACCTGACATGGACTCTTCACACTAACACCATCACCAAAACAGCTCAAAAGCAGCTCTTCTTCCTCCGCAGGCGGAGGAGGTTCAACATGGACTCCAAGATACTCTGCAACTTCTACAGGTGCCCCATAGAGAGCATCCTGACCTTCTCCAGGTGCTCCATAGAGAGGATCCTGACCTTCTACAGGTGCTCCATAGAGAGCATCCTGACTGGCTGCATCACGGCCTGGTACAGCAGCTGCCCCTCAATCGTAAGGCTTTACAGAGGGTGGTGAAAACTGCACAGAACATCACCAGGACGGAGCTGCCATCCATGGAGGACCTCTACTCCCAGCGGCTCAGGAAGAAAGCCCTCAGGATTATAAAAAACCGCCATCACCCCAGCCACAAACTGTTCTGTCTGCTGCCGTCTGGCAGGTGTTACCGCAGCATCAGGACTAAAACCACCAGATTCAGGGACAGTTATATCTCTCACAGGCTCCACCCTCTACTGGACTCTATGGGTACTACCCTCTATGCAAGCATTCACCTAATAGGGCGGTGGTGGTGAAGTCCATAGGGACTTGGCTTGGCAACTGGAAGGTCAACAGTTCAAGTCCCCGAAAGACCAAGTGCTACCGAGGTGTCCCTGAGCAAGGCACCGTTCCCTACACGGCTCCCCGGGCGCCGTACATAATGGCAGCCCACTGCTCCTAACACTAGGATGGGTCAAATGCAGAGAAACCGTTTCGTTACATGGTACTGTGTAATGACAATAAGTTGAATCTATCTATCTACTGAGACTTCTATAGACGTAGCCGGCCCCGGGGCGGGCCTACCTGAATGCGCGTGCATCTCACCGTATAAAAGGAGGCCTCGCCTCCTGACTATCATCCTAAACCTCTCTTCAGCGAGCGATATAGGACAGACAGTGCCCTGAGTAGAGGGCTCCGCCTCTGCTAATTATACAAGGGTTATAATACGTAACCCAACGTTTCATCCCACAGGCCATAAGACTGTTAAACACCTGCACTTTGAAACAACATCCATAACATTCATCTGGCTGCAATTTAGAAATTATTTATCTAATATGTCATATTCCAATCACTTGTATATAGACTCTTATTGCACTATTGCACTATTGCACTATTTCACTTTTTTACTATTTTTCTTTTTGTATTTACTATTTACTTGCACTATTTCTTTCAGTTGTATTGTGTTGCACTGTTGGAGGAGCCTGTGACCTACGATTTTCATCATCATAACTACACTGTATCTATGTTCGTATGATCAATAAAAGCCTTGAACCTTGAACCTTGAACCTTGATTTCGGTGTTGAGGAAATGATTTTGGGGTTCTGATAAGTACTGAAGGCACTGTATGTAACACATCAACCTGAACACTGAATCAACAAAGAATCAGTCCATGTCCCAGCCTCGACCCTCCTTGAATCGTTTAACTTTCTGCCTCTGGCTTGTTATTAAAGAAAAGTCCCCAGTGAACCTCTCTGATGAAGCTCGTTCAGTGCTATTTGTCTTCCAACTTGTCTTCTACTTTTCCTCCATGTTTTCGTTGGCTTTCCATGTCTCATTTTTCTCTTTGACCTGTGGGATCTGCTCCAGGACAGTTTTTGCTTCATTGCTTATGGTTTTACCAAGAGCAAGCTATATCAACCTACCAATCTTGCATCAAATAGTCTTTTGAAACAACAGTAGTTGTTAATAATTGTACTTTAGGCAATATTCTGCTTGAAGTTCCAGACAGAGTACTGGCTCTGTATTAGAGCATCTTAAACTCTTCACTGCAGGAGTTTGACAATTTGTTTTCATTGTCCATTGTCGGGTAAATAGAGCAATCTTAAAGTTCATGGCTATTTTCAAGCAAGTCAAATCACACCAGGGACAGATTGTGCTAAGCATAACATTGAAAACTCAATGGTGTCTTGATTCAGAGTGGACAACATTAACCATGACCTTTTGTGGCAAACTCTTGTGTTTTGTACACTTTACCATTCACCCTAACCTCCTCTGTGCATTGTATTGCTCCGGTAGTGAAAGGTCACGTTTCAACTAGGGATGTCCCGATCACCTTTTTTTGCTCCCGATCCGATTCCGATCATTTGATTTTGACAATCTGCCGATACCGATTTTTCCCGATCCGATCTTTATGCAATGCATTAAGAGAACAAAAAGGTAACAGATAACAGATAACGGCTGGTCATCCAACGCGATGAATTCAGCTATCTTGGCTGTTATTGTGTTGGCCTTTTCACTGTTCTGGGGCAGTTTCTCTTTCCTTTTAAAAGTCTCTGAAAGTGTCGGTTGTTTCAGTGCCGTTACCTGAGTGGCCGCTGTGTACTCGCCGTGTTGTTGTTGGTGTTTGTTTCTCAGGTAGCGTATTAGATTGCTCGTGCTGAACTTAGCTCTGTTCTTTCCACCACGTGGAACCTCTGCCTTGCAAACATTGCATCTGGCTGTTACACTGCCTTCGCTTTCAATTTTATAATACTTCCAAACTCCTGACATTTTCTCTGTCCCGACTCCCGAGTCACCAGCTGAACGTAGCCTCTCGTTAGCTTACTGCTACTATTAGACACTGCGCCCACTCTGTTGCCAGATTTGAGAAAAATAAGCAACCAGGTCTATGAAAACAAGCCCAAAGAAAGCAACACATACATGATGTTGTGTAATTTTAAACCAAAACTAAGTCCTCAGGATGACTTTAAGACGTGAACATGGTCATTTTTGTTTTGTAACATTAAATAAAAAAAAAAAAAAATTATAAAAAAAAAAAAAAAAATCCCGTTCCCCGATTTTATTCTCCCGATCCCCGATTTTTTTAAAATCACGTGATCGGCTCCGATCCCCGATCACGTGATCGGATCGGAACATCTCTAGTTTCAACCTGAAGTGGAATCAAATGTTACCGGTCAATCATATCAAGACTTCATTTGTAGGAGACAGGTTTTATTATTTTGTGGCGTTTTTACCTGCATTAATTGATCTTTTGGCCATTTGTGGGCAGCTGCCCATGGCAAACACGGCATTGCCATATTATCACCATATAACACATGCTCGCAAACAGCAGCCCTCTGTACATGTCCAGCAGACATGGGCCAACATCAGTATTTATTTATAGTTGTGTTTCTGGCAACCTAATAATTGTGAGTCGAGTATTTCCACTATTTTAACACCGTTAAACCACCACCTCCATTACCTGGTGTAATATCTTATAGCTGCTAAATGTTCTGCTATGTTCACCAGTTGGGAGTAAATCAGTTATTTCCTTTGCGTGCTCTTCTGAGCAGGACAGAAAGAGCGTACAGTCAGTTATGAAAGCTTTGTTGAAAGAGTTGACTAACCAAATACTAACGTTGCAAACAATGAGCTAATAGATGCTAATATGCACAATATAACTGAGAGGAGCTGTAGAGTTAGCTAATTATTTTTTGATTAGTTGATACAAGCTACCATTTTAACATTACATATATCATTCATTGGTTATATGAAGACTAGTTGCCAGGGAAGCGTTAGCATGTGTTTCAACATTTTTCCAGTGTTGTTCTTCGCCGTTCCTTGTCTGCACTTTGGGCTTTAAAGCCTTTTGCATCTCAGATGACTACTGTATGTTACGTGGACAATCTTAGTTGGAGGTAATAACTAACAGGGTTTTTTCATGATTTGTTCTCTTAAGTACTAATTACTTTTACTTGATGGAACTCCACATTACAGCACATCAGTACATGATAGCCGTCTTTCTACAACTATGTAGCCATTGGTTTCCACTTCAGTCGTCTAATTAATGAGGTTTGTATTGCAGGTATATAATGGAAAAACAATGGCCCCTAAGAAGGTAGGAAAAACACATTCATTAATGTCAAACACAATAGCATGACTTCCAGTAAATATGTCAAAACATGCAACTTTAAAGGTCTTTTTGTAGAACTCTTTTAAAACTCATGTTTCTACATAAACAAATAGCTTTTCCTTCTCAGTGCACAGAAACACTGTGTTATGTTTCAAGGATGAACATGTACATTAGATGTTTTCCCTCCAGTACTACTTTGTATTGTACAAGCTGGAATGAAACAGTCCACTATAACTGTTTTCTCTGAAATGCAATGATTTGAAGTGATAATGGTTTCTAGCTGGGCACTGCAGCTTGCCAGAAAGTTACAACCCTCATTTAATCTGCACATGACCCCTGACTCTGCAGACAGATGGATGTGGTGAAACCCCCGTCAGAATGCCAGCATGTCTCTCTCACACTCGGTTTCTGTTGCTCCATACCTCTTACTTCATCATGATAAGGATGAGGAATAGAGCAATATCAATGCTTTTTCACTTTCTGTAGCCTTTATCCTGACCCAGTCACCACATCATTTCTCATCTCAGTTTCTATTTATACTGCTTCACCCCATCTCTCGCTCTCTTTTCCCTTATGCCTGTCTTTACAGTATCTCTCACCCATATTACACAACCCCCTGGAGTCTGCAGAAGAATGTGGTGTGTAATTATCAATTATTTCCAAGGAACTTTTGTAATTTCTCTTTGGACCGTCCAGCTCAGTCTCTCCGCTCCTCTTGAGTGTTGAGATATGTGACTACAAATATCACACTGTACAATGTTCCTTCAGATTCAAGTAGGTGGACATGGTGTGTAGAATAAGGCCTCTTTAAAGGGTCCTTTTGTACATACTTGTCACAGAAGAGATTAGAGGAGCTTGGGTTGATTTATTTTAGTCTGGAGGGAGTAACTCATATTTCTTATCTTGACATCTGTCAGGGTTAAACACTGATCAAACTAATCTAAGCTTATAAAACCCTTTTTCTTCATCCCTCCCCTCTCTTTCCCATGTCCATCTCTCTGAATATATCCTCCCCTGCCTGACCTCACTCCATCAATTCTCTAACCAATATGTTGTAATAAAAATATATCATTTTGTTTTATTTATACTTCTCTCGAACTATTATATAAAAAGTAGGAGTGTGTATTCCTTGTTGCACTATATATTCCCTTTCACATTCATGCAAATGTTTTTCTTAAAACATTTTGTAATACCCCCCGTGTGATTTAGTCCTTTGGGACTCTTTGTTTGCAACCGCTTTTAATGCCAAGCTTTTTGACTCTTGATGCTCTCGGTATGAGAGGCTTATTCAAAGTGTTTTGACATCTGAAGGTAACCTGTTGGTGGAGGACCCTCCAAAGACTGACCTGCAGACCTCACCACTTGACACACTGTGTTTGAGGCTGTGTGCCCTGAATGGAAGGGGGTTGGATGGGAGTGTGAATGTGAGTGAATTGAAGGTGAAAAGGGTCAACGAGGATAGAATGCATAATGAAGTGCGGCTGTCAGAGCCGAGAGGCCGAGAGGCCGAGAGGCAGCCTTTCTACCGAAAAACATGCAGGTTAACAATTTGTTTTGTGAAAACATTGCACAGGAAGTTATATATTTTAAGTTGTATTTACATTCCTTCACTCCTAGTAATAACATTTAAGAGTAATGCATAGGCATAGTTTTCATTTTAAATCTGCTCCTGTCTTGACCTACACATGGTGCATGCATTCTAAGGTTAAGGTAGTTCATTTATATAGCACATTTCATACACAATGAAACAATAACTAAAACAACTGAAAATAAAGCGATTCATAAAAGACAATGAACGTATAAGAAATGATCGTTTTAAAACGCTGCAAGTGGTGCAGAAGTTCTGAATAATACCAAATGTTGTTAAATGACCTCTGTAAAAGCTCATTGGTATGAGCTATTGGTGAATAGAAAGGTTTTTAAGGTTTAATAACTTAGGATCGATGCATAGACTTCAGATGTTCTGGAAGTTTATTCCAGATCTGTGGAGCATAAATGCTAAAAGCTGCTTCTGTGCGTTTGGTTCTGACCTGGGACAGTGAGTCCCCCCCCCCCCCGATGATCCCAGAGCTCTGGGTGGCTGTCAGAGAAAATAGGCTCTTAATAGAAGCATGGATGATATTAACAATGTTTCATTTATGTCTTGGCCTTTAATGAAGCATGTAGGCAAGCCAACCATCACTGCTTCCTCAAGAACACTGTTATGGCGCATTTCCACTGCAGGGCCTGGCACGGCTTAGTACGGTATAGTTAGGCCTTGGTAGGCCAGGCTCACTTTATACTGCATTTCCATTACAGTTTAGGAACTGGGGCAGTAACTATAGTAACGCAGTGTAGGCGGAGCCGTGATGTCATCTTCAATGTGAACCACAGAAAACCAACACAGCTGTCAGCTGTTAGCACTCAGAGCTCACAGCTCCTCATCTCTGTTCAGAAACTAGACAAAAGTTAAACAAGTACAAACCACAGACTGTCTGTGTCATTGAGAATACAGTCGCTGGTTTATTTATGTCTGTAGGCCGTTGTTGTGAGTGTGGACGGTCGGAGCATATATAACGTTAGCTCAGCCAAGCTCCATTCAGACAACACGCATTCTAAAAGGTTTTTCTCTGCCGTCTTGTCTGCAGACTTGTCAGAGCATTAATTCATGGTTTTTACTAACCAGTATCAGTATGTTGTTACGTCGGCATCATTTTGAAACGTGTATTACAATTAAATCACGGTCAAATATGTTCATCTTGTTGTAGTTTAGCATACTCAGCTTTAGCTTTATATGCACTTTAGCTTGTAGCTCTGGTGCTAAATCCTCCACTATCGTGTTGTCTCCCTTAAAAGTGAAATCTGACTCATCTGCTGCACGGAGCAGACACTTTTACACAATGTGTTCTGGACGTAATATGGTCTTTGTTTACATTAGCAAGCATCGCTAACACTCAGAGCTAACCTGTACTGGAGAGAGCAAGTGTAAAAAAGCAGGAAATAAAAAAAGGAACTCACCTTGTGGTAAACCCGCAAGAAAATAAGCGTTTGAGCTCCATACTGTTTCAGAAATAATCCTTGATGTGGTTTGGAACATGATATGGCATTTAATCATGGCAGCATTTAGCTGTATCTCGTAGAATTCTGAGCAGGCACAAGCTCCCCCCCCCCAGAATCAGCCATTCTCTAACAGGGCTGGAATAGAGGGGTATGAGGGATGTCTAAAATGCATGATCTGTTTGGTATTTTGAGCTAAACACATCATACACATGTTTTTATATATTATTATATATCTGAGACCCATAATATAGCATGATCGGAGATCTTTAAGACTTGGCGAAGCCTGAAAATGAATTACATTATCATGTTACATTTCAGCCAATATCAATACTAATTTATACTTGATAATATAAATCTGTATTTGTAATAGATAAAAGATGATTTCTTTCTCATAAAGTTGTCTGTATGGTGTGGGTATCTACTGTAAATCCATCCGTCTTAACGTGAACACTTGTAAGTGTGTCTATAAGTGGACGAGTCCCACTCAGGTCCTCTTAGTGCCAGGACTTACAATCAACCAGCAACTATCCTTAGATCAGCTCCATCACAACCCACACTGTAAATGTGGAACGGCCACCTGACCTGTCCCCAGCTTCAGAGTCTCACACAGTGGGCCACTTCAGACACAATCAGTTTTATGCATTTGAGCTGTACTCGGTCACAGCAGTTAGTTTTCTTGGTCTTACTTTGATTCGGTGGATAATCATGCTTAAAGAACGTATAATGTGTCCATTGACCCAGTTACCCCCTAGCTCTCAACCCACAGCCTCTCTCAATGCTCCTCTCATTGTAATCAGAGAGATCAACGCCAGCACTCGCTTTGTCTGCACTACGGGCATAGTGCTTTCTATTAAAGTACCGGAGCAAACCTATGACGCACTCATGCACCGTTGTGGTTCGAAAGGTTATTTTACCACTGTCAATTAACTCTTCATTAATTTAACAAAGCATGATATTCAGTTAAACGGTGTGCATTGAGCTACGCATGAATGTCCTAGTATCTCAAGACCACAAAGTCTCACTCCATGCATGTCAAAAACCCACACTTGCCAGAAATGTTCGGCTGGCTAGGGTGTCGAACCGGCTTACTAGGCAGTGGACGCTGCGATTGGGCAGCCTGACCTCAACTCACGTTTGAGTCCTCCATCCACATACACCTTGTTGTTTGTAGCCTGACACTCTCCATCAGTATCAGACTGTCTAATGCAGCCTTCAGAGGCTTCTGCCCTTCAGACAGATCGATGGGATCTGTGTGGACAGTGGAAACACAGATTTATATAAGTTGTAGATTTAGTCTAAATCATAGATACCATTTTGATAGGAGACACATTTTAAAGCAAGATTCGACCTTTGTAGACTGTACTTGGCCAAATGGTAGCATTGCAGATACGTGGATTTGAGCTCATATTTGCAGTGTCATCAGAAAATCAATGTCGTAATAGTGATTCAAATAATCCAATAATCCAATCCTGGTTTCCGATCACTGAATCACCATCCAGTTTTGTCATCCCTGTGTTTCTGGTTCGATACAGTTTAGTGATCAGAGACTTTGTCGGGCAGAAATAAGAACAGGGACGTCATGCTCCGACATGGAGACACAGCTACTTTCATGAAACATTGCAACATGCAAGAAACGGCCATCTGGAGCAGTTTGGTGGTTTAATGTGTTGCCCAAGAACACTTCCAAGTGTAGACCGCAGGTGCGAGGGATCAACACCACTGCCCATTGGGTTTTGATGTCTGCGATGATGTTTCGTCCTGATAGTAGTGCTCGAGTAAGGATATCTTAATTATCACCAACAACTGGGAACATATCCACCACCTTCCTTCACACGGAGCCGTTAGCTCTCTGCTGATGCCAGAGATGAGGCTCTCTGACCTCGTCAGACTGATGGCTGCTGGCCTGTGTGTGAGCCACTCACTGTTTACTGTTGTAAGACATTTAAAGTCTGAAGCAGTTCCGCGTTGTAAACATTTCATGATGCAGAGAAGGAAATCAGAGCATTCTGTGGTTACACATTGGCTGTGCCGGTGTAAACTGTTGTGTGTGTGTGTGTTTGTATGTGTGTCTCTGTGTCAGGGTACACACACGATCAAATACTTGTTTGTTAAACAAACACACAGCCATGATGAATTTGTAAATCAAACAGACAGAGAAAGGGAAGGAAAACACAAACTACTGACTCGCTGAGACCACCAGGCGAGTGGTTTGCTGAGCAGAGAAAAGCCGCAGACACTGACCTCACATGCTTTTAACTCACTGTTACTCTCAGCTCTGATTTCAGAGAAGATTTCAAATGTTCCGTTTCACTTGGACATGGAAACAAGAAGTTTTGAAGAGGTGGCCTAGGAGGTATATTAATGTGAGGTCACCAGTATGAAAGCCCGTACAGAACGTGGGGGGTGAAGAATGACAGCTGTGACGCTGGTCAGCATCCAGAAGAGGACATGCAGAGACTCAGGAAGTCAAGCTATAAACACAACATCAACAATAAATCACTGTCTGAAGTTAAAGTGAACAAAGAAGCAATGCACCTAAAGCGGATACTGAGCAATATTAGCATTCATCAGGAGTCGTGATTTTGGTCACATGATGCATATTACAAAACATTACATTTCATAAGTTGACTTTTTTCCAAAGCGACTTACAACAAGTTCAACAAACCGCTATCACACAACCTCCAAATAGTAATAGCATATGGAGTGATACCTTTCAAGTCTAAATGGGACAGTATTGCAGCTCGTTAAAGTTCTCTGCTTGCCAAGGCAGTTAGTTGGTAGTTAGTTGGTAGTTAGTTGGTAGTTAGTTAGTAGTTAGTTAGTGCTTGCAGCTGAATCAGCCAGCCTGCCTAAACGTGCTACATATAAGTCCAATACTCTGTTTGACATATTATTATGATGTCGTATACAGTAACAGTGAAGGCATGACCCTCCCTTCTCTGCCTCTGATTGGCTCACTCTGATATTCTTACATTCTTACACATGACTTGCAAGCCTAACCCTAAACTGCTCCACCAACCAAAGCAACGAGTACGCAGCCAATGGACCATCCTATGACGTACCTGTGTTTAGGAACATATGTAAGATTATAAATATAAATTCATCAGATTAACAGCCTGCTTTCATTAACGGTTGAACTGTTGACGTCCTGTACTCTGAACAGCTTAATGCGTACTGTGTAAAGCTAAGTAATAACAATGCAGTGATTTGTATCAGACAGCTTGCTTCATTTAGACCCCTTAAATACGCATTTGAGAGATCATTGTTAAATCGCATGTTTAATGTGTTTTACAACGCTTATGTGGTGCACATGTTTTAAAATGATGTGTTTTTACTAGGGCTGTCAAACGATTACAATTTTTAATCAGATTAATCACAGCTTAAAAATGTATTAATCATGATTAATCACCATTCGAACTATGTCCAAAATATGCCATTTCTTTATGTATATTGTTGTGGGAATGGGAATATAAATGAAAGAAGGTGGATATTAGGGCTGCACGATTTTGGGAAAAAAAAAATCGAATTGCGATTTTTCTGACAAATATTGCGATTGCGATTCGAATTGCGATATTTATTTTTAAGCGAGCCAATGGAAGTTTATTGTAAAATGCGGCCATAACTCCGGCTAGGAAGGTCGTATCAACATACTCCTGTCTCTAGCAGCCCGAGCTACGAGTGAAAGAACTACACTTACATGAAACTTCCGTTGGGTTGCTTTAAAGTCAAGCTTCAGTTAAAGATTCACCCTTTTAGATGTAGAACATGTGATGGAGCATCACTAACCTGACTCAGATGGTTTGTTTCACCAAACTATCTAGGAAAGCTCCATTGGAAGCCATTTGGAAAGGGCAGGCACTTTCAAAAGCACTTGGCAGGTGATTGGATCAATCTGTCTATCACCTTCTATCATGGGCCACTTCTGATTGATTAACAATGGCTGGTACATGTGGAGCACAGCACTTCTGATTGGTGTGGATGACTGACACACAAGAAAAAAAAAAAAAAGTTTAAAAAAATCGCAGGCTTTGCGATTTGATAATCGCATCATCTCGAATCGCGATTTCGATTTAAAATCGATTAATCGTTCAGCCCTAGCGGATATATCCATTTAACATACAGAATCTATGTTTATAACATCTTTCTGTGTGTCAACATGAAAGACAACCCACACACCTATCAATCATCAAACCGTGGGGTCTTAATTCATTACGTGTTGATTTCTATCAACGGGAGAGTACTTCAGGAAAGTCAACAGGGGGGGGCTAGTGGAGTACTTCGTGACAACAGAGTGTGAAGGTTGTGATCAGCTGTTTTAGCGCAGTTCTCCAGTGAAGGGGAGTCTCCCTCCGCAGCCGGTTGGGTAGTTTTGGCACAAGTCCGTTGTCCAGACCGACGTTAACAGCAGCCCTGTCTGTGCACACGGAGACCGACTCTGTCGTCCGGTGATCTAACCGCCTTCTGGAAAAGCTTCACAAGTACGTCGGTACGCAAATGCACTTTGTGACACAAGTGACGGTACACATTTCAGATTACGCACATAACCTGAGTACCAGTTATGTGCACCCCTGTACTACAGCAAAAGTATTCTCCGTCGGGACTTCCTGCAACATCTTCAAACATCGCAAAATAAACTGGTCAGACTACTGCTTGACCTTTCATCTAGAACCCACCTCACCTCTGCCCACTTTGACAACCTAGGATGGCTTATAGTAGACGACAGAGTACAGCTACTTGCAATGGGCCTGGTCTACAAGATCCACTACACCTCTATGGTACCCATGTACATGTCAAAGTTCTTCCCAAAGGTCAAGGAATACCATGATCATAACACCAGAGGGAGCTCCACAAATCATGTGAAACCCAGATTTGGCACAAAAAAGGGGGAATACACGTTTCGAAATTATGCCACATCAAGGTGGAATGCTCTTCCCACAACTGTAAAGGAATGTAAAACTTTACTTACCTTCAAAACCTCTCTTAAAGAGCGCCTTCGGGGGAGATCATTGCAAAACTGACCCCGGTAATGGTACAAATCTCAACCGGTCGTCCAATGGACAGCTCCCCCCCCCCCCTCTATGTATATACTCGCATTTCTAGACTATGTTACTAACTGTATATCTGTAGACTTGGTATGTCTTAAATGTCCGGTTAGGATGTATTAGAACGAAATCTAAAATGAAAATTGTAAATAAGCAATCTGTATGTAAAAAAACACCTGTATGTAAATTGTAAATAAGCCATCTGTATGTCAAATATGTCTTATATGTCTTAAATGATATGATGAATTGGAAATGGGGGACCCTGATGTAAACAAGACGAAAGTCTTTCTCTGGTCTGCATCCCCTTAACAATTGTATTTTTTGAGCTGGTTATCATACAGGAAGGAATCCAGAACATACAAGTATCCGTTAAAACAATAATCTATTTTAATGGTAATACAACAATGCAATACAATCAATACATTACCATACAAAGCCATATCATATCATATGCGTAATGTCAGGAGTATGCTTACTCCTGGCCCGTGTTCACGGGCTGCCACGACCTTCCGGTCCGGGCGGCGCGAGAAGAGAGAGGCAGAACAAAAAGCTGAATAGGCTTTCATACCAACAGAAACAGGAAGGGGTGGAGTTTACTCAGCCTCCACACACACACACACACACACCCCCCACATTCCAGAGACCTCAGATGTGTCTTAAAGGATATTTAAGATAACAAATATTTCATCTCTCATATCTCCAACTTCTGGTTACACAGAATACAAAGTAATTAAACCCACACATATACTATTCAAGATATGTAGACTTCCCTGAAACATGACATGCTAGAGATCTTAAGCAGAATATACTCTTCCCCCCACCTAGCACCCTGTCCTGCATGCCTACACCTCCCCCACAGGGCAATAAAACCCTGTTACTCTAAACAGCCCTTGTTTAGAGCCATTTTAGTCCTCACCTTTATGTAAGGATAAAACAGAGAAATCAATATAAAACACAAACACAAGTATTGTTTGAACAGTATTCACTTAACTGCTACTATTGATAATTACCAGAGAAACTCAAGGGACCTCTTTTAATATCTGTAAATTGCAACAAGACTTTCTGCCATTTCAAATGTAACACACTTCTTAAATATCAGATGCTGCAATCCCCCTTTTGCACTCTTTTAAAAGAGTGCAACTTACACAAGGCACTTGAAACATATCTACTGTATCTGTCCCCCAATATCGTATAAATCCATCAGAAACTGAGATCCAAAGTACTTGAAATCGTGAAGGAACAGAACATCACTTCCCATGGCAGTGAAGGAACCATGGGGAGGCAGCTGAGTGCTAAGAAGCAGTCTCCTGGTGGTGAATCATCAGCCCGCCTGCCCGCCCCCCCCAGAAGGAATAGCCCACAACGACAGCTGATAGGGAGGCGGAGATGCGGCTTTCCCTTCACGGGTGGAAACTGATCAGAGAGAAGTAGAACTCCTCTGCTGCCTCGACAAGTCCCCCAGCCCACTGCCAGCCGCTTCCAAGTCGTCTGCTGCATGGATGTCCTCAAGGTCCTTCTCCTCCAGTCCGCTGATGACAGCATCCGTGTTGACCTCCATGACGAGACCCAGATCCGTCTTGATGTCGTCCCCTGGTCCTAGCAGGTGGTTTCCCCGCCGCACACTGGCTCCCGTGGTACGAGCTGTCCCCCTTTTCTCCTATGCGGACGGCCTGAGAGATCCGCTGGGTCACTCGGTCGGGGCCGGAGAGCCTGGGATTGATCCACTTTGTCCTGATGACCTTCAGCCTCCTGCGTCTCGGGTCCCCCTTTTGGCGTCAACAACCTGTGTGGAGAAATCTGATACAAATCCCTCAAGCCTACACTCCGGGCTCTGGGGCCCTCAGCTGTTTGACCCACCACTGCGTGGCCACTTGGAGCCTGTTGGTGGGGTGTCTTAAAACAACAGACGTCTGTGAACAGGTTTTCCAAATTAATTGTGCAGCTTCAGAATCTTAATACTTGGACTGTGCCAACTAAATAAGAACCCCAACATCTTTAGGTAAACTAAATAATATATTTCAATAGCTCTGAATTTCTGACAAGCATCCGTGTTTATTTTTAAATGAAATCCTTGAGATCCCATTAAAAATCTAAATATGATTTGAACTGCTAATGTTTCTGGTAAAGAAACACACTAATGTTATGGATTCAAAAACAACCAAAATCACGATACTAACAAAGTGAATGGCTTCCTGGTGATACTGCTTTTACCCGTCAGTGCTTAGATATTATCCCGCTGAAAAAATGAATACAGAATTCCAACAAACTGTCATCAAATGTCTTTCTATTATAAAGGTAGATGAAATGTATATCCCCATAATGACCTAAACAATAAAGTCTATGGCTCTTACTTCTTTACCAGGCTAGTTACATGATGTTGTCTAAATTACATTGTGTATCATTACATTACTATGTTTTAGCTTTAACTGTAAATATGTTCTTTCTACATTTCAAACCTCAGTTACTTTAATACCTGTTGAAACATTAGTTGAAACATTACTCACAGGTCAGCTTCTTCAGTATTCCATTTTGGACTTACATCTCTCACAGTAGCCCCTTGGCCACTGATTCTTTATCTGTGTTACCTGCTATAACTCAATCAATATTAGAGACATGTCAACATTCATCAAACAGTATCTTATCCCCAGATATGGAGCAGGTCATTCTAAAAACTGTCAATCAATGGTCAGATTGAACAATCGAGTTGGGGCAGCCGGTTCCTTTCAGTCCCTAAATGAAAAATGTACATTGTGAAGTTTACAGTTGGCAGACTTTATTTTGCTTACTTTAACATCATTTTTCATGGTGGGGCTAAGCCATTTCTTGGTATGGGTGTAGGCCTACCCCATCCATACCCTGGCGCTGCCACTGGTGGCACATATGGGGCGGGCCATTCTGCACATGCGTTAAATGCGTTAAATATTTTAACGCAATTAATTAAAAAAATTAATTACCGCCGTTTAACGCAATAATTTTTGACAGCACTAGTTTTTACCAACATAAATTCTTTATTTTTGGATAACTTTATTTTTCCACTCATTTTGGTAATTCAGAAATGCTAAAAATGCAGAAATGCTGTTCACATGGGAATGAGTTAAACTCCAAATAGAGTTAATACTTAATAAGGTTATATATAACCAACTCTGCAGAAAGAGTTCAATTAACATTCTGTGTTGAGGTGTTGAATTCCTCTCTGGCAGTTTTTCATTTCTGCTGCTGATTTTTTCTTTGTACTAGCCAATCAGAAGCAGAGTAGGGCGGGTCATATCCTTGCTGTCATTCTACATTATAAATTATTCAGCCACTACTAAACTACACCACCCCCCCCCCCCCCCAGAGAAAGAAGGGACATTAAAATGTAATGGAAGTAGTAACATGCAAAACACAATATCCAGCCTGCATATTTTTGGGCAGAAACCATCTCTAATTGGTGGTTAGGGGGTTTGTGTGCACTGTTGTGTGGACTTTGATGTGCATGTAGAACACGTTCTTAACAAGTCCGGCCGGTCTGATCGGATTTGAGCAGTTTTCTACAGAAACGCTGACCCAAATAACACAACGCGTGGGGATGCCCTTCTGTAGTGCTCAGCAACATTCACCCAAACAGGAAGCAAATCGGTCAGAGGGTTGGCGGGGTTCTGGTTCTGCAAAACTCAGACACACACACACACACACACACACACACACACACACACACACAACACACACACCACAACACACACACACACACACACACACAACACACCACACACACACACACACACACACACACACACACACACACACACACACACACACACGCACACACACACACACACACACACACACACACACAGGGACGTCTGACAGTATAGTGTGTTGCATATAGACATGACACACTCTCTGTTAAAGTGTGTTTGAAAGTTTACACCATGTGTTAATATGCATGTCGGATGTTCTTTCTTTGATGTGATGTGTGTGTGAGAGTTTTCCACGTCTACTTTGTCTGAGTGTTTTACCATCTGTGTTCAGAGTTCACCTCCAGCTTTGTGGCTCTCCTGATCCGAAACTCCTGATAGTAATTCCGACACAACGCTGGTGTTGTTTGCAGACTAATCACCTCACAGATGTCCTGCTGGGCGTCACAGTGTAATTCCACTATGAGGTATTAAGTGATATGTTTAATAAGCTCTTACCTTGGGACACATATTCACCATCGACTGCCAATTATTGATGGATGTAAAAATATTATCCTGATGAACTTTGTTCTTGTCTTTTTCTTGGCATCGCCCTGTTAATGAAATAAGGACTGTCATGTGGATAAGTATAGCATCTAGCTGGAATGTTAATTAAATGCAATCCAAGACAGTCTGAACAGTCCGTGACAGAAAGAGAAACATAAAACTAACACAAAACGGCAGTTGTAGACATGACCTTTGAACAATTGCTTCATGCCGCAGATTTTGAGTGTGTTTTTTTTTTACTATGATTCTTGGCTGGATGAATATAAGGTGTATACGTTGAAAAATGGTGCTCCTTGGTCAAACCAGATAAGCTCAAAGCACAACATCATTATTTCAATGTGTGAGTTCATTTACTGAAATGAGCTAAACACAGCTGCCTCTGAGAGGAGCTGTCCACCATGATTTTGGAAATTGCAGTTTTTATGTTATTATGTTATTTATTCAGATTGGTTGAAGTCTTTCATGTCTTTGACGGATTGTCCAATCTTGGTTTATTTTCGTTTTCCCCCTCTGTCTGAGCTTAAGGTATCCTTCCAAACACACACACACACACACACACACACACACACACGAACGCACGCACGCACGCACGCACGCACGCACGCACGCACAGCACGCACGCACACACACACACACACACACACACACACACACAACACACACACACACACACACACACACACACACCACACACACACACTTTGTACACATAGAACCTGTGCTGATGGTGATATGCACCATTGCACCTACACAGTAAAACGATTCATTGAAAGCACAT
Source organism: Pseudochaenichthys georgianus (assembly GCF_902827115.2). Lineage (NCBI taxonomy): Eukaryota > Metazoa > Chordata > Actinopteri > Perciformes > Channichthyidae > Pseudochaenichthys > Pseudochaenichthys georgianus. The sequence continues at coordinate 3,566,693 of NC_047503.1, read as the reverse complement.
TAGTTATAATTTTTATTAGCAGTTCTTATAGGCTGATATTCATGCCACGCAAAGTGTGTGTGTGTGTGTGTGTGTGTGAGGCAGTTGGAGGAGGGTGCTTGTGCTGGAGTGGGAGTTAACATAATACACACACCTTTACATTCTTACAAATAGATTTCGATACATGAATAGTTTTGTATAAAAAAGAGGGAATCGGAGTGGGCTGTAAATGTTTATTTAATAAACAGCAAACCAAATAAAAATGATTTGACTGGACTGATCTCAGCAGTTTGATGTTCCACAGCTTCAGTCTGAATGTGGTCACTGCAGTTGTAAAGTATTTATAAAACTGATCTGATGTCAGTCCACTGAGTGTGGTGTCGAGGCAGGAAGCTGGGGTTCCTCTGTCAGGTGGCAGCAGTCCTATTCACAGCTGCTGGGTTCACAAAGCTTTGTTTCGGCTTCTTTGACCTGATGACACGCCTTTTCCCACGTGAAGGGACAGCGTGAGTGTGTGTGTGAACACTATCCCGCACACACAGAGTGATACACACAACATGAGGGGAAATGGACACAGGACAGACACACACACACACACACACACACACACACACACACACACACACACACACACCACACACACACACACACCACACACACAACACACACACACACACACACACCACACACACACACACACACACACACACACACACACACACACACAGAGGCAAAGGAAACCAAGACAGGACATATTCATGCGCAGCCAGAAGCACATGCACACATCATGCATGTCTAGAAACACACCAATAAACACATTGTTTCTTGTTGGAAATGTTGTGTGTGTTTGTTTGTGGCTGTATACGACTACAATGGGCCGTTTCAAACTGTGTGTGTGTGTTTGCATCTGGTGTGTGTGTATGTGTGAGAGAGACGGCCTTGCTTGCAGCACATGGTCATATTGTTTCTGTCTGACTTATTGTGTGTGGATGTTACATTTATCATGAATAGCACAATGGCATGTATCGTATGTATTGAAGCACAGGAAGTGAGATAACTGGTCACAGAAGAATAATTAGTTGTATTGTGAGTCTGAACATTGGACAGTAGTGCAGCTCGTACGATGACCTGGTTTCCAACTGATCTGTGTACATGCAGCTCTTACAGATGGTTTATTGAAGGGTTCCAACGAGCAGGTGGATGTAATGGTATCGCTTGATTTCAGATCTTCCTAACATGACATGATCCTCCGGTTAGGCAGGGTGGGGCAGTGATGACGTAGTTCTGTGAGCCAACCCGGACGTTAGCGCAGCAAAGGCTCGCTCCACAAAAAGGAATGGGATCTCTCCATTGGATGTCAGTACAGTATGTTGCAGGAAAGAAGATCTGTGGCAAACACGTTCATAATATTGAACACATTTGCTTCAGCAGGATAATCCCCACATATTAACCCCACACGCTGGTCAGGTCAGAAGTACAGGTTTGCTTGTTCTGAGGTCTGCTCTAAGAAGATGGGATTCAAATAAATGGGGCGATGCCCTTCGGATTCTGAATGCACTTTACAAATTAAATGAACATCATGTATAGAATAAACAATAATAAATAAACTAACACGCTTAGTAGTGCCTGATATTTGCGGAAAAGGAAATGTTTCTTGCTTGGGAAAAAAAATGATCTCAATCATAACAACAGATATCTTGGATCAAAATGGTGAACAATCTAATTTATTAAGTATTGTTTAAAATCATTATTTACTAATTTAAGGAAAATCAATTCATTAAACTTTATATCATAGGGTATCATTTACATACACTTTTATAGCCTCCAGAATTTGATTCAGTTGGATGCCTGCCTTACAGAATAGAGTGACATTATTTAAAAGAAGGCATGTGTAACCAGTTATGGAAGAAGTACTCAAATAATTAACTAAAAGTATAAACACATGCCTAAAATACAGCATATTAATGCATGTTTTACTTTATGCATAATGGCCTATTAAAAAATAAGAATATGAAGTTAATAAGACCAGAAATAGTATCAGCTGATACTATTTCTAGTATACTAGTATACTCATTATGCACTATTGATCTTTTCAATGTTTTTTTTTTAACACAAGTTGGAGCAGAGTTTTGTGTCAATGTGGACAATATTTAAATACTTTAAATAACAATAACAATACTGTGTAGATCAGCAGTGCATTACACCAAATTAACATATTATGTGTTTTAATATGTTCAAATTAATTAACTATAAGTGTTACTTGTAATGGAGCTGAGTGCAAAGTCCAATATTTGCCTCTGAATAAGTGCAGTAGAAGTAATTTATATAGCAACAAATGGAAACTATCAAGTAAAGTACATATATGTCAAAGAAGTACTGAAGTACAATACTTGAGTAAATGTACTGAGTTGCTCTCCACTACTGTGTGTAACAGACTATGTTCTGGAGACTGAGGCTTCTCTTGCTTCTGCCTGTATTGATGTATTATATACATATACATCGTTTTGCTTAGTTTTGCCTGTATGGTTGTGACTGAAGCTAGAGGGCGCCCACATGATGAGATGCATTTTTAGTCGGACCTGAGGCTAATTGGACAGGAAAGTGATTTAATGAACATATTCATATTACTAACGCTGGGTTGGTTTGATACCCATAAGGGCAACATGTCTAAACCTATAAGATCAATGCAACGATGATTTCTCTCTTAACCTCTCAACGCTCGCTCACTCTAACCCAGTGGTTCTCAAACTTTTTTTGTCAGACCCCCCCTTTGGAGAAAAAAAAAGTCGGGCCCCCCAACACAAATAGTCAGGCTCAGTGGCGGCGCCAGAGATTTATTTTGGGGGTGCTGTGGGGTAGCTTGACGTTTCATAGAGAGTGCTCAAACATTTAGGGTTTCCCATTAATGTCCCGGCGCTACAGTGGAATGTTCTACTGCAACACTCCCCACGCATATACACAATGTACCTGCGACTGTTACAATGAAGGCTCGATAATCAGCTCACGGCATAAGCAGGGGTAAAGTGCTATTATTATAGGTAGTGTGTGGACCTCACATAGGGGGGTCCGGGGGCAAGCTCCCCCGGGAAGATTTTTAAATATTGAAGTTGAAAGCATCAATCTGGTGCACTTTGAGAGCAACATGAAGAGATCTATGGATACATCTCTCAACACCCATAAGAAACAGAACTGGAAACAGATTTACTTTTTTTTTATGGATATTTTACAAATCACTCCCTTTGAAACTTTATTATTTTTCATACCTGTTTTTAATTTATTCTCTTATTTTTTTATAACTATAATGATCATGTAAACGTGTGCCTCGGAAATAATTGTTTACATTAATGGTGACCAAAACGTTTGAGACCCACTGAGATAACACTGAGAGAGTCCTTTAGCTCGCTGAGCCTCTCAGTCTGACAGGAGAGGACTCTCCTCCACCTTGTTGTTGAAAAAACTCCTTATATCCGTTAGCGTAGCTCGCTAGCACCAGAAGCTAACAACAACGATCGCCGATACCGGTGCACTCTCTCTCTCGCTCGTGCACGCACACAAAATGGCTTGTTCCACACACACACAGAGCCGAGCTTTAATGAAACACAGAGACCCAGACGCAATAGTACTGCACTGTATCATATTATTTTCGAATCAATAATTTTTCAAAATATGATTTATTTTTTTCTTTTTTTAAATAACCATTTTTCCTCCTAGTCTCTCACGCCCCCCCCCCCCCCCCCTGTCATGCCTCTGCGCCCCCCCACTTTTGAGAACTACTGCTTTAACCTGACTTTTGAGGCTCGTGTCACCTCTCCAGCGACCGCACCAGTGCTAAACCACATGACCTCTGCTTAAAGATTGTAGGTCAATCCTGTGAGAGACTCTCAGAAGAAAAACAACCATAATAGCATATTAACATTGTCTCTGACCCCAACCATGTCCATGTCCTAACAATATGAATTGTTACCATGCCATTTGGCAATGCAGTGGTCCACCATGTATTGTTACAATTAAATATTTCCGATTCTAAAATGAGCCAGGGTCTCTGGCTCGGAGATGACGTTCCCAGAGCAGATGGCCATGTATTCCCTTCTAAAGGGGTTAAATATAATTATTATATAGCTGAAATATATTAAAAAAAGGCCTCTAAAATGTGTTTTAGTGAATTCACTCCATTGCTGCTGCTGACTCACACTAACCTCTCTATAGAAGTGACAGCTATTCACAAAATGCCAGGAATATAAATGGGGCGCTATCTCCATCCTTGTCCTCTCTTACCCTCAGCCACATGATGGACACTTTGCATTACATTAATGCACACTATACACATTGTACACCAAGCTACCTCTTTAATATCTGCATTACTTTCCACTTTTCATACCAGCACTGCACATATTTTATTTTATTCTATTTTGTCATATTATACTCTACATAGTTTTTGGGTATATCTATATTTCATGTAAGCAAATTGCTCCATATATTAATGTTAAAATAGTTTTTCATAATAGTTTTAGGCAATAAACCTGATTCTGATTCTGATTGTCATATGCTCATCATGACCCCTGGCTTTCACTGCAGATCAACTTATTCATGATGCTTCCCTGGCCTCCATGTTTCCTGTTGTACGTCAGCGTGCTTCGTGTGATGTCTTTGGGTCGTTTCAGTACTGTGACCAGTTTTCACTAGAATTGGTATTGGCCATGATAAAAAAAACAATGTAAACAGTCATTCCAACAATGGGATCTGAACAATGACCATAATAAGTCTGGCAGTGGATGTAGTTTGAGCGATGTGTTCAGGAACAACTGAGTGTTTCTCAGTCATTGGTTGAGTATTGAAGCTGTGTAACAGTACCACAGTGTCTCAGTGTGTGTTGTCTCTTCCAGGACTCGTCCTTGAAGCCAGACATGGAGCAGCAGCTGCGCTCAGCCTCCAGCGTGGACGAGCTGATGAGTCTCATCTATCCTTCGTACTGGACCGCTCTGAAGTGCAGATCCAAACTCTCTGCGGCCTCCAGGGTCTCCCCCCGGGCTCAGAGCCCACTGAGGCCCCCAGCTGAGGAGCCAACCTTCGCTGCTGCCTACCTCAACCTGGATGTCCTGAAAAGTATGTTTTAACTTTATTTAACACTATTTCTTTCTGATTTGAAAATGATAATAATTGGGGAATCACAGCAGCACTCTAAATGTTCACCTCAAATAAAACCTCCTTTAGAGGGCCCTTCATGAAATCATCTAATGAAGAGTGGCCTTTGAGAGATTCAAGTTTGAAATAATGTCACCAAATGTTTGTTTTTCATTAGTTTGCGATATTAGGCAGGCTGTAATGAAATTGTTTTTTACGTCATGTCTTTAACTGAGTTAACACCACAATTACGTTTATAAATTATATGAAACACTGCCAAACAACACCACATTTAAACACAAGAAAAACCTGTATTTATTTCCCATTAGGCATCATTTTTATCATCTAGCTTAGTACATTACATTTTTATCCAAAGCGACTTACAATAAGTGCGTTCGACCAACAAGATACAAACTTGAAGAAAACAGAATCATAAAGTACATCAGGTTTCATAGAGCTAAACATTTCAAGTGCTACTCAACTGGCTTTAGATAAGCCAGTCCTTTGTTAGTATATAAGTGCTTTGTTAATAGTTCTATCGCTCGAGGTGGAGTCGAAAGAGATGAGTTTTCAGTCTGCGCCGGAAGGTGTGTAAGCTATCTGCGGTCCTGATGTCAATGGGGAGCTCATTCCACCATCTTGGAGCCAGGATAGCAAACCTACGTGTTTTTGATGACAGAGGAGAGGGGATGCTGCTTTGGCAGTGTGCAGTTCCTCAGAGACAGCAAGGAGGGCAGTTTCTGTGGAGTGACCTGCCTTGAAACCAGACTGGTGTGGATCCAGAAGGTTGTTCTGATGGAGATAACAGGAGAGTTGTTTAAAGACAGCGCGTTCAAGTGTTTTTGACAGGAACGGGAGGAGAGAGACAGGCCTGTAGTTTATAACATCAGACGGGTTGAGAGTGGGTTTCTTCAGGAGAGGGTTTACTCTTGCCTCCTTGAGACTGTTTGGAAAGTGACCAGAAGTTAGAGAAGTGTTGATGAAATGGGTGAGAAACGGTAGAATATCAGGAGCGATAGTCTGAAGGAGGTTTGAAGAGATAGGGTCCAGAGGACAGGTGGTAGGACGGGCAGAGGTAATGAGGGTAAGAACCTCACTTGGAGAGAGAGGGGAAAAGGAGGTTAGTGTGTGGGTGAAGGGAGGGTCTGGTGACCCAGTGGTGAGTAATGGTGAGTCAGAAAAAGAAGAGCGAATACCATCAACCTTTTTTTCAAAGTGGTTAACAAAGTCGCTTGACGGAAGGGAGGAGGGGGAAGGGGCTTTGGGGGGTTCTAAGAGGGTGGAGAAGATAGAAAATAGTTTTTTAGGATTGGAATAGGAAGATTGGATCTTATCTTGAAAGAAAGTGCTTTTTGCCTGAGAGATCGAAGCAGAGAAAGAGGAGAGGAGAGCCTGATGGGTTAGGAGGTCGTCATGGTGTTTGGATTTCCACCGTTTCCGCTCTGCTGCCCGAAGGACGGTTCTATTAGCACGCAGTGCGTCATTTAGCCAGGGAGCAGGAGGGGACTGGCGAGCCTGCCGAGATGTGAGGACAGAGAGAGTCCAGAGAGGATGAGAAAGTAGAGAGGAGAGTTTCTGCAGCAGAGTTTGGAGGCAGGAGTTGGAACGAGTCAGAGGAAGGGAGGGCTGAGAGCACCGATGAGGCAAAGGTAGAGGGGGAGAGGGAACGGAGGTTACGACGGACAAGTGCAGGATGAGAAGAGATTAGTTTGTTATGTTTGGAACAGAATGAAATGAAGAAGTGATCGGAGGTGTGGAGCGGGTTTACAGAGAGGTTAGAAGTAGTGCAGTTCCTTGAGAATATGAGATCGAGGACATTGCCAGCTTTATGAGTTGGTGGGGACGGAGACAGTGAGAAAGCAAAGGCGGTTAACAGAGATGTTAGTTCGTCTATCTTCCCTGTCTGGAGGTTGAAGTCTCCGAGAAGTACAGCGGGAGGGCCAGTTTCAGGGATGTGTGAGAGGAGATGATCTAATTCCTCCAAGAAGTCCCCAAGGCGCCTGGTGGACGGTAGAGAACAACAATGGTCAGTTGTATAGGATGGGTCACAGTGACGGCATGGAATTCAAAGGTGGAAGGAGTGAAGTTAGGTAGCTTGAAGAGGGAACAGCTCCATGTGGGAGAGAGCAGGAGACCAGTGCCACCTCCTCTGCCAGTGGGTCTGGGTGTATGGGAGAAGGAGTATGCTGTGGAGAGAGCTGCTGGGGTGGATGTGTTGGATGGAGTAATCCAGGTCTCAGTGAGAGCAAGTAAATCCAGAGACTGCAGGGAGGCGTAGCCAGAGATGAAGTCAGCCTTAGGAACAGCTGACTGGCAGTTCCACAGGCCGCCTGAAACTAGATGTTGGATGTCAGTGGAGCATGTGGTATAGACGAGAGCAGGCCGGTTATATCGATTACGAGATACATGGGGCCAGTGATAATTGCGAGAAGACACATAAACAGGAATGGAGAAAATACACATGATTATAGCATGAGGGGCTAAACAACCAAATAAAATAAAACACCAGCGATACTTATCTCAATCAAAGCAGGATTTGCCTCCTCTTTGCCACCCTCGTGCCTCGACTCAGGATCCCGGCGTAGATAGACACCAAAAAGAGATTTGGGGGAAGCTGGGTTAATCGGAACATGAGAGTACACAGGTACAAACAGATAGAAGGATGAAGTAAGGTGCCCCCCCCCAACAGTCCGAGCCTATAGCAGCTAAACTAACGTGTCTACATACTGTACATGCACTCCCTTAGGATAGGTTGAGGGAAAAGGGTAGCAAGTAAGAAGTAAGAAACAGAGGTGGAGAGGCACACGCAGGGAGAAAGGTCCCCACTGGAACCTTAATTGGAATTGGTGAGCGGTGAGGAGTAGGTCTGTGGCTACGTTCCACACTCCCCGGCCGGGCTAGGCCTTCTCTGCAACCTGTTACCCTCTAATAGAACCTCGAGAGGTCAGAGAGGGGAAAGGTTTTGGATAAAGTTTTAAATATAAGATCTATGTTTTTAGGATTTAAGTGAAAGAGTAAGAACTCAAATGTATAGGTGAAGAGGCACAACATATCTACGTCAATGCACTCTTATTCGATTATTTTATTTTATCACTATAAGCTTTATCAAAAAGGAAGGTCTTAAGCGTACTCTTAAAAACGGATAGGGTGTCTGCCGCCCGAACACAAACTGGAAGCTGATTCCACAAATGTGGAGCTTGATAAGAAAAGGCTCTGGCTCCCATTGTACTTTTAGAGACTCTAGGAACAACCAACAACCCTGTATTCTTGGAACGCAATGCCCTAGTAGGACAGTAGGGTATAATGGGTTCTTTAAGGTAAGATGGTGCCTGCCCATTAAGGGCTTTGTAGGCGAGAAGAATCATTTTAAATTATATCCTGTGTTCTACAGGGAGCCAGTGTAAGGCAGCCAGAACAGGAGTAATGTGGTCCCTTTTCCTAACTCTGGTTAGTACACGAGCTGCAGCATTTTGAATCAGCTGAAGCGACTTGACTGACTTCTTGGTACACCCTGATAATAAGGAGTTATAATAATCCAGCCTTGAAGTAACAAATGCATGGACTAATTTCTCTGCATCGTTTTGAGGCAAGATATGCCTAATTTTGGCAATGTTGCGTAGATGGAAGTAGGCGGTCCTTGAAATTGATTTTATGTGGGCGTTAAAAGATAAATCCTGATCAAATATAACACCAAGATTCCTTACAGTCTCACTGGAGGCCAAATTAATGCCATCCATAATTGGTATATCTTTAGATAGTTTGTTTCGTAGATTCTTTGGGCCGAGTACAATAACTTCATTTTTAGCCGTGTTTAACATAAGAAAGTTTATGATCATCCACGTTTTTAAGTCCTTGAGGCAGTCTTGAATTTTATTTAGCTGATTGGTTTCATCAGGCTTGATGGATAAATATAGTTGAGTATCATCCGCATAACAGTGGAAATTTACAGAATGATTCCTTATAATATTGCCTAGCGGAAGCATATATTATGTGAACAAAATAGGTCCAAGCACTGAGCCCTGTGGCACTCCATGGCTAACTTTGGTTTACATGGAAGATTCATCGTTGACACGTACAAACTGAGAGCGTTCAGATAGATAGGACCTAAACCAGCCTAAAGCAGTTCCCTTAAAACTTGTTAAGCCCGAGCCTGTTTTTCAGATCTCAGGCTCGAAAATGACACAAATGACCATACTTCTAAAAGGGTTAAATTAAACATATTTTTTCTCAAAGCAAGGTTACACCTATGAGTTGGATGTAGAAGTGTCAGAATCAATATAGATGTTTTTATTTTAAAGTAAATTCAGATTGAACACAGTAAAACATGTAAATTATTGTTTCCGTCCAAAAAAAAAAATGACTTATAGTGAAAATTACCCTTGAATGATGAGATGGTAGACTAAAAGCTTTAGGAATACAAACTACAACATATAATAATTACCCTATATCAAGATTGATGCAAAACAAGTTAAATTTGACCTTTTTAGAGAGATTTAGCAACAAAAAACACTTCTGGGGTCATTTGACCTATCTCTGGCCCCCCTTGGTCGATTTTGCTGATTGGCATCTCTTTCTAACCGTTGGAGCCAATGGAATCGAGGGGAACTCCCACATACTCCTTATTTGGTAATGTGTGTGTGAGACTGCCGCATGCCAAGACCGGAAGCTGCAATAACTGAAAACCATTAGCAGCTAACTTTTACTCTCCGATATTTACATAAAAATGGAATTATGGATTATAAATAAAACTATTTATTACCTAGAAACATTATAAACCTATGGATTAACCGATTCAGCCGCGTTTTTTCTGGTTTTAATGCCATTGAACAAGTCTTTTGATCAGATTGACAGCTACGGTGAGATGATCTCCCGTAAAAGCTCCGTAAAGGTACGTGTTGTGATGTCTGTGTTTGCTTCCCCTGTCGCGAGTTCGGAACACTCAGTGATGATATATATACCTAAATAATCTGTGGAACCTCAGCTTTAATCGGATATCTTGTATGTGCAGCTACGATAAGTAATAAGGGTATCTTTTATCTTGAGTTCTGTGCCAGGGGTCATTTAGATGCTTCTTATGAGACTTGTGTTTTGTTTTGGTAAACATGGTTTGTATCGCCAGTTAGCTGAGATTATTCCCGTTAATCTGGTATAACACATTAATAGGTTCTTAAATATTAAGATCCCCTGAGACACAGTGTCGTGAAAACACGGCGGGGACCTTGGGGCTGCCAACTAAGTGCTCTAGTCTTTGCAATAGGATATCATGGTCGATAGTATCAAATGCAGCACTGAGATCGAGCAAAACAAGAATAGAGACAAGTCCCTTGTCTGAGGCTATTAGAATGTCATTTGTGACTTTAACCAGAGCTGTCTCTGTGCTATGATGTGTTCTAAAGCCAGACTGAACATCTTCAAATAAATCATTGTTTTATAAGTAATCACACAACTGTTTTGCGACCGATTTCTCAAGAATCTTTGAGAGGAACGGAAGATTAGAAATAGGTCTATAGTTGGCTAAAACCTCTGGATCGAGGTTGTGCTTTTTAAGAAGCGGTTTTATCACTGCTACTTTGAATGATTGTGGAACATAGCCTGATAATAAAGACATATTCATAATATTTAATAAAGAAGTGCTAATTAATGGAAAAACTTCCTTCAACAGCTTAGTTGGAATTGGGTCTAACATGCACGTTGATGGTTTAGAGGAGAGAATCATTGAATTTAACTGTTCAAGGTTTATGGCTGAAAAGCATTCTAGTTTACTATCTAGTGTAATATTAGAACTTACGTTTCCGGGAGCTGTTGATAACACTATACTGGTCAAAGGCAAGAGGTCATTAATTTTGTTTCTAAGAGTAACGATTTTATCGTTAAAAAAGCACAATCATTACTACTGAGTGCTATGGGAATAGAAGGCTCAATCGAGCTATGGCTCTCTGTCAGCCAGTGCTGACAGTTATTATTCTTATTCTCATCTATTAATGAAGAGTAGTAGGCTGCTCTCGCTTTACGCAGTGCTTTCTTATATTCATTGAGAGTAATATGCCAAATTAAACGAGATTCTTCAAGTTTAGTGGAACGCCATATCCTTTCAAGTTGTCTAGACTTTTGCTTTATTTTGCGGGTTTCGGCATTATGCCATGGAGCTAATCTATGTTGTTTTATTTTCTTCTTTTTCAAAGGAGCAACAGAGTCTAATTTTATTCACAGCGCATCTGTAGCACTATCAACAACATGATCAATTTGGGGTGGTGTACATTTTGTATAAGTTTCCTCCCCTTCATGCAGACATGCTATCGAGTTAAGTATTGGTGGAATCTCTTCCTTAAATGTGGCTAACAGATAGGTTTCTGCTGCAAGAGCTTTTGACTAATGCTTTGTAGTCTCGTAATAGTACTTCAACAGTTACTAAGAAATGGTCGGATAAAGCAGGATTATGCGGTTCGACTAATAGTTGCTCAATTTCAATACCATAAGTCAGAACAAGGTCGAGAGTGTGATTATAGCAGTGGGTTGGTTTATTTACACTCTGACAGAAACCAACAGAATCTAATATAGAGTTAAATGCCACAGTAAGGCTATTTTTATCATCGTCAACATGAATATTAAAGTCACCTACGACAGTGCTTCTCAAAGTGTGGTCCGCGGACCACTGGTGGTCCGTGAGCGCCCCCTAGTGGTCTGTGAGTATATTGGTAACATTTTACAATTGAAATAAATACATTTCAGTTTTCCGCACTCTCGCGGGAATATCTCCGCAATGGAGGGAGGTTACGTTTCACTTTCAATTGCATGATATAGCCCAGCGCAACACCTTCATCACACATGTTGCCACTTGTTTGTACCATTTTCAGGCGATTTGTAATCTGTTCTAGAAAAACGATGTGTTTTTTTATATTTGTGGAGTTAGGTAGTCCGCGAGTGTTTTTTTATTGGTTAAGTGGTCCTTGGAATGAGAACGTTTGAGAAACACTGACCTACGATAATTACTTTATCTGTTTTAAGAACCAAAGTTGATAAAAACTTTGAGAATTCTGATAAGAATTCTGAATAAGGACCTGGTGCACGGTACACTGTAACAAATGAAAACGAGGCTTTCAAAGGAGGTATAATTAAATGTTGGTTTAGTATTGATAAGTAAACTTGAGTCAAAGATTGCTGCAACTCCACCTCCCGCCCGCTCTGGCCCCCGGAATGCATGTGACTGTGGAGGCTTCGGTCTCTAAATTCACGTGTCTCATAATAGAGCTACCAATAACCAGAGTTGGCTTCTCAGCGGGTGTCTCGCTGAGTGGGGAATATCTGTTAGATACGTGAACGGGTTGGTGGGGACCTGCGGGTTTCGCGTTATGCCCCTTCTGAGCAGTCACCCAGTCTCCCTGCTGCTCGGAAGTTGCCGGGGGACGGCTAATAGGAGCTACCTTTTGCTGGTCCGCACCGGCTAACATGGGTTTTAATGTAGCCGAGTTACTTTCTAAAATGCGGAGCCGGGCTTCTATGGCTATGATTCCCGCCTCCAACCTAGCAACTGTACTACATTTAACACACGCATGCATTAATCATATATTCTATACAGAGTTTGCTTGGAGAGTAAACATTCTGTATTTTCTGTCATAATCTGCAGGGTATTTTAATCACTTTTTTATTAGGAAGAATCCATTTATCATACTGCTGTAGGTTTTGACGGATCATATTGGCTCCATCAAGTCAAGAAGTCAAGAAGTGATTACATACTTATAAATCTGGTCAGATAATAAAGCACATTTAAACAAGGGCTTTTTCCTTCTCATCCATGAACAGCAGCTGAGAATAGATCTGTTGCAGGCGGTGGTGGTACTGACTGTGTGTGTGTGTGTGTGTGTGTGTGTGTGTGTGTGTGTGTGTGTGTGTGTGTGTGTGTGTGTGTGTGTGTGTGTGTGTGTGTGTGTGTGTGTGTGTGTGTGTGTGTGTGTGTGTGGTGTGTGTGTGTGGGTGTGTGTGCAGGTATAGAGTCGGAGTGGAGGAAGACTCAGTGCATGCCCAGGGAAGTGTGTGTCGACGTGGGCAGGGAGTTCGGGGCTCCCACCAACATCTTCTATAAACCACCCTGTGTGTCCGTCTACAGATGTGGAGGGTGCTGCCACTCTGAAGACAAACAGTGCAGAAACATCTCCACTGGGTACCTCAGCAAAACTGTAAGTCCACTCTTATGCCTTTACACTTTTACAATGTGCTCTGTGTATATGGGATCCATTCCTTAATGGTTGAAGATTGGAACACCCAGAAGTTCACACCTGGAGACTCTTGTTTTAGGTTTACACTCATCCCCTTGTTGAGTAAATAGCATGTTTCCTCTCTCAGTACGGGGCTCTTCCTGATGCTATCACATTCACTGATTCATTGTGTGCTTATAAATCACTTTTTTTTTTGGGACTGTGAACCCCTCATTCAATCCTGTCAGTGGAATAGTGAAGCTACCTAGCTAGCACCTCCCTCCTTGTAGCATTGAAACCTTCCTCTTAATAATGATAACTTACCAACATCAGCCAGACCTGGGGCATCAGACAAGCTTTGAAATGTCTATTTGCCTTCTCTGAGTGCTGGCATTCTGTCCCGAAGTTTTCCACTGTGCAGACGTATATGACTAGGGTTGGCAACTTCCAGAAATGGAGAAACGGGACACATGTATGTGTCCCCCGCACGCGCACGAAGATTTTCGGGTTTCTGGCGGATTTAGTTACTTTTTTTCGGTTTTAGGGTTAGGGTTATGTTATTTAATTATTTTGGGGGAGCCAGCCCCCTAGGGTTCGAGGGGTCAAAACCCTCAAAATGCATAGAAAACTATGCATACCTATAACACAATACAAACACAATGATCTTACACCTGCATTAGGCTACTACATCACATTGTACATCAGCATGTTCAAATCGGATAGGTGGGCAATAGGGACATCTGGGCACCTCGATGTACAATTGGCTATTTTGTCCAAAATGTTAAAAATAAATATTTGAAAAATGGTATTAAGTATTGCAAAGTATACATGATGTGAACATGCACGGTACATCATCATTAGACTTAATGTTATCCTTCAACCAACCATTTTCCCAGCATTTTCCCATCAATCAGCTGACTGACTCTCCCACACGCAGAAGACCCGAGACAGATCTCCACTCACGGGCTTAACCCAACTGTGTTTTTCTTCCACTGTTTGTTGTAAGACACAAGTCTTTTCTTTTTAGAAGGGCCAGGGCCCAGAACCACATCCTCTCTCTCTTCTCCTCTTTCATTATCACCTCCTCATTTCCCCACACGACTGAACAGGCTGACATGCCACACAAACAATGATGCCACGCCCGTGGCCCACCGGAGAAAATCTCACACACACGTGCGAGCATTGTGCCTGCCCTGTCAACTGAGCGGTCCTAGTGCCCTTCCCATACAGCACACAGGCACGCAGCCAGACACACTGCATTGCGCGCAAACAGAAAAATATTTTTAATTTTTTTCCTTTACACGGAGTCCGGGACAAACAATGTCCCGTACGGGACACGCCCATTTTGGCTCAAATACGGGACGTCCCGGCTAATACGGGACGTCCCGGCTAATACGGGACGGTTGGCAACCCTATATACAGGGTTGGGAGGGTTACTTTGTAAATGTAATCAGTTACTGATTATATGGCTCTGAAAGTAATCCGAATACAGTTACAGTTACGTGCCTTAAAAACGTAATCAGATTACTTTAGATTACTTTTGGATTACTTTCTTTTTCCTGGGTATGTTTTGGTGAACAGGAGACACAAAAAGCAAAAGGAAACTGAACGTGTTTTTACTGTTTTAATGGCGTATCAATAGCACACTGAAATCACATCTGAAACGATGTAACAACATAATACACGTTTTGGGGATGCAGCTTGGGATGTGAGGAGTGAGGGACACGGCTTAGAACGAGCGTGTCGCCTTCTGTCCTGCCAGTGTTGGCAGGACATGGATTAAAATGTCGAACTCGGACTTCATTTTAAGGACATTTCGGCCAGGGGTGTAGAGCTATATTTGTTTAAGCACCGGATTGGCAAAACAGGAGAGTGTGTGCACCAGTCTGCCTTGATCTATGAATTCATGTCTGTGACTCTCACAGTATCTGCTGCCCGCAGCTGTTTTATAGAAGGAAACACCTCCTTCACTTCATGAAATCTCTGCAGCACCAGGAGGCAGCGGGAGGGTTAACTCGCGCCGACCAGTGCCTTTCACGCACCGCCTTCACTGTGTATACCTTCAGAAATAATCATTAGTAGGCTAAGGCTAAAGAGCAACCGCAGGCTGATGTGTTTTAACCACACACAACCTATATATATACACACACACGCGATTTAAATGCAGACTTTTGTTCCTCCATGTTTCGTTGTTATTGTTTCACTGAGCGAGCGGACCCGCGATTTTTTTTAAACGCTTTTTTGGTCCATCTGCGGCGGTAATAGGTTTTGTGCGCTGTGATGATTCGGCTGTACCTTTAGTAATGAATATTAAATGTTGAGAGGAAATCTTTCCAACCAATAATTCCAATAAGTAATCCAAAATGTATTCACTTCAGGTTTACTTAAGTAACTGTAATCAGATACTCGTTTTTCAAATGTAACGGGAGCTGAATACAGTTACTTGATTTTTGTGTTCTGATTACGTAACGCCGTTACATGTATTCCGTTACAACCCAACCCTGCCTATATATGACGTGTAGCCGTTAGCTGAAGGTTAGCTTACAGTCCTATACGTGTGGCATTCAGACAAGCTACTGGCTGCCTAGTATTGACTAGATCCTCCAGAAAAACGCGGGCAAAAATCCTTGATTATGCGATCAAACATGCGGGGTTTTATGTGATTTTATGCGGTGAAATTGCGGGGAAGTTGCGAAATATACGGAAAGTTGCGAAATAAATAATATTTGGGCTGTCTTATTTATCTCTCTCACACACAACCTGCCACTAACTTTAAACCCCTTTACTATTCAATTAAACACATTCAATGTTTATTTATTATAAAAGCAATTGGGCTAACACACACACACACACACACACACACACACACACACACACACACACACACACACACACACACACACACACACACACCACACACACACACACACACACACACACACACACACACACACACCTCATTCTGTTTTCATTTACTTGTTCGTTATCTGACCAGCTTCAATGTAGGCTTCTCACCTCGTTTCTTGTAGCACTCGAAAGGGTGTTGGAGGTCGATGCCTCTGTGAACGTGAGTTGTTTGGCTTTCTTGTCCGCAGCAGCAGAAAGCATTTTCGAATGTTTGAATGAATCAAAGTGGGTCGTCACCGTCGATGTTCTCTTATGCTCCAACACACCAGTTGCACGGGGTGCAGAATAGTTTCCCCCCCACTTTTTTTTTGTGCAATGACAAATCGGGGAACTGCTTTGCCCGGTCTTTAGCAGAAATGTTCCTCGGTAAATGAGATGGATTAGATTTTTCCATCTAGGTGTTTTCTCTCTCGTGAGAGCTCCACACGTTCACTCTACGGTGTTGTTTACCTTCTCTGATGCGCGAGCTGATGACGTCGCGTCAGCATCATCATCACTTCACGTCAAGACGAGTTAACTTTTTTTTTTCTCAACTTTGTGTGGAAAAATGCGGGGATTATGCGGCCTTTTGATAAATATGCGCCATTTTGCTGATTATGCGGTAAATTCTGCGATCGCAGAATCGCGTTTTTCTGGAGGGTCTAATTGACGACACAAAGTCAGGCTTGGGGAGTAACGAATTCCATGTAACAGATAACGTAGTCAGGATACCAAAAAAGGTAACTTTATTCGATTACAATTACATTACAAAAAAAAGTAATCAGATAACGTTATATTTAAAATGTAAGTGTATAGATAGACATACTGAATGAGTTTTCTTTATGGTTTACATTATGGCCACTTTCATTTTTAGGCTTGTAGGCGGAAATATGTCCGAGTCACCTCCAGAAACAAGAAGATACAATAGCAAAGAATGCTTGTTGTATCTCATTCCCTTGCTTAACATGTACTTCTCCTCTTTACATCTGGCCTTGTCCACACTCCTAAACGCCTCCTCCTTTTCAGCCAGAATCAGAACCTTTTCGGTCTGAGTCTAGCTGTGAACAGGGCGATCAGCGGAGCATTTGAACTAATTGAGGTGTGCATTCCATACACCTCTATCGCCTCCTTTAAACAAAGGATTAGTTGTTTTACTGTTTTCAAGCCCAGCTGCTATATCCATTTCCCTTGTGTTAACTTTATGAGCTACCACTGGCAGTCTGGCTGATGATTTCAATCAGAGCAGGAAGGGTTACTGTAGCCACAAATGCATGACTGCATATTTGTGTTTGTAGACCTATGTGAAAATACAATTATTGTTTTCATACTCATGTGTTAGAGTGTCTGGATAAGACTGTACACGTATGAACCTTGTAAGCATCAGAATGGAGGAAGTTGAAGAGAAAAGAGGAAGCTTTGATATGCACTGAACTCGAGTGATGGCAGATGGGCTAGGGATCCAACGGTTTATTGACCAAAACCGATCAAGAAATGTGCTTGTTGACTGCATTGGTCTACGGCCAAATGAAATGATATTCGCCTATGGCAGTGTCAACATTTCTGCTGCATTCATTTTGCACCGGCTTGACTGTGTTTTGATTATTTGTGGTGAGACTTGGACAACTGCTTACATACTCAGCTGCCAGTTTAAGAAAAACAACTGTGGTTGGTCGTGTCAGCATTGATGAGCCAAAACAGTTCATTCGATCAGATTCCGATAGTGTTGATTGGTTCATTCGTGTCTGATAACACTTTTGTATTGCTGTTTGTCCTTTACAGAAAGAGCCTACAATTAACTAACTTTTAAAAGTAAACACACTTAAAGTCAGCCTTGATTCATAATTCTGTCCCAAACTCGACATTAGGCGCATTCACACCGCAGTACTTTAACCACAAAGGTTCATGAGAACTCTTTAGTTCTCATGAACTAAGTACAGATCCCGTTCACACCAGAATAAGTCCCTGAGGGAGGATTACGCAAATGAGCCGCTGGACATCACTTCTTCTTCTTCTGCTTTGGGTTTACTGGCAGGCCGCAACCCACTTCACGGCGTATACTGCCTCCCGGAGTTGGGGACTGGCTTCCCCGAAGCCTTCCGAGTAAATCGCCAGAATGCCGACACCTCCTCATCTCCACCGCTCCCATATTTTATTTTGTGTTGCCATAAGTTAGTCTCTCTGCGTTTGTGCGCTGGGCGAATGCTAATAATGCTAATGCTAATAATGCAATGCGAGGATAATAAAATGGCGGCTTCACAACACTTTTGAGAGTTTTACGGGGCGTGGTTTGCAATCCGCCCAGCCAATCAGAAATAGGAACCTTTTTCTCCCACAAAAGTACCTGCTCTCTAGCAGGGACTGAAAGGGGGTAAAAGGTTCTCATGAGCTAATTTTTGTTCCGGCTCTTTTTGGTGTGACACGCGATATTTCGGAAATATATTGGAACTAAAGTGGGACAAGTACTGCGGTGTGAACGCGCCTAAAGGTGTTTGAAAGGTTCTTGGAGCGTAGAATGAAGTATGCTATCCTTAGGTTGAGTTAAGAAAGAAGGAGGCCAAGGTGAAGGCTCAGAGGCTTTTGCCTGGCAGCGGTAACACGGCTGTGGCTGCTGAGCCTCAGTCTGTGAGGTTTCACAACACATTCCTTCACTCCACTGGCTTTCACTAACTGCTGTGTTTGGCTGCAACATCAGACTACTGGCCAGAGTTAGACGCCAACATGTGCTACTCAAGTACATCATTCCAATGATGGCAGACGAGAGAGACAATTTACTATTCAACTGAATTGTAATGATTTTCTGAATGTCATTTAAATAATTTGTTTGAAAATTGATATTTGGAAAAGTGAGGGGTCAAAGTGTTTCTCGAAAGAGCGTTCTGTGGTTGGTTTCGTCATCCTGAGGTTTCATTTTGCAGATTTGCTTTGCCAATGCCTCGAGCAGCTGGCCAATGGTTGAATGGTTTCAACACTTAGCAGGTAATAGAAGTTGTTCTAAACTGTTTAATTTACAACTTGGCTGACTGTAATATCTTTAAGCATTTATGTCTGTCTGGTTCTGTGCAGAAGGGTTCAGCCTGTGCTGTATTTTCATTCTGCAGTGTGCCATTTTTTCTTCCTGGTTTATTGTGACGTTCATTCTTTCATATTGGTAAATGTGTTCTGGTTCTGTCATGGTTGGCTGCGTTAAAGACCTTACCTTTAATACCTTACATATGCTGCACTAGAGATATTATTCACTGGTAATGGGGCCCAACGTCAGCTGGCCTGACCCCCCCTCCAACATTCTGTCCCAGAGCAAGATATCTTGACAGCTAATAGCCAGATGGCAGATACATTTTCTGTGTATTTTCATGGTTCATGACTCATGTTTTCTATGACCTTCTTTAGCACCATACACAGGCCCAACAAAGTTTCATTTGTACACCAAAATGATCTGGCACAATGGAATGACTTTAAGAACACTCAGCCTTCCAGGGATACCCTCCTTCCATGTTTTATGAAACCACCTGCAGCCAACACATTATTAAAGGTAAACTGGCAGCCCTATAAACTCAACCAGACAAAGCTTGTCTGATCCTAGTAAATAGCAAATGGATAGATGACAGCATTTTCTCAGGGCCAAGTGTTACATCAGCAGGGAGGAGTAAATGCCCCACTTTCACTGATTGTAAGCTGTTTTATTAGAGGTGTATCATTGCTTCTCCGTGCCGGCCTTCAGCAAGAGCAGCAACGGTTTTAGTATTTTAATTCATTCCATCTGAGTTTGTGGTTTAACATCTGTGAGTATAGGGTCCGTGGCACCGACAACACATCAGCCTCCGACCACAGAAGGGGAGAAGATAATAGACTTTGGTCTCTTCCTGAATTCATTTCCCCTTGAACAGCTGTGTGGCAACGCAAAGCACTTCAGTAAAAGAAAATTAACAGTTGTATTTAAAGTGCTTCCTGCAGGAGCTCTCCATTCAGCACCACAAATACCCAAACATCGAAGGACCAATGGTGCAAAAAACTGAACGTTTTCTTTTCTCATTGCAGTAATACACTAATTTACCATCTGTCTTTTTTCTGATATGTTATCATCAAAGCAAGTCTAGTCCATTGTATTTGAAAAGATTAAATCCGTCACACAATTCAGACGCTAAATTCTCCTGCGATTATTGACCACCCCAATTTAAAATCAAGATGTTCTGTTGGCATTTTGCATTTTCTATAACTCCTGGTGAAAAACCTGAAAAGAAAAAAGAAAAAGTGATCTATATAATTGCCAGAGATAAATCAAAGGACAGTGGTGAATGTGTGGCTGCTTAATATATATTAATATATAAAGCAGCCACACACAGAATATTAAATATACAGTACATTGATTGTTGATGTTTTCAATCCCTCTGTTAAATCAATCAAAAGGATCAATCACCTTTTAAAATATTTAAACAAGCTTTAGTTTGACAATCTTTTCTTCTGGTCACTTTAACCCTCGGCTGGAAATGGGTCTCTCCAAACACCAAGGCCTGAAAGGAGACACACGTAGCGTTCAGAATGTTGCAAACCAACACATCATTAGAAATGTGTTTTGACAAACGTTTCATCCCCGTGTTGTTCACTGCGATCTCACGATCGGTGTGTCTGTTCTGTAACCGTGGAGCCAGGTCAACACACTGAGGCCAGCCTTAATGATATCCTCATTAAGAAGAGAGCGAGAGAAGTGCATGCTGTTTGAATAGGAGTCATTGAGACTAATTAGCTTCATGCTATCCAACTGTGTGATAGAAAGGATGAAGTGGTTCTCAGGGTTTCTGCTCTTTTTCTAAAGCAGTCTTGTGAAAGTATCTTTATCAGAGCCGTGTGCAGACCAAGCCCAGCTCCTTATTGCTCCTTTTGTTCTTCAAGTGGTCATCCTTCACATTTTGGCTCATTGCTTTCACTTTGAAATGATCATTTCCCCAGTGACTCAGCTTCAGTTAGACGCGTTGAGGGCTCCTTTTGAGGGTCCTTGTAAAAAGAGTGTATGCAATGGTGTGTTCTTATGATGGACCACTTTTGTTGATGGAATTCTTATTGAAGTCTAGGGTAGTTGAACGGCCACGGACATATTAAGTTATTTTCTAATTTGAATGGCACATCCAGCTAACTTGGAGAACATTCAAATATCACATGAAAACAATATAATACTCTCAGAACCAAATGAAACAGATATGAGCTTAAATGGAGCTATTCATCAACAATGTATTTTCGCCAACACCGGCTCTCTTGTCCTCAAGCTGGATACATCAGGACTGCGGAATTCCAACCATTTCAAGGATAGCTACATTATAGTGATAACGAAAACATCCTCAACTGGGTAGGAGCCGCAGGACACAACATCTCCCATGCCGAGCATGCAGTTCCAGTAAGAGGGCGCATGGACCTGATGGCTGGCGGCCCAGCTGCTGAGCTCTACCCACACCATCGGAGAACTACGGGTCCGCGCCGAGGGCTAGCGGCCTAGCAGCGGAGATTCTCGCACCACCGACTGACTTCAGAAGAGGCCGGCTAGCAAAACAGCTAGCTCTGCGGGAGGATCTCTGTGGGCTCGCGCCGGTGTTGCAGTATAACTTGAGTCATGACAACTGGCGACATTCTATTATTTTCGTGACATGAATCCGGGGCGTGTTCATTGAGGACCCACTGTTGACTTACCAGGAAATAAACATGTCGATCGCCTCGTTTGTCGTTTACGTTCATCTTTTGCCTTCCTACGATCACTTTTCTGCACATTCAGTACTCGTATGTGAGGTTGTGGGTGAGAGGTGGATATCGTGACGCTTACAGGGAGGTATCGAACATTACAAAGTAGGTGACTGTGTGGATGCCTGTTCAAAACATAGCAAACTTGAATAAATCATTTAAATTATATTTGTGTCCGACTTCCATTTGTACATCGTTCTTAATGTGATTGACAAGTTGTGATCAGCTCCGATTAAATTGTGATATCAATGCTGTAGCTATTCTCCAGGGAGCACGTTTTTTTTATGAAATACCTGTATCCCTCTCATCCACAACAAGCACTCGTACGACTGCTGCAGGAAAAATTCAATACATACATGCAACATAACCTTGATGCATGGAATGAAACACACAAACTATCTTCCGTGGCTATACTGATATGTCACAGTAACGGTCAACCACAGAAAATTTAAGTCCAGTGGGGCCACAAGTTGAATATATAACATTTGTACATCGTTCTTAATGTGATCTGTATAGTAGCTCTTGATAGCTGTCCATACCTTCAGACAGCCTAAAAGTAAAACACAAGTTGTTTATTCGCAGCCCGAAAGCAGCATCGAGATGACTGGATCATCTGCAGTGTTGGGCAAGTTACTTCCAAAAGTAATACAATGACTTATTACTGTCCTTTTTTAAGTAATAGCCTACGTTACATTGCAATATTACTGTCTCTGAAATGTAATGAGTTACACTACTTTTATATTAGCCTACTTTTGAGTTTACTTTACCAAAAGAGCATCAGGACTGTTTGAGGCAGATGATAGCTTGTGATTAACATGATGATTCAGCCTCTATGGAGGTAGACATATGACAAGCATGATCATTTCTGACGTGGAGCTAATCTGAAGTAAACATTGAATACTGCTTTGTATTCCTCCATTCTTGTGACTGTGTAACTCCCTCTCTTGGATATCAGCATGTGAAGGACACTGCTCAGGAACTAGTTGATGCTCTGTAGTGACGACTCCTTCCATTCTGGAGAGGATCACAGATACATGGGATCCTGAGGTTGAAGCTCAAGCCCGGGACGAGTGAGATGTTCTAACAATTTCCAATAAAGGTTATTCTGAAACATAACTATCACTGTTATCTTCCTTCTATAACGGTAATGTAGGCCAAGAAAAACTTTGCATTGCATAATATTTAAACTTACATTCAGGCACTATAAATGAAGCCAAAAACTATGTCAAGTTGGGGCTTAGCCCACCAAAAAGTGCATAGTTGCAACTTAGGCAGTTAAGCATTTTATATCAGTGGGTCCTAATGGTGCAACACGGAAGGCAGACAGAATTGCTAGACACAGGTGTCACATGAATGTAAATGTTCTGGAAAGTTCCTATACAGCTTAGCCTTTTTTATCTCATGAAGTCCCTAAGTGACACACCCTGAACAGTCTGGTGGGTCATGGTCCTTGTCATTTGCTTTTGTGTTCCCATAACAACATGTCCAAGATGTCCATGTGCCAGGCTAACACATGTGACAGAACTAGCTACATTTGGAAAGGTTTTTTGTTGCTAAAGTTAACATTCAAGCCATTTAAGAATACAAATGCTTACATGCCATTTGTTAAACATTAAGCTGTCTTCGGCTCTTTTCGGCTGTAACAAATTTAAATGTCCCCTCTGTGGGACGAATAAAGGTATTCTGATTCTGATTACATTTAACCTGTTGTGGAAACATTTCTTGATTAAATTGATATGAAACAAATGCCATAAATATTGCTGTGACACTGGTGTCACATCGGGACTTTAGCCCTAAACATTCACAGTAAACCCGGAGTAGACATATATGCACAATTAGAAATAAGATTATGATCTGGTCAGTTAATTTAGCTGATTCAATTATATTTAGTTAACATATTCTTTATTCTTCAATTCAAATTATGTTCAAACAAATGTAAACCAAAAAACATCCTCGTTCGTTAATTAAGTTATAAATAAGAGTTACTTTACCATTGAAGCGCAGATATTTGACACTAGGGGGGCTACTTGTCAGAAATGTGTCTAGGTGGTCTATTTAGTCTAAATGACGTTCCCCTTAATTTCCCCAAAAGTAGAAATGGGTCCGGGTTCTTATGGGTTTAAACGTATAGGCTTAAAGGCATAATAGAACTACTGTATTATATGTATTCAACGTGTGCCCCGCTGGACTTACTTTTCTGTGGTTTACCGTTACTGTGACACATCACTATAGCCACGGAAGATAGTTTGTGTGTTTCATTCCCATGCATCAAGGTTATTTTCATGTATGTAATTGTTTTCCTGCACAGCGTAGAGTCTTGTTGTGATGAGAGGGATACAGGTATTTCATAAAAAAACGTGCTCCCTGGAGAATAGCTACAGCATTGATATCACAATTTAATCGGAGCTGATCACAACTTGTCATGAGTGATCCAGTCATCTCGATGAGCGTTCGGGCTGTGAGTAAACGACTTGTGTTTTACTTTTAGGCTGTCTGAAGGTATGGACAGCTATCAAAGCTACTATACATCACATTAAGAACGATGTACAAATGAAAGTCGGACACAAATATATAATTTAAATGATTTATTCAAGTTTGCAATGTTTTGAACAGGCATCCACACAGTCACCTACTTTGTAATGTTCGATACCTCCCTGTAAGCGTCACGATATCCACCTCTCACCCACAACCTCACATACGAGTACTGAATGCGCAGCAAAGTGATCGTAGGAAGGCAGATATAGCAAAAGATTAACGTAAACGACAAACGAGGCGATCGACATGTTTATTTCCTGGTAAGTCAACAGTGGGTCCTCAATGTACACGCCCCGGATTCATGTGACGAAAATAATAGAATGTCGCCAGTTGTCATGACTCAAGTTATACTGCAACACCGGCACCGAGGGAAAGCCTATAAATCCAGTATTTAAAAAACACCGTTTCACAAACATGTTGAAATCATGTGAAACTGTGAATCAAGCCAAAACAGTGTGGGATCCTCGGTGCGAGCCGAAGGGACTATTCGGTGGACATTTACATTTCCGCAGCATCTGCAATAAACATGAACAGCTAGAACATTTCCTCCTTGAGTCCAATATTGACTATTTGGGAATATCGGAATCTTGGCTAAAACAGTCGTCACCATCCACTCTTGTATCCATGTCAGGATATACTGTGTTTAGGAAGGACAGACTGACGGGAAAAGGAGGGGGGGTGTTGCTTTATGTGAGGAACACCTTTACTTGTAGGGAGATTGCTCTCCCAGCTAATGTTGAGTTTGATTGTGTTGGTGTGGAAATCACACTTTCTGAGGAAATGTCCCTCGCCATGATTTGCCTGTATCGACAACCCACCGCTAAGGTGGATTTCTATGACCAGGTCAAACTCATGCTGAATTCCTGTGACTCCAACAAAGAGCTAATTATTCTAGGAGACTTTAATATCAACTGGAATGACAAACAAATAGAAAGAGCTTAAAACGGATCATAAACAGAACACTTCCACAAATGACATACCACAAACAAGGACAAACAGGCATAACACAGGGGGTTAGAAGTTCAACAATAAAACAGGAAACAGATCAATTGTGACTGAGAACAGCTTTTCCGCAAGAGCCTTGAACAGGCATCTTAAAGAACCAGTTAGTAGGGACATCTAATTACACACTTTCAGGTTTAATACATTGCAACTTGATCAATTAATGGATGAGAAGACATCCTGTTAACCTCTGGAGAATAACTGTATTAGCCTTTCTTTACTATTGGTATTTGTACAGATTATAATGGTATTTATAGCTGCCACTGCAGTCATATGCCGCTCTGCTGCTCTCTTGTCACAACACACAGACAGTGCACTGCCAATCCTTCATGCTGCCCGTCAGTCTCTTTTTGCACCCTGTCTTGATTTACCTTGTCTTTTTTTCCTCTCGTTTGCTTTCTATGCAGCTGTTTGAGATCACAGTGCCGATCACCCAAGGCACCAAGCCGGTGACCATCAGTGTTGCCAACCACACCCAGTGCAGCTGCCTGTCCAAACTGGACGTCTACAAACAGGTTCACAGCATCAGGAGAGCCCTGCCTGAGTACGTACTCACTGCATCATTGTGCCACACATACACACACGCACAAACACACACACTCACACACAGAGGTCTTCCTATTGGCAAGCACAGGTATAACGAGTGTTTGTTAGATTCCCTTAATTTCAAAATAGGGTGTTTACCAGTCAGAGGACAAATGTACGGTGTTGGTGTGGATGTCAGCGTGGCTTTTTAGACTTTGTAACTCCTTCAGAGGATCCAACTTGAAAACCATTAGCAGCTAACTTTTACTCTCCGATATTTACATAAAAATGGAATTATGGATTATAAATAAAACTATTTATTACCTAGAAACATTATAACCTATGGATTAACCGATTCAGCCGCGTTTTTTCTGGTTTTAATGCCATTGAACAAGTCTTTTGATCAGATTGACAGCTACGGTGAGATGATCTCCCGTAAAAGCTCCGTAAAGGTACGTGTTGTGATGTCTGTGTTTGCTTCCCCTGTCGCGAGTTCGGAACACTCAGTGATGATAATATACCTAAATAATCTGTGGAACCTCAGCTTTAATCGGATATCTTGTATGTGCAGCTACGATAAGTAATAAGGGTATCTTTTATCTTGAGTTCTGTTTTTTCGCCAGGGGTCATTTAGATGCTTCTTATGAGACTTGTGTTTGTTTTGGTAAACATGGTTTGTATCGCCAGTTAGCTGAGATTATTCCCGTTAATCTGGTATAACACATTAATAGGTTCTTAAATATTAAGATCCCCTGAGACACAGTGTCGTGAAAACACGGCGGGGACCTTGGGGCTGCCAACTAAGTGCTCTAGTCTTTGCAATAGGATATCATGGTCGATAGTATCAAATGCAGCACTGAGATCGAGCAAAACAAGAATAGAGACAAGTCCCTTGTCTGAGGCTATTAGAATGTCATTTGTGACTTTAACCAGAGCTGTCTCTGTGCTATGATGTGTTCTAAAGCCAGACTGAACATCTTCAAATAAATCATTGTTTTATAAGTAATCACACAACTGTTTTGCGACCGATTTCTCAAGAATCTTTGAGAGGAACGGAAGATTAGAAATAGGTCTATAGTTGGCTAAAACCTCTGGATCGAGGTTGTGCTTTTTAAGAAGCGGTTTTATCACTGCTACTTTGAATGATTGTGGAACATAGCCTGATAATAAAGACATATTCATAATATTTAATAAAGAAGTGCTAATTAATGGAAAAACTTCCTTCAACAGCTTAGTTGGAATTGGGTCTAACATGCACGTTGATGGTTTAGAGGAGAGAATCATTGAATTTAACTGTTCAAGGTTTATGGCTGAAAAGCATTCTAGTTTACTATCTAGTGTAATATTAGAACTTACGTTTCCGGGAGCTGTTGATAACACTATACTGGTCAAAGGCAAGAGGTCATTAATTTTGTTTCTAAGAGTAACGATTTTATCGTTAAAAAGCACAATCATTACTACTGAGTGCTATGGGAATAGAAGGCTCAATCGAGCTATGGCTCTCTGTCAGCCAGTGCTGACAGTTATTATTCTTTTCTCATCTATTAATGAAGAGTAGTAGGCTGCTCTCGCTTTACGCAGTGCTTTCTTATATTCATTGAGAGTAATATGCCAAATTAAACGAGATTCTTCAAGTTTAGTGGAACGCCATATCCTTTCAAGTTGTCTAGACTTTTGCTTTATTTTGGCGGGTTTCGGCATTATGCCATGGAGCTAATCTATGTTGTTTTATTTTCTTCTTTTTCAAAGGAGCAACAGAGTCTAATTTTATTCACAGCGCATCTGTAGCACTATCAACAACATGATCAATTTGGGGTGGTGTACATTTGTATAAGTTTCCTCCCCTTCATGCAGACATGCTATCGAGTTAAGTATTGGTGGAATCTCTTCCTTAAATGTGGCTAACAGATAGGTTTCTGCTGCAAGAGCTTTTGACTAATGCTTTGTAGTCTCGTAATAGTACTTCAACAGTTACTAAGAAATGGTCGGATAAAGCAGGATTATGGCGGTTCGACTAATAGTTGCTCAATTTCAATACCATAAGTCAGAACAAGGTCGAGAGTGTGATTATAGCAGTGGGTTGGTTTATTTACACTCTGACAGAAACCAACAGAATCTAATATAGAGTTAAATGCCACAGTAAGGCTATTTTTATCATCGTCAACATGAATATTAAAGTCACCTACGACAGTGCTTCTCAAAGTGTGGTCCGCGGACCACTGGTGGTCCGTGAGCGCCCCCTAGTGGTCTGTGAGTATATTGGTAACATTTTACAATTGAAATAAATACATTTAAGTTTTCCACACTCTCGCGGGAATATCTCCGCAATGGAGGGAGGTTAAGTTTCACTTTCGATTGCATGATATAGCCCAGCGCAACACCTTCGTCACACATGTTGCCACTTGTTTGTACCATTTTCAGGCGATTTGTAATCTGTTCTAGAAAAACGATGTGTTTTTTATATTTGTGGAGTTAGGTGGTCCGCGAGTGTTTTTTTATTGGTTGAGTGGTCCTTGGAATGAGAACGTTTGAGAAACACTGACCTACGATAATTACTTTATCTGTTTTAAGAACCAAAGTTGATAAAAACTTTGAGAATTCTGATAAGAATTCTGAATAAGGACCTGGTGCACGGTACACTGTAACAAATGAAAACGAGGCTTTCAAAGGAGGTATAATTAAATGTTGGTTTAGTATTGATAAGTAAACTTGAGTCAAAGATTGCTGCAACTCCACCTCCCGCCCGCTCTGGCCCCCGGAATGCATGTGACTGTGGAGGCTTCGGTCTCTAAATTCACGTGTCTCATAATAGAGCTACCAATAACCAGAGTTGGCTTCTCAGCGGGTGTCTCGCTGAGTGGGGAATATCTGTTAGATACGTGAACGGGTTGGTGGGGACCTGCGGGTTTCGCGTTATGCCCCTTCTGAGCAGTCACCCAGTCTCCCTGCTGCTCGGAAGTTGCCGGGGGACGGCTAATAGGAGCTACCTTTTGCTGGTCCGCACCGGCTAACATGGGTTTTAATGTAGCCGAGTTACTTTCTAAAATGCGGAGCCGGGCTTCTATGGCTATGATTCCCGCCTCCAACCTAGCAACTGTACTACATTTAACACACGCATGCATTAATCATATATTCTATACAGAGTTTGCTTGGAGAGTAAACATTCTGTATTTTCTGTCATAATCTGCAGGGTATTTTAATCACTTTTTTATTAGGAAGAATCCATTTATCATACTGCTGTAGGTTTTGACGGATCATATTGGCTCCATCAAGTCAAGAAGTCAAGAAGTGATTACATACTTATAAATCTGGTCAGATAATAAAGCACATTTAAACAAGGGCTTTTTCCTTCTCATCCATGAACAGCAGCTGAGAATAGATCTGTTGCAGGCGGTGGTGGTACTGACTGTGTGTGTGTGTGTGTGTGTGTGTGTGTGTGTGTGTGTGTGTGTGTGTGTGTGTGTGTGTGTGTGTGTGTGTGTGTGTGTGTGTGTGTGTGTGTGTGTGTGTGTGTGTGTGTGTGTGTGTGTGTGTGTGTGTGTGTGTGTGCAGGTATAGAGTCGGAGTGGAGGAAGACTCAGTGCATGCCCAGGGAAGTGTGTGTCGACGTGGGCAGGGAGTTCGGGGCTCCCACCAACATCTTCTATAAACCACCCTGTGTGTCCGTCTACAGATGTGGAGGGTGCTGCCACTCTGAAGACAAACAGTGCAGAAACATCTCCACTGGGTACCTCAGCAAAACTGTAAGTCCACTCTTATGCCTTTACACTTTTACAATGTGCTCTGTGTATATGGGATCCATTCCTTAATGGTTGAAGATTGGAACACCCAGAAGTTCACACCTGGAGACTCTTGTTTTAGGTTTACACTCATCCCCTTGTTGAGTAAATAGCATGTTTCCTCTCTCAGTACGGGGCTCTTCCTGATGCTATCACATTCACTGATTCATTGTGTGCTTATAAATCACTTTTTTTTTTGGGACTGTGAACCCCTCATTCAATCCTGTCAGTGGAATAGTGAAGCTACCTAGCTAGCACCTCCCTCCTTGTAGCATTGAAACCTTCCTCTTAATAATGATAACTTACCAACATCAGCCAGACCTGGGGCATCAGACAAGCTTTGAAATGTCTATTTGCCTTCTCTGAGTGCTGGCATTCTGTCCCGAAGTTTTCCACTGTGCAGACGTATATGACTAGGGTTGGCAACTTCCAGAAATGGAGAAACGGGACACATGTATGTGTCCCCCGCACGCGCACGAAGATTTTCGGGTTTCTGGCGGATTTAGTTACTTTTTTTCGGTTTTAGGGTTAGGGTTATGTTATTTAATTATTTTGGGGGAGCCAGCCCCCTAGGGTTCGAGGGGTCAAAACCCTCAAAATGCATAGAAAACTATGCATACCTATAACACAATACAAACACAATGATCTTACACCTGCATTAGGCTACTACATCACATTGTACATCAGCATGTTCAAATCGGATAGGTGGGCAATAGGGACATCTGGGCACCTCGATGTACAATTGGCTATTTTGTCCAAAATGTTAAAAAATAAATATTTGAAAAATGGTATTAAGTATTGCAAAGTATACATGATGTGAACATGCACGGTACATCATCATTAGACTTAATGTTATCCTTCAACCAACCATTTTCCCAGCATTTTCCCATCAATCAGCTGACTGACTCTCCCACACGCAGAAGACCCGAGACAGATCTCCACTCACGGGCTTAACCCAACTGTGTTTTTCTTCCACTGTTTGTTGTAAGACACAAGTCTTTTCTTTTTAGAAGGGCCAGGGCCCAGAACCACATCCTCTCTCTCTTCTCCTCTTTCATTATCACCTCCTCATTTCCCCACACGACTGAACAGGCTGACATGCCACACAAACAATGATGCCACGCCCGTGGCCCACCGGAGAAAATCTCACACACACGTGCGAGCATTGTGCCTGCCCTGTCAACTGAGCGGTCCTAGTGCCCTTCCCATACAGCACACAGGCACGCAGCCAGACACACTGCATTGCGCGCAAACAGAAAAATATTTTTAATTTTTTTCCTTTACACGGAGTCCGGGACAAACAATGTCCCGTACGGGACACGCCCATTTTGGCTCAAATACGGGACGTCCCGGCTAATACGGGACGTCCCGGCTAATACGGGACGGTTGGCAACCCTATATACAGGGTTGGGAGGGTTACTTTGTAAATGTAATCAGTTACTGATTATATGGCTCTGAAAGTAATCCGAATACAGTTACAGTTACGTGCCTTAAAAACGTAATCAGATTACTTTTAGATTACTTTTGGATTACTTTCTTTTTCCTGGGTATGTTTTGGTGAACAGGAGACACAAAAAGCAAAAGGAAACTGAACGTGTTTTTACTGTTTTAATGGCGTATCAATAGCACACTGAAATCACATCTGAAACGATGTAACAACATAATACACGTTTTGGGGATGCAGCTTGGGATGTGAGGAGTGAGGGACACGGCTTAGAACGAGCGTGTCGCCTTCTGTCCTGCCAGTGTTGGCAGGACATGGATTAAAATGTCGAACTCGGACTTCATTTTAAGGACATTTCGGCCAGGGGTGTAGAGCTATATTTGTTTAAGCACCGGATTGGCAAAACAGGAGAGTGTGTGCACCAGTCTGCCTTGATCTATGAATTCATGTCTGTGACTCTCACAGTATCTGCTGCCCGCAGCTGTTTTATAGAAGGAAAACCTCCTTCACTTCATGAAATCTCTGCAGCACCAGGAGGCAGCGGGAGGGTTAACTCGCGCCGACCAGTGCCTTTCACGCACCGCCTTCACTGTGTATACCTTCAGAAATAATCATTAGTAGGCTAAGGCTAAAGAGCAACCGCAGGCTGATGTGTTTTAACCACACACACCTATATATATACACACACACGCGATTTAAATGCAGACTTTTGTTCCTCCATGTTTCGTTGTTATTGTTTCACTGAGCGAGCGGACCCGCGATTTTTTTTTAAACGCTTTTTTGGTCCATCTGCGGCGGTAATAGGTTTTGTGCGCTGTGATGATTCGGCTGTACCTTTAGTAATGAATATTAAATGTTGAGAGGAAATCTTTCCACCAATAATTCCAATAAGTAATCCAAAATGTATTCACTTCAGGTTTACTTAAGTAACTGTAATCAGATTACTCGTTTTTCAAATGTAACGGGAGCTGAATACAGTTACTTGATTTTTGTGTTCTGATTACGTAACGCCGTTACATGTATTCCGTTACAACCCAACCCTGCCTATATATGACGTGTAGCCGTTAGCTGAAGGTTAGCTTACAGTCCTATACGTGTGGCATTCAGACAAGCTACTGGCTGCCTAGTATTGACTAGATCCTCCAGAAAAACGCGGGCAAAAATCCTTGATTATGCGATCAAACATGCGGGGTTTTATGTGATTTTATGCGGTGAAATTGCGGGAAGTTGCGAAATATACGGAAAGTTGCGAAATAAATAAATATTGGGCTGTCTTATTTATTCTCTCTCACACACAACCTGCCACTAACTTTAAACCCCTTTACTATTCAATTAAACACATTCAATGTTTATTTATTATAAAAGCAATTGGGCTAACACACACACACACACACACACACACACACACACACACACACACACACACACACACACACACACACACACACACACACACACACACACACACACACACACACACACACACACACCTCATTCTGTTTTCATTTACTTGTTCGTTATCTGACCAGCTTCAATGTAGGCTTCTCACCTCGTTTCTTGTAGCACTCGAAAGGGTGTTGGAGGTCGATGCCTCTGTGAACGTGAGTTGTTTGGCTTTCTTGTCCGCAGCAGCAGAAAGCATTTTCGAATGTTTGAATGAATCAAAGTGGGTCGTCACCGTCGATGTTCTCTTATGCTCCAACACACAGTTGCACGGGGTGCAGAATAGTTTCCCCCCACTTTCGTGCAAGACATCGGGGAACTGCTTTGCCCGGTCTTTAGCAGAAATGTTCCTCGGTAAATGAGATGGATTAGATTTTTCCATCTAGGTGTTTTCTCTCTCGTGAGAGCTCCACACGTTCACTCTACGGTGTTGTTTACCTTCTCTGATGCGCGAGCTGATGACGTCGCGTCAGCATCATCATCACTTCACGTCAAGACGAGTTAACTTTTTTTTTTCTCAACTTTGTGTGGAAAAATGCGGGGATTATGCGGCCTTTTGATAAATATGCGCCATTTTGCTGATTATGCGGTAAATTCTGCGATCGCAGAATCGCGTTTTTCTGGAGGGTCTAATTGACGACACAAAGTCAGGCTTGGGGAGTAACGAATTCCATGTAACGAGATAACGTAGTCAGGATACCAAAAAAAGGTAACTTTATTCGATTACAATTACATTACAAAAAAAAGTAATCAGATAACTGTTATATTTAAAATGTAAGTGTATAGATAGACATACTGAATGAGTTTTCTTTATGGTTTACATTATGGCCACTTTCATTTTTAGGCTTGTAGGCGGAAATATGTCCGAGTCACCTCCAGAAACAAGAAGATACAATAGCAAAGAATGCTTGTTGTATCTCATTCCCTTGCTTAACATGTACTTCTCCTCTTTACATCTGGCCTTGTCCACACTCCTAAACGCCTCCTCCTTTTCAGCCAGAATCAGAACCTTTTCGGTCTGAGTCTAGCTGTGAACAGGGCGATCAGCGGAGCATTTGAACTAATTGAGGTGTGCATTCCATACACCTCTATCGCCTCCTTTAAACAAAGGATTAGTTGTTTTACTGTTTTCAAGCCCAGCTGCTATATCCATTTCCCTTGTGTTAACTTTATGAGCTACCACTGGCAGTCTTGGCTGATGATTTCAATCAGAGCAGGAAGGGTACTGTAGCCACAAATGCATGACTGCATATTTGTGTTTGTAGACCTATGTGAAAATACAATTATTGTTTTCATACTCATGTGTTAGAGTGTCTGGATAAGACTGTACACGTATGAACCTTGTAAGCATCAGAATGGAGGAAGTTGAAGAGAAAAGAGGAAGCTTTGATATGCACTGAACTGAGTGATGGCACGATGGGCTAGGGATCCAACGGTTTATTGACCAAAACCGATCAAGAAATGTGCTTGTTGACTGCCATTGGTCTACGGCCAAATGAAATGATATTCGCCTATGGCAGTGTCCAACATTTCTGCTGCATTCATTTTGCACCGGCTTGACTGTGTTTTGATTATTTGTGGTGAGACTTGGACAACTGCTTACATACTCAGCTGCCAGTTTAAGAAAAACAACTGTGGTTGGTCGTGTCAGCATTGATGAGCCAAAACAGTTCATTCGATCAGATTCCGATAGTGTTGATTGGTTCATTCGTGTCTGATAACACTTTTGTATTGCTGTTTGTCCTTTACAGAAAGAGCCTACAATTAACTAACTTTTAAAAGTAAACACACTTAAAGTCAGCCTTGATTCATAATTCTGTCCCAAACTCGACATTAGGCGCATTCACACCGCAGTACTTTAACCACAAAGGTTCATGAGAACTCTTTAGTTCTCATGAACTAAGTACAGATCCCGTTCACACCAGAATAAGTCCCTGAGGGAGGATTACGCAAATGAGCCGCTGACATCACTTCTTCTTCTTCTGCTTTGGGTTTACTGGCAGGCCGCAACCCACTTCACGGCGTATACTGCCTCCCCGGAGTTGGGGACTGGCTTCCCCGAAGCCTTCCGAGTAAATCGCCAGAATGCCGACACCTCCTCATCTCCACCGCTCCCATATTTTATTTTGTGTTGCCATAAGTTAGTCTCTCTGCGTTTGTGCGCTGGGCGAATGCTAATAATGCTAATGCTAATAATGCAATGCGAGGATAATAAAATGGCGGCTTCACAACACTTTTGAGAGTTTTACGGGGCGTGGTTTGCAATCCGCCCAGCCAATCAGAAATAGGAACCTTTTTCTCCCACAAAAGTACCTGCTCTCTAGCAGGGACTGAAAAGGGGGTAAAAAGGTTCTCATGAGCTAATTTTTGTTCCGGCTCTTTTTGGTGTGAACGCGATATTTCGGAAATATATTGGAACTAAAGTGGGACAAGTACTGCGGTGTGAACGCGCCTAAAGGTGTTTGAAAGGTTCTTGGAGCGTAGAATGAAGTATGCTATCCTTAGGTTGAGTTAAGAAAGAAGGAGGCCAAGGTGAAGGCTCAGAGGCTTTTGCCTGGCAGCGGTAACACGGCTGTGGCTGCTGAGCCTCAGTCTGTGAGGTTTCACAACACATTCCTTCACTCCACTGGCTTTCACTAACTGCTGTGTTTGGCTGCAACATCAGACTACTGGCCAGAGTTAGACGCCAACATGTGCTACTCAGTACATCATTCCAATGATGGCAGACGAGAGAGACAATTTACTATTCAACTGAATTGTAATGATTTTCTGAATGTCATTGTAAATAATTTGTTTGAAAATTGATATTTGGAAAAGTGAGGGGTCAAAGTGTTTCTCGAAAGAGCGTTCTGTGGTTGGTTTCGTCATCCTGAGGTTTCATTTTGCAGATTTGCTTTGCCAATGCCTCGAGCAGCTGGCAATGGTTGAATGGTTTCAACACTTAGCAGGTAATAGAAGTTGTTCTAAACTGTTTAATTTACAACTTGGCTGACTGTAATATCTTTAAGCATTTATGTCTGTCTGGTTCTGTGCAGAAGGGTTCAGCCTGTGCTGTATTTTCATTCTGCAGTGTGCCATTTTTTCTTCCTGGTTTATTGTGACGTTCATTCTTTCATATTGGTAAATGTGTTCTGGTTCTGTCATGGTTGGCTGCGTTAAAAGACCTTACCTTTAATACCTTACATATGCTGCACTAGAGATATTATTCACTGGTAATGGGGCCCAACGTCAGCTGGCCTGCCCCCCCTCCCAACATTCTGTCCCAGAGCAAGATATCTTGACAGCTAATAGCCAGATGGCAGATACATTTTCTGTGTATTTTCATGGTTCATGACTCATGTTTTCTATGACCTTCTTTAGCACCATACACAGGCCCAACAAAGTTTCATTTGTACACCAAAATGATCTGGCACAATGGAATGACTTTAAGAACACTCAAGCCTTCCAGGGATACCCTCCTTCCATGTTTTATGAAACCACCTGCAGCCAACACATTATTAAAGGTAAACTGGCAGCCCTATAAACTCAACCAGACAAAGCTTGTCTGATCCTAGTAAATAGCAAATGGATAGATGACAGCATTTTCTCAGGGCCAAGTGTTACATCAGCAGGGAGGAGTAAATGCCCCACTTTCACTGATTGTAAGCTGTTTTTATTAGAGGTGTATCATTGCTTCTCCGTGCCGGCCTTCAGCAAAGCAGCAACGGTTTTAGTATTTTAATTCATTCCATCTGAGTTTGTGGTTTAACATCTGTGAGTATAGGGTCCGTGGCACCGACAACACATCAGCCTCCGACCACAGAAGGGGAGAAGATAATAGACTTTGGTCTCTTCCTGAATTCATTTCCCCTTGAACAGCTGTGTGGCAACGCAAAGCACTTCAGTAAAAGAAAATTAACAGTTGTATTTAAAGTGCTTCCTGCAGGAGCTCTCCATTCAGCACCACAAATACCCAAACATCGAAGGACCAATGGTGCAAAAAACTGAACGTTTTCTTTTCTCATTGCAGTAATACACTAATTTACCATCTGTCTTTTTTCTGATATGTTATCATCAAAGCAAGTCTAGTCCATTGTATTTGAAAAGATTAAATCCGTCACACAATTCAGACGCTAAATTCTCCTGCGATTATTGACCACCCCAATTTAAAATCAAGATGTTCTGTTGGCATTTTGCATTTTCTATAACTCCTGGTGAAAAACCTGAAAAGAAAAAAGAAAAAGTGATCTATATAATTGCCAGAGATAAATCAAAGGACAGTGGTGAATGTGGCTGCTTTATATATTAATATATATTAAGCAGCCACACACAGAATATTAAATATACAGTACATTGATTGTTGATGTTTTCAATCCCTCTGTTAAATCAATCAAAAGGATCAATCACCTTTTAAAATATTTAAACAAGCTTTAGTTTGACAATCTTTTCTTCTGGTCACTTTAACCCTCGGCTGGAAATGGGTCTCTCCAAACACCAAGGCCTGAAAGGAGACACACGTAGCGTTCAGAATGTTGCAAACCAACACATCATTAGAAATGTGTTTTGACAAACGTTTCATCCCCGTGTTGTTCACTGCGATCTCACGATCGGTGTGTCTGTTCTGTAACCGTGGAGCCAGGTCAACACACTGAGGCCAGCCTTAATGATATCCTCATTAAGAAGAGAGCGAGAGAAGTGCATGCTGTTTGAATAGGAGTCATTGAGACTAATTAGCTTCATGCTATCCAACTGTGTGATAGAAAGGATGAAGTGGTTCTCAGGGTTTCTGCTCTTTTTCTAAAGCAGTCTTGTGAAAGTATCTTTATCAGAGCCGTGTGCAGACCAAGCCCAGCTCCTTATTGCTCCTTTTGTTCTTCAAGTGGTCATCCTTCACATTTTGGCTCATTGCTTTCACTTTGAAATGATCATTTCCCCAGTGACTCAGCTTCAGTTAGACGCGTTGAGGGCTCCTTTTGAGGGTCCTTGTAAAAAGAGTGTATGCAATGGTGTGTTCTTATGATGGACCACTTTTGTTGATGGAATTCTTATTGAAGTCTAGGGTAGTTGAACGGCCACGGACATATTAAGTTATTTTCTAATTTGAATGGCACATCCAGCTAACTTGGAGAACATTCAAATATCACATGAAAACAATATAATACTCTCAGAACCAAATGAAACAGATATGAGCTTAAATGGAGCTATTCATCAACAATGTATTTTCGCCAACACCGGCTCTCTTGTCCTCAAGCTGGATACATCAGGACTGCGGAATTCCAACCATTTCAAGGATAGCTACATTATAGTGATAACGAAAACATCCTCAACTGGGTAGGAGCCGCAGGACACAACATCTCCCATGCCGAGCATGCAGTTCCAGTAAGAGGGCGCATGGACCTGATGGCTGGCGGCCCAGCTGCTGAGCTCTACCCACACCATCGGAGAACTACGGGTCCGCGCCGAGGGCTAGCGGCCTAGCAGCGGAGATTCTCGCACCACCGACTGACTTCAGAAGAGGCCGGCTAGCAAAACAGCTAGCTCTGCGGGAGGATCTCTGTGGGCTCGCGCCGGTGTTGCAGTATAACTTGAGTCATGACAACTGGCGACATTCTATTATTTTCGTGACATGAATCCGGGGCGTGTTCATTGAGGACCCACTGTTGACTTACCAGGAAATAAACATGTCGATCGCCTCGTTTGTCGTTTACGTTCATCTTTTGCCTTCCTACGATCACTTTTCTGCACATTCAGTACTCGTATGTGAGGTTGTGGGTGAGAGGTGGATATCGTGACGCTTACAGGGAGGTATCGAACATTACAAAGTAGGTGACTGTGTGGATGCCTGTTCAAAACATAGCAAACTTGAATAAATCATTTAAATTATATATTTGTGTCCGACTTCCATTTGTACATCGTTCTTAATGTGATTGACAAGTTGTGATCAGCTCCGATTAAATTGTGATATCAATGCTGTAGCTATTCTCCAGGGAGCACGTTTTTTTTATGAAATACCTGTATCCCTCTCATCACAACAAGACTCTACGCTGTGCAGGAAAAACAATTACATACATGAACATAACCTTGATGCATCGGAATGAAACACACAAACTATCTTCCGTGGCTATACTGATGTGTCACAGTAACGGTCAACCACAGAAACATAAGTCCAGCGGGGCACACGTTGAATATAACATTTGTACATCGTTCTTAATGTGATCTGTATAGTAGCTCTGATAGCGGTCCATACCTTCAGACAGCCTAACAGTAAAACACAAGTTGTTTATTCGCAGCCCGAACGCTCATCGAGATGACTGGATCATCTGCAGTGTTGGGCAAGTTACTTCCAAAATGTAATACAATGACTTATTACTGTCTTTTTTAAGTAATAGCCTACGTTACATTACAATATTACTGTCTCTGAAATGTAATGAGTTACATTTATATTAGCCTACTTTTGAGTTACTTTACCAAAAGAGCATCAGGACTGTTTGAGGCAGATGATAGATGTGATTAACATGATGACTCAGCCTCTATGGAGTTAAACATATGACAAGCATGCTCATTTCTGCCGTGGAGCTAATCTGAAGTAAACATTGAATACTGCTTTCTATTCCTCCATCTTGTGACTGTGTAACTCCCTCTCTTGGATATCAGCATGTGAAGGACACTGCTCAGGAACTAGTCTCTGTATGTGATGACTCCTTCCATTCTGGAGAGGATCACAGACACATGGGTCCTGAGGTTGAAGCCGGGGACGAGTGAGATTGTTCTAACAATTTCCAATAAAGGTTATTCTGAAACATAACTATCACTGTTATCTTTCCTTCTATAACGGTAATGTAGGCCAAGAAAAACTTTGCTTTGCATAATATTTAAACTTACATTCAGGCACTGTCTATAAGTGAAGCCAAAAACATGTCAAGTTGGGGCTTAGCACTCCAAAAAGTGCATAGTTGCATCTTAGGCAGTTAAGCATTTTATATCAGTGGGTCCTCATGGTGCAACACGGAAGGCAGACAGAATTGCAGACACAGGTGTCACATGAACTTTAAATGTTCTGGAAAGTTCCTTATACAGCTTCAGCCTTTTTTATCTCATGAAGTCCCTAAGTGACACACCCTGAACAGTCTGTCATGGTCGTTGTCATTTGCTTTTGTGTTCCCATAACAACATGTCCAAGATGTCCATGTGCCAGGCTAACACATGTGACAGAACTAGCTACATTTGGAAAGGTTTTGTGTTGCTAAAGTTAACATTCAAGCCATTTAAGAATAAAAATGCTTACATGCCATTTGTTAAACATTAAGCTGTCTTCGGATCTTTTCGGCTGTAACAAATGTAAATGTCTCCTCTGTGGGACGAATAAAGGTATTCTGATTCTGATTACATTTAACCTGTTGTGGAAACATTTCTTGATTAAATTGATATGAAACAAATGCCATAAATATTGCTGTGACACTGATGTCACATCGGGACTTTAGCGCTAAACATTCACAGTAAACCCGGAGTGACATATATGCACAATTAGAAATAAGATTATGATCTGCTCAGTTCATTTAGCTGATTCAATTATATTTAGTTAACATATTCTTTATTCTTCAATTCAAAGTATGTTCAAACAAATGTAAACCAAAAACTCATCCTCGTTAATGAAGTTATTTATAAATAAGAGTTACTTTACCATTGAAGCGCAGATATTTGACACTAGGGGGGGTTACTTGTCAGAAATGTGTTCTCGGTGGTCTATTTAGTCTAAATGACGTTCCCCTTAATTTCCCCAAAAGTAGAAATGGGTCCGGGTTCTTATGGGTTAAACGTATAGGCTTAAAGGCATACTAGAACTACTGTAGTATATGTATTCAACGTGTGCCCCGCTGGACTTACTTTTCTGTGGTTTACCGTTACTGTGACACATCACTATAGCCACGGAAGATAGTTTGTGTGTTTCATTCCCATGCATCAAGGTTATTTTCATGTATGTAATTGTTTTCCTGCACAGCGTAGAGTCTTGTTGTGATGAGAGGGATACAGGTATTTCATAAAAAAAACGTGCTCCCTGGAGAATAGCTACAGCATTGATATCACAATTTAATCGGAGCTGATCACAACTTGTCATGAGTGATCCAGTCATCTCGATGAGCGTTCGGGCTGTGAGTAAACGACTTGTGTTTTACTTTTAGGCTGTCTGAAGGTATGGACAGCTATCAAAGCTACTATACATCACATTAAGAACGATGTACAAATGAAAGTCGGACACAAATATATAATTTAAATGATTTATTCAAGTTTGCAATGTTTTGAACAGGCATCCACACAGTCACCTACTTTGTAATGTTCGATACCTCCCTGTAAGCGTCACGATATCCACCTCTCACCCACAACCTCACATACGAGTACTGAATGCGCAGCAAAGTGATCGTAGGAAGGCAGATATAGCAAAAGATTAACGTAAACGACAAACGAGGCGATCGACATGTTTATTTCCTGGTAAGTCAACAGTGGGTCCTCAATGTACACGCCCCGGATTCATGTGACGAAAATAATAGAATGTCGCCAGTTGTCATGACTCAAGTTATACTGCAACACCGGCACCGAGGGAAAGCCTATAAATCCAGTATTTAAAAAACACCGTTTCACAAACATGTTGAAATCATGTGAAACTGTGAATCAAGCCAAAACAGTGTGGGATCCTCGGTGCGAGCCGAAGGGACTATTCGGTGGACATTTACATTTCCGCAGCATCTGCAATAAACATGAACAGCTAGAACATTTCCTCCTTGAGTCCAATATTGACTATTTGGGAATATCGGAATCTTGGCTAAAACAGTCGTCACCATCCACTCTTGTATCCATGTCAGGATATACTGTGTTTAGGAAGGACAGACTGACGGGAAAAGGAGGGGGGGTGTTGCTTTATGTGAGGAACACCTTTACTTGTAGGGAGATTGCTCTCCCAGCTAATGTTGAGTTTGATTGTGTTGGTGTGGAAATCACACTTTCTGAGGAAATGTCCCTCGCCATGATTTGCCTGTATCGACAACCCACCGCTAAGGTGGATTTCTATGACCAGGTCAAACTCATGCTGAATTCCTGTGACTCCAACAAAGAGCTAATTATTCTAGGAGACTTTAATATCAACTGGAATGACAAACAAAATAGAAAGAGCTTAAAACGGATCATAAACAGAACACTTCCACAAATGACATACCACAAACAAGGACAAACAGGCATAACACAGGGGGTTAGAAGTTCAACAATAAAACAGGAAACAGATCAATTGTGACTGAGAACAGCTTTTCCGCAAGAGCCTTGAACAGGCATCTTAAAGAACCAGTTAGTAGGGACATCTAATTACACACTTTCAGGTTTAATACATTGCAACTTGATCAATTAATGGATGAGAAGACATCCTGTTAACCTCTGGAGAATAACTGTATTAGCCTTTCTTTACTATTGGTATTTGTACAGATTATAATGGTATTTATAGCTGCCACTGCAGTCATATGCCGCTCTGCTGCTCTCTTGTCACAACACACAGACAGTGCACTGCCAATCCTTCATGCTGCCCGTCAGTCTCTTTTTGCACCCTGTCTTGATTTACCTTGTCTTTTTTTCCTCTCGTTTGCTTTCTATGCAGCTGTTTGAGATCACAGTGCCGATCACCCAAGGCACCAAGCCGGTGACCATCAGTGTTGCCAACCACACCCAGTGCAGCTGCCTGTCCAAACTGGACGTCTACAAACAGGTTCACAGCATCATCCGGAGAGCCCTGCCTGAGTACGTACTCACTGCATCATTGTGCCACACATACACACACGCACAAACACACACACTCACACACAGAGGTCTTCCTATTGGCAAGCACAGGTATAACGAGTGTTTGTTAGATTCCCTTAATTTCAAAATAGGGTGTTTACCAGTCAGAGGACAAATGTACGGTGTTGGTGTGGATGTCAGCGTGGCTTTTTAGACTTTGTAACTCCTTCAGATGGATCCAACTGGCCTTGCTCCTCCTTTTGTCACTGCGCACTTGAGATGGGAGTGAAGCCGCCATTCACCATCAAACCATCAAACTTTTCTGTTTTTTCATAATAACTGCTGACAACACAGAGATGCGTGACACCATGAAGGCTTCTCAATTCTCTAATTTCCCCTCCTCGACTCCTATCCTCGTGTCTTAGTCCCGCCCACAGGAGATGCGAGCGGAGGAGGGGAGCCATATGACATGTGGGGTACCTCAAGGCTCCATCTTGGGGCCTCTTCTCTTTAACGTCTACATGCTACCACTGGCTCAGATAATGAAGAACAACAAAATAAGTTACCATAGCTATGCAGATGACACACACATTTACGTAACAATTTCACCAGGAGACTGTGCTCCAATTCAAACACTGAGTAAGTGCATTGAACAAATCAATGACTGGATGTGTCAGAACTTTCTCCAATTAAACAAAGATAAAACTGAGGTAATGGTTTTTGGAGCCAAGGCAGAGCGTATAAAAGTTAGCGCTGAGCTTCTGTCTGCAATGTTCAAAACAACAGATAAAGCCAGAAATCTAGGTGTAGTCATGGACTCTGACCTGAGTTTCAACAGTCACATTAAAACAGTTACTAAATCAGCCTACTATCACCTAAAGAACATATCTAGGATTAAAAGACTAATGTCACAGCAGGATTTGGAAAAACTTGTCCATGCCTTTATCTTCAGTAGACTGGACTACTGCAATGGTGTCTTCACAGGTCTCTCTAAAAAATCTATTAGAAAGCTGCAGCTGATTCAGAACGCCGCTGCTCGAGTCCTCACTAACACTAAGAAAGTGGATCACATCACTCCTGTTCTGAAGTCTTTACACTGGCTTCCTGTGTGTCAAAGAATAGATTTCAAAATACTGCTGCTGGTTTATAAAGCACTGAATGGTTAAGGCTCAAAATACATTACTGACCTCCTGCTAAATTATGAACCATCCAGATCTCTCAGGTCTTCAGGGACTGGTCAGCTTTCTGTCCCCAGAGTCAGAACTAAACATGGTAAAGCAGCGTTCAGTTATTATGCTCCAAATATCTGGAACAAACTCCCAGAAACCTGCAGGTCCGCTGCAACTCTGACTACTTTTAAATCCAGGCTTAAGACTTTTCTTTTTGACGCTGCTTTTAATTGAACTATTCATATCTTAAACTGCACTGTAACTTTTATCCATGTACTTTTTATTTTAA
The DNA here is from genome assembly GCF_902827115.2 of Pseudochaenichthys georgianus. Classification (NCBI taxonomy): domain Eukaryota; kingdom Metazoa; phylum Chordata; class Actinopteri; order Perciformes; family Channichthyidae; genus Pseudochaenichthys; species Pseudochaenichthys georgianus. Next base: position 3,522,870 of record NC_047503.1, on the reverse strand, counting down.
TGTTTAATTGAACTATTCCTATTTTAGACTGCACTGTAACTTTTATCCATGTATTTTTCCTTTTAATGTTTATTTTATTAGCTTTTCTTTTTTATGCTTAAAGGTGGGGTAGGTAAGTTTGAGAAACCGGGTCGAGATCGCTAGAATTTGAAAATACACAACCGGAGAAAATCAGCCACTTCCTTATAGAGCCCCTCCTCCAACACACACGAACACGCACATGACCAATGAGGGCACGAGATAAGTTTGTGCCCCGATGGAAGGCTGACAGGCAGATTGGTTGTACTTTTTACAGTATTACGGCTTCTACAGATGGGTTTTTGTCAAAGCACTTAAGATATTCATTGCTATCGGGATGTTAAGAGCATTCCATGGAATATAACAAAAAGTGTATCTCGAGCCGGTTTCTGAAACTTACCTACCCCACCTTTAATGTCTTTCATTTTTTGTAAAGCACTTTGAATTGCCTTGTGTTGAAAAGTGCTATATAAATAAACTTGCCTTGCCAAGGAGAGAGGAGGGGAAGCAGTTAGAGAAATGAGAACTCCTGTCCTCTGAGCGGTCATTTTAAAGAGATGTCCATTAATGATGACAGGAGGCACAGCAGCCCTCTGTCTGATGGACAGATGTGTTCATGACCACTTATATATTTACTTTGATTCATTCACAGTGCGGTATAATCAGACAATAACAGGCTACAGATGCGGACATATACACAAATATATTTATATAAATATATACAATTTCAGAATCAAACAAGTATGAGAGCACTCTCATAATAACGTAACACAATCAGAGACTGGATATATCCCCCCCTCCCCCCCCTCTCTCTGGTCGCTGAAATGGGGAATTGAATTTACGGGCCAAAAGTTGTACAAGTATTAAAAGTAAGCATAGGACACCAAACCAACTGAGACCCGTCTGTCCGCCGCATCTACGCACTGTACAACACACACACCTACACACTCTACCACACACACACCTACACACTGTACAACACACACCTACACACACCTACACACTGTACAACACACACCTACAGCTCCTAAAGCATAATCAGGCTACAGCCGTTGTGTATTTTATTATGTGAAGCACTAAATGGTCTTAGAAAAATATGGACTCTTTGTTTGTAGATATCTACTAAACTAAAGCAAATAAAGAGAGTAGGCCTGTTATACTGAGTGATATATATTTTACACACTGCTCTGCTTTCTGCATGGACCTCACAGGTCTGTGCAGCTCTCTGGATACATCGCATCGCGATGAAAGCAGTTAATAAAATAATATCCAGGGGATGCATGCAGAGCTGTGATTGGCTGAGATAAGTCCGGCCGTGCGTCACGACTCTTTGAAACATCTCTGTTGCCGGAAATACATCCACGGAGGATCCGTGGAGGAACCATCAGTGTCTCCTCGGTTAGAGCTCCTCCAGAGAGCCTCCTCGATGCTTGATGCTCGGTTCTCGATGTGCATTTAGAGAAATTAGATGTCCTTCAAGATGGCGCGCTGAAATCCATTTCCGGGTCACTACCGGAGGACAGAGGACTCGAGGAGGGGAAATTAGAGAATTGAGAAGCCTTTCATGTCCTTATACTATTGGCTCACAAGCCCTGTTGGCAACAGCACTGGCGGCAACCACACATCCATGGAGAAATGCACTCAGAGGACGCAGATATTGCAGACACTGACAAATCAGAGCACACTGGGCTTTTTTATCAAGCGGGATTACAAAGCAGGACATTTTACAGTGAATCATTTCAGTTGTTTGGGAAATACTAATGTTACCTGAAGCATAAATACTGTATGTTGCATTTCTGAACTGAAGTTTGAGGACATAAGTTTGAAACATATATATCTTTAATTAGCTGATATTGATTGATGAACAATATATCCTAGAATAGGTACAGGTCTCATCATTTTTCAAATCAGGAGAAGGAGCAGTATGATAAACGATGGGCAGATCATAGTGGAATCCAAGTAGATGTTGTTTAAGGAAATATATATATATATATATATATATATATACAGTATATGTGTGTGTGTGTGTGTGTGTGTGTGTGTGTGTGTGTGTGTGTGTGTGTGTGTGTGTGTGTGTGTGTGTGTGTGTGTGTGTGTGTGTTTAGTACATATCATTGGAATGTAATATCATAGGATGCTCCTCTTATGTGATTGATGTTGTGTGAATAAAATTGATTTCACATGCATTTACACCACTTCATATTCACTTCTCATTAAACTGATATATTATATTTGGTCCCTTTAATATCTACAGTTTCATTCTCCTCACGGACAATCTTGTGGTTTAGTTTCTCTACTCTGGAACTTGTAGTGGCTCAAATAATCCACTTAATTGACGTTAATAACCCTTGATGCTGTGTGTGTGTGTGTGTGTGTGTGTGTGTGTGTGTGTGTGTGTGTGTGTGTGTGTGTGTGTGTGTGTGTGTGTGTGTGTGTGTGTGTGTGTGTGTGTGTGTGGTGTGTGTGTGTGTCAGCGACGTGCAGTCAGGGGAGGCATAATCCAATGTAACGGAAAAAAACCAAAATAATAATAATAAAATGTCTCCACTGATCTGTGTTGTAAATGTGATTTCTGTCTGATTCCAATCGCTTTTTATACTCAAAATCGGCAAATTTGCAGAGCTCCGCTACAACTACATGGGAGCAATGAGAAGTGAGGCAGGGACGAGCTCTGCCTCACGTAACCCCACAGTAACTGGCTGGAGCGCTGGCACTAATTTAGCGCAAGCACTTATTTTGTGCCCGCGCTCCAGCCAGTTTCTGTGTAGTACCCCTCAATGCAGTGCGCAATGCCTCAATGAGCTCAACGTGGCCGGGAGCTCAACCTTTGAGGCATGTGACGTCCCGACTCCCGTGTTGTGTACTTACCCAGTCACTAAAGTAACATATTATATATTATATTATTAATATATAATTCTGATGTCTGTGGTTATTTAAACATTCCATTACATGTCATTTCACGGTTTTCAAAACGTTAGCCACATGCTAATGCTAACCAGAAATTAAGAATTTTCAGAATAAAAGTGTTAAATTAATAGTTAGTGTGAACTTCCGTTTTTTTCAGAATAAAACTGCTTTAAATTAAAACCCTGTATTTAATTTACGTCATATCAACATTGATTTTAATTTCTTACAGGTCGCTTTAATATGACCGCTCAGAGGAGAGGAGTTCTCACTTCTTTAAACGTCTGCTGCTTCCCCTCCTCTGTCCTCCGCTCGCATCTCCTGTGGGCGGGTCTAAGTATCGAGGAGGGGAGTCGAGGAGGGGAGTCAAGGAGGGGAAATTTGAGTATTGAGAAGCCTCTAAGGAGGACTTTTACAAAAAAGTAATAGAGATTGTTGTCCAGAAGGATAGCATGGACTTGATGACCATTACATGTATGATCTGTACTGTATGTGTAATGTGTATTTGTAAAGCGCTTTGAGAGTCATTGATAAAGCGCTATGATAAATATAAGGATTATTTTTATTATTATTATTACTTCATCTTCAAGTCAAGGTAAGACCACAATTGTAATGAAAATGGGATGTTACTAAGAGAGAACAATCCAATATTTAGATTGTGGGTATCCTTTTGTTGAACGGTCAGTTTAAAATTAATCGAAACATCAGACTAAAAAAGCTTTTGAAAATAACAGAATATTTCGATTAAGGTCAAAATATAATATTTGTAAATCTGACTCTGAAAGAGTCAGTGCCTCACCAGCAATGAACTTCACCGCCCGTCACTGCTGTACTGGTGGGACTGCATGGGACAGCCCTTTCCAGCCTGACTCCTCTCCGCCGATTGGTAAAACAAACTGGTAACCTGCACGACGGACACAACTAAAGGTTGGCGATTAACTGATTCAGTTTGTGGCACATTGCTCATTCATTATGGTCCCCTAACATCTATTATTCGCGCTCCAACACATTGTTTGTGATAGGCTAAAAGGCGGGACATCTCTAAGCAGCTGACCAATGAGAACAGACTGGGCTCTGCTTTTTGAACATTAAAGCATCGAGATATGCAGGCCCGGTTCCAGAACAAAATGACTCAGGGTGCATCTGAGATTAGAGAGGGTGTAGTGGTAAAGTGCTATTTTTATAAGTGGGGAGTGGACCTAACACCCTCTAGGGGAGTCCTCACCTCCTCTAGGAGGGTCCTTATCTCCTCTAGGGGTGTCCGGGGGCATGCTCCCCTGAGAAGATTTTTTTTTTAAATATTGAAGTTAAAAGCATCAATCTGGTGCACTTTGAGAGCAACATGAAGAGATCTATGGATCTATGTGCTCTTTGCTTGAATCATGCCTTCCCAGTCCCTTATCACGTAGCCTGACGGCCTCGACCCGATCTTTTTAAAAATTGCAGATCAGATTATAGCACAACCAGTAACTGATATTTGTAATCTCTCCCTATCCACTCACACACTGCCAGCTGTGTGGAAGCAAGCTCTGGTATCGCCACTCTTGAAAGCTGGTGATCCCACGGAGTTAAATAACTATCGTCCTATCTCAAATCTTTCTGTGTTATCAAAGATTCTTGAGTCCCTAGTTTCTAGTCAGCTAAAGCTCTTTTTAAATTCACACAACATCCTTACCCTATGCAATCTGGATTCAGATCAAAGCACAGTACTGTGACTGCCAGTCTGAAAGTCTTAGACGATATTAAGGCTGCTTTGGATAACAAATCTGTTTGTGTTGCATTGTTTATTGACTTAGCCAAAGCATTTGACACTAGATCACCACATTATGTCTAATGTTATGTTGATGTCTCGTTTCGCTCATAATGCCATTTGCTGGTTTCAGAGTTATCTAACCGACCGTACTCAATGCGTCAGGTTGGGTAGTACTGTCTCTGACCCTGTCACCTTGAAGAAGGGAGTTCCACAGGGCTCTATTTTGGGGCCTTTGCTCTTTTTATTATATGTAAACAATATTTGTAATCAGATGCAATTTTCTACCTATCATATGTATGCTGATGACACTATTGTATACTCATGTGCTCCTTCGCTGGATATGGCCGTTTCCAATTTAAAATCTGATTTTATCACGCTGCAGCATGCACTTCTTGATTCCAAACTGCTATTGAACAGTAAGAAAACCAAAGCAATGCTTTTTGCTCCCAAGTCAGCGTCCTCTTGCCTCTCCATTGACACCCTTGATGGCATCTCTGTTGAGTTTTTCGATACCTACAAATATCTTGGCTTTTGGTTGGACAGTAATCGGAACTTCAAACACCATATTGAAGTTCTAACAAAGAAATTGAAATTCACTCTTGGCTTCCTTTACAGACTTAAATGTTGTTTTTCAACTTCATCCCGTAAAAGGTTGGTCTCTGGCTTTTTCCTGTCCCAGCTGGACTACGGTGATACCATCTATAGATTTGCCTGTCCCACTGTTTTGGCCAAACTTGACCCACTCTACCATGCTGCACTGCGATATATCAAATGCACCCTATAGGACTCATCATTGCAAACTGTATAGCCTAACTGGAAGGTCCTCATTTACTATGAGTAGGATGCAGCATTGGTTTTTATTAATGTATAAAGCCATTTTAGGTAAGCTTCCACTGTACATATGTGCCATATTTGCTCCAGTTTGTGACTCTTACAACCTCAGATCCAGTGCCTGATACGGGTCCAGGTTCCTGCCGTGCGGACTGAGGCTGGGAAAAGGAGTCTTTTTCATTATGGTCCTTGGTCTTGGAATGACCTTCAATCAAACCTAAAACTGAGGGCACTTGTCCTTATAGCATGTTTTAAATTGAAGTTGTCTGAAGTCCTTACCACCAGCTGCTCTTGCAGTAATAAGTAGTGTACCTTTCTTACTGTCCTAATGTGCTCAATGTAGTGACTGCTTTTTTGTCTTTTGTTTTCTTAGTTATGTTCTCTGTATGTTATATGTTTGTGTTATGTGTTATGTGTAACGTTGCTGCCTTCTTGGCCAAGTCAGCATTGCAAATGAGATTCTATCTCAATGCTTTTATCTGGTTAAATAAATAAAAAATAAGAGCATGGCGCCAGTTGTTGTAGCCAGTTGTGGTGAAGGCATCTGACTTACTTGAACCGAAATGTCTACATGCATAGCAGAAGATGGCATCCTTTTTACATGAATATTCCAGCCACTCTGTTTTGAAACCATGAGCTGCAAAATGAGCAACTTACCCCACTGTACAGGCGAGTTGGGTACTTTTTTAAATATACCTGGGCAGGCTCTGTTTTGCTGAGGTCCTCTGGCACTTGCGGGCCGCCGAGGGGTGGCAGTGTTTGAGGTAACGAAGATGGCTGCGGCTGCTCAGCCGCCGTGGGCGAGGCGGGCATTAGTGTCCACGACAGTGGCCGCGGGTAACATAATGTCCCCATGATCTGAACTGTTATTGCCTGCAGTAGATGCAGTGTTACTGCTGGTTGTTTTAACCATTTTCGGTTGTCCATCACTGACTGCTGTGTCAGCACTTTGCAGATGATGAATGTACAGGGGCACAGGTCACGCGCACCTGACATAATAACGTTACTTACCGTTTAAATTGACCAAATAAATGCAGCAGACAATGTTATTTAACCACAATTACAATTTATTTTATTTCAACTAAATTCTTCTTCTTATTATTATTACTACTATTATTATTATATATGTAATATTTTTCACTTTTTTTTTTTCACTTTTCATTTTTCAAATGAGGGTGCATAACGACTCAACTGAGGTGCAATGCACCCTTATGCACCCCCGTAGAACCGGGCCTGTCAGTAGAGGCAAAACATACTAATATCAACCTTAATATTAGCGTAATCGGGCCCCTTTAATGTCTTGTAATACTCTCACTCCCAGGCTCCCCTCTCTCTACTCTCTCTACTCTTTCTCCAAACAAACACAACTCCCCTTCCAAACAGTTCCCTCTCCCACCTGAGGCCATTGTGGGAGGCGACAAGTTAACCAGGGAAGAGAGGGACACACTGCATCAGAGAATATAAATCATACATTCCCTTACATTTAAGGTTTTTTAGCTCAACGCTGGAGGTTGTTGTTGACTCTCCACTCAATGAGTGTTACTGCTTCATGGGCTCCATCATTACTCAGGACCTCAAGTGAGCAGAACATCAGCCCCCCCCATCCAAAAAGCACACCAGAAATACTTCTTTCCGTGAAGCTTAAGTCTCTCCATGACCTCGCTGCAGGCCGGAAAGATTGTGGCTAAAATAACATTTGCTCAAATGTTTTCAATTCTTGGAAATAAAGCAATTTCAGAATCAAAATGTACGTATTTATTAATTGACTAGCTATTGGTTGAGGGACTGCACACAATAGTCCAAATGTGTATGATGTGTGATTTTCAATACATTCAGTCAGGAAACCATCTCTGGAATATTCAGGGTTAACAAACACAACTGTGTCTATTTTGAATCTCCCTCTCCCTCTCTCTGTTGAAGGTGTCCAGCAGCCAATAGGACTTGTCCTCCTGGTCAGTCTTGGAGCAGCAGGCATTGTCGGTGTTTAGGCGGGACCTCCAGTATGCACCACTACCCCCCCCCTCCACCGCTGCCTCCTCCAAGGCCCTCCCAACAGCATCTTGGTGAGTGTTTGAACACAAGAAGATTTATTAAGCTTTTTTTACAGAACTTTGTAGAGGAAATGAAGTTTGCTTAATTTTTCTGCATTAGAAAAAAATACAGTAAGAAAGTCCAACAGTAGGACTACTGGAAGGGAATGACCCTCGTCTGCCAACAACATCCAGGCTGTAGTAATAAGCAGAGCTGTTGGAAGCTGTGTGTGTGGTCATGTACATGCCTCTTTATTTTTGTGAGCCCTAAATAGATGTAGTTAATGATGCAGACAGGAACATAGCATTAACTGTGGAAACACTGTGATGAAATATGCATTCCTTAAATCCAGCTCTCATGTGGGATTTTTTTTTACCCAGCATTTTCTTTTGAAATTACATATTTTACATGTGGTAAAGTGAATTTTCATCATCAACTGAAATTGAGGTTGAGGTACACATGGTGAGAAAGGGAAAGGGCACTGGTCATTTCTGTCTTTCCTCAAAATGGGAGGGTTTTGGCTAGGGATCGACCGATATGGCTTTTTCAAGACCGATACCGATTATTAGTAATCAAGGAGACCGATATTTGGAACCGATATACATTTGCAGTAAAATCAGAAAATCTTGGTGTCAAAATGTAGAATAACACAAACTCCAACACAACTTCTTTGAAATGCATTTAAGCACAGAGTAAGTTCAGTATTTTCCAAAACATAGGATCAGTGTAGCTGCAGCTCACTCTTACCAAACACCGAGAGGAACGCACTGTTAGGAGAGCCATCTTTTCTGTTAGTCTTTGTGACAGGAGAATGTTCATGTGTTCACCGACCAGGATTTATGGTCGCAATGTGTTGTGTGTGTGTGTGTGTGTGTGTGTGTGTGTGTGTGTGTGTGTGTGAGAGAGTGAGTTCCTGAGTGTGTGTATCTGTGTGTATATGTGTGTTTGAGAGGGCCAGTTCCTGAGTGTGTGTTTGGTTATGACACAACTCTGGATTCTGTGTAAACAGATGGAGAACAGCAGAATGGGGAGACTACAGAGGAGCAGATTCCACAGCTACTCACGCATACACACACACACTTATTCTTGGAAAAACACACACTTACATGGTATGCATGACAGGGCCATTACAAAGTATCTGGGAGAGATATCAGCATGAAGGACACTTGCTGCATTGACAAATCAACAGCAAGCATGTTCTCTGGGACTTTGCCCTCTTTATGCCCCTTTGGTCGATCATACTGCTGGGGCACCCTGATATTTGTATTTTGAGCAATTCATTTAAAGGTCCCCTATTAAACTCTTTTTCATCAATATATTATAGGACTCATAGAAAACATGTCTCTGAAGTGGTTGGCTCGAAATGCCCAAACAATCCTGCATTGTAGCATCCCATAAACCCCTCTGTTTCAGCCCTGTTTCAAAAGTACTGATTCTCTGTCTTTTACTTTAGATGAAAATAAGGAGCCACTCCCCACGCCCATCTCAGAGATATTTGGTTAAAATAAACACAATAGGCGCTTTCACACCGGAGTACTTTTCCCAGGAATAGTTCCGATAGTTCCTGGGATTTTGCGTTCACACCAAAAAGATCTGGATCTAGAACTTAGTTCTCTGGAACCTTTTCAGTCCCTGCTAGAGAGGTGGTACTTTCCTGGAGAGGAAATGGTTCCAATTTCTGATTGGCTGGGCGAATTGCAAACCACGCCCCGTAAAACTCCGAAAAGTTTTGTGAAGCCGCCATTTTATTTGCTCGCATTAGCATTATTAGCATTAGCCCAACGCACGCAATAAAACGTGGGAGCGGTGGAGTGATGAGGAGGTGTCAGCGCTTATGGCGATTTACCCGGTACTTCGGGACTTCGGGTGGCAGTATACGCCGTGAAGTTGCGGCCTGCCAGTAAACCCAAAGCAGAAGAAGAAGAAGTGACATCAGCGGCTTCATTTGCCTAATCCTCCCTCAGGGACTTATTCCGGTGTGAACGCAATCTACTAGATAGTTCAGGATTTAAATAAAGACTTCCGGGAACTATTCCTGGGAAAAGTACTTGGCTCTTGAGGTTCAGGTGATAAGGTGGGGGGGGGGGGTTGTTACCTTGGTTGGTGATTGGTGATTGGCTAAAGGTAACACAAGCCAAGCAATCTTTATGACAAAATCTGATCACCTCATCATCGACAGGTTTTTCTATAAATGGATCAGGACAAAAAGAGAGCAAATCTTGTTTCCTGAAATGTTCAGAATCTCTTAACGCAGCGGGGACACATGTTTATGTATAAAAGACATGAAAAAGTGGGTTTTGCATAAAACTGTAGGTGACCTTTAAGGCATGCATTTTGGAAGAAGTAATTAAGGGAAAAATAAATGATTAACTCAAGGTAGATTTATCAAAGTGTTCATAGCCTTTACACCAGGCATGGGCCATATACGGCCCGTTGGGCTTTTGAATCCGGCCCGCCGAATATTGGTACAAAATTGTCCAAATTATAGTAAAGACCACATTCATTTTGCCTTTGTCCTGCAATACCCGGCATTTCAGTTGATCCCACTAGATGGCGCACTATAGACACAATTGACCTTTGCTGGAGTCGGCAACCCGGCAAGATCTAAGAACCAAATACTTCACGCTTACATTGGAGGAGGTCGAGATTAACCTGAGCAATAACAGTTAATGGCGAGTACAGCGAATACAAGTTGTAACAAGCAGTAGCGCTGAGCAAAGTGACTAGAACCCGACCACACACTTAAAAACACTTATATAAAGTCAGGCAACACTAACCGGGCTTAGTGTGATTCTGTTTATTTTACCTTACTTTAATAACCATCCGTTCACTGTTATTGACCATTGTGGAGAGCAGGCAGACGTTTTCCTGATGTTTTGTATTATTGCATCTATCGGATGGAATCAATACATGGGCTACATGTGGCCATCACAAGTAAAATCATAACGAAAACTACGCCGGTAAAATATGCGTATCGAAAACGGCTTATGCCACAATATGATAGCAACAAGTAGTCAAGATAGTCTGATTAGCTTCGGTTGCTATGCTAACATCACCTGTAGAATGCCAGAGAAACTTTCATAACAGCGTTGTGAAACAGCTTTCAGACTAAAACACATTCACTGATGGGGATGGGGGATATTTATCAGCTGCGTGTGTGACAGTCGGACAGTGAATACTTTACTGCCGTGAGTTAACAGTAGAATAAACGAGCAGCACTGCAGCGGTGGGTAAATGCAGCTGAAACACATTAATAAACAATGCACCACCTCTGGAGAAAAGTATAAGGTTGGAGAAGTCGTTGACGATGACGCAATAATTCACCTTTGAACCTATTTCACCTTTGAACCTGCATCTGTAACAATGAGTGGACCAAAGCAAATAAAAGTCGACATTGAGTGCAGAGTGTTTAATGAGGAGCGGACAGCTAAATATTTTTTCACCGATCTACTACTGGCCCGGCCCGTCTGACACATTTTAAACTTATAGTGGCCCCCGAGCAAAAATGTTTGCCCACCCCTGCTCTACACACTAGAGGCTTTTTATCATGCGATCAGCTTGCAGGTCAGTATCTTTTTCAGACTGTTGTGTTACACATAATCTCACACAGAATGCAACTTTGTGCAGTGTTCTTTTTCGAAACACAGCATTATTTTTCGAAACAAAGTATTTTTTCGGAGCTTTCCCCACTGCAAATATAGGCATCAACCAATCAGGGTTACTTAGAGGCTCCATAATCCAAAACTTTAAAAACGTTATCACTTTTTTCAACCTTGACAAAGGGAGTGAATACCAGACGCATTCCTTCCTGCTTGCCCCATTATAAATACAAGCCCTACAAAAATACACTGAGTAACTGCAGGACTCAAATTCACTCAATAAAATAGCCTAGCATATTTTAGGCTTTACAACAGTTGACCTCAGGAATGCTCTGGATCAATATAATCCTGTGAGCATCTATTGGTTCATTTGAATGAACTGAAGCAGACACAACGGCTAGTAATGTAAATGTTGCAAATGCGCATATTTATGCAAATATTTTACAGGAGTATCTTGCATTTTCATGGAAAAAATGGTGTGTCGAGGCTTTAAATTGTGTAGTGAAGAAGTCCCCAGCAGTTCCACTGAAGCTCATTGCATTGATTTAGTTGTAAACATCTGTTAGCACATGCTGCTATGCTGGAGTAGTCACAGCTTGCATTTTGACAGCTATAAACTGTGTCTTTGTTATCAGTGTTTGTTCATCTGTAGACACACAGAGCAAGTGTGTGTGTGTGTGTGTGTGTGTGTGTGTGTGTGTGTGTGTGTGTGTGTGTGTGTGTGTGTGTGTGTGTGTGTGTGTGTGTGTGTGTGTGTGTGTGTGTGTGGTGTGTGTGTGTGTGTGTGTGTGTGTGTGTGTGTGTGTGTGTGTGTGTGTGTGTGTGTGTGTGTGTGTAGCAGTCCGAACATCCCTTTGCCGGACCATCTGTTACTCTCTCTGTCAGCTGGAAGACGATTTCCAGTATTAAAAGAGAACATCTGTATTATCCCAGAGGAAGGAGAGAACATCTCAAATGAGAGTTTCATGAAACAGCTGTCACACACAGTGTATAGTTATGCTTTAAATAGTGAACATTTACAACAGTGTTTGGATAGCGTATATTTTGTTTTCTTTAAAGTTACTGTAACCGATTACCACATGTGACTGATGTCTAGCAACTAAACTACCAATATGTGTGGTTGCTATGGTGCTAAGTTGTCTTGAATGTGGGTTTGGGTATTTAGTTAAAATGTAAAAAAACAAGATGCTAAGTTTGGTCTAATATCTAAGACAGTACCATTGTACATATCAGACACATAACACTTTCTGTACTCACATGTTACACATTTAACAATGATACTAAAGCAGCTAATATACAGTTGTTTATGTGGAACTACGATGTGGAACCCTACTGTACGTTTAAATGGAAGGCAACATTAAATAGTACAGTGTGAATATTCTGCTTTAGGTGCATCCACATGTGTTTCTCTATGTGCAATTACTATTGTAAAGTGTTTCATCCTGAACAGTACACATAACAGTCATTCTTTAAAGTCATAATCAAAAGATAGAACTGACAATTACTATAATTGCATTTTCAAATGTAACCTGTTTATTATATTTAGTCCTGTTGTTGTAATCTGATTGCTTTAACCTGATTACATGTTATCTGTCACAACCCACCCCTGCTAACACTGTAAATCAATGCATCCAGGCATGTAAGATTAACCCCATCTGTGTGTCTACCTCTGCAGACATACTCTCAGCAGATGTGTGTGGTAAGGATAAGGAGCTGGACGTGGAGACCTGTCAGTGTGTGTGTCGGCGCAGGGATAAGACTCCAGACTGCAGCCCTAACCGGCACTTTGACAGGAACACCTGCCGGTGTGTGTGCAGCGTGCCGCCCTCTCCCTCCTGCCCGCAGCACCACGTCTTCCAGAAGGACACCTGTCAGTGCACCTGCAGCAGGACGTGTCCCCGGCACCAGCCGCTCAACAGAACCAAGTGTTCCTGCGAGTGCAACGAGTCGCCCAACAAGTGTTTCCTCAGAGGAAGGAGGTTTCATCAAAACACATGCAGGTAACGGAGGGTTCAGCTTCATCTGCTGCCACTTCTCACAGGGAGATAAATGGCCCTAAGCCTAAACCTGCTCTCAGGTTGGGTTCGAGATAAGAGATCAACTTGAGGAAAGCACCGCCTGCCAACCAATCAGAGCTCAGTGCACAGAGTGCAAAGCTTGACCTCATAATATAGGCTAAGGGAAACAAAGTTAATTGCCAAATGCAGGAAAGAAGGCTGGCAATGCATCGACAAATGTGCAAAATAAAATATCCCTGCCTATCCACAGAACAATATGACTATTATAACATTTGTGAAAAGCGAGCTTTCTTAAATATCTGCCACAACATAAGTAACCAGAGGAAAGTCATTCAGAGGATTATGTACAGTGACACCGACTTGTTGCACTTATTATTCATCTCACATCATATATTCACTTATCTGTGTCAGCTTCTTGAGCCGTTTGCGGCCATGGACCACACCGGAGCTGTGCACTTACATTGCCATTGTATGCAGAAGTGTAATTGTACAGGTTAGATACTTGTATGTATGCAGTGAGAGACAGTGGCGAGCTGTGACTTTTATACCTAGGCCCTCTGACCCCCCCCTAAAAAAAGAAGAAGAGTTATTACGTCACAGCGTATACTTCAGCGGAATATCAAAACAACTGCCCGGGGTACAAAACGCATCAATGACAGCGACTCTACCACACAGAGGGCACCCACAGCCACAAGTAACAATTACAAATGAATTAAATCGGCACGGCGGCCCACATTGAAAATTACTTAGGCCTACCTTTGATAATCAAATCACTTAAAGGTCCCATGTCATGGCCATTTCTACTGATCATAATTCCATTGTTGAGGTATACTAAAATAGTTTTATATTGTGCAATTTTCCAAACTCACATTGGTTTCTCATACAGCATCTCTGTATAGTCTGTGTATTCACTCTCTGTCCTAAATGGCTTGTTGGAGCTGCTGCCCCCCTCCCTGTGAGCCCACTGTGCTCTGATTGGTCAGCTCGCCCACTCTGTTCTGATGAGTCCACCACCGTTACAGCTGAACATCAGTGATTATGTGTTACAATGGCGTTAGCAACCAGAAAATGACACCAGCAATGACAAACAGATGCTGCGTGGGGTCTGGGTGCCGTGTTGGGGGTCTGGGTGCCGTGTTGGGGGTCTGGGTGCCGTCTTGGCGGGACGTCGCAGGGCTCGCTGCTGTGAGGAGCGGACAGTGTGATCCCTAGATTCCACAGGGTCCGTCTGCGCCGCGTTACGGCCGCGGCGTTCACAGCGATTGCGGCGTTCACAGCGATCGCGGCCACTCTAGTCAATGGGTGCTATTCCACCAGACGCGCTGCTGTCTGTTACAGCTAGAAGCGTCCCAGAAGCGTCTCAGCCCAGGGCTCCGCTAAAAATAGGATGCAAGTCTATTTTCAACGCGAGGCATTGCATAGCGCCGGGCAGGAAGTGGACCGGGTACAGAACAACAACATTTGAAGAAATCTCAAAACTGTCCCGTATATGTCTTCACGGCTGGACTGTTAACACACGTGAAGTTTGAGCACTTTTTGAACATTTTCATAAGAGTTATAGCGGCATCATGTTTTATGGCGAGGGATACGTTTCCATGGAAATGGCATATGGTGAGAAGTCAGATTTGGCGTAGAGCTGTTGAGGCATGGACCGGTGATATACAAGTGAAGATTGGGGGACGATTGGACCATGTCGATTGGACTTACAGCGACATCGTGTTTCATGGCGAGTGGTCTGTCGCCATGGCAACGACATTTGATGACACCCCATAATACGTTTAGATGCGTTGATGGCTGCATCGTAACCAAACCTGTGAAGTTCTGGGCCGTTTGGAGCATAACGGTACACGTACCGGTACCGAATTTCGGTATGGGTACACGTGTGTACCGAAGTGTACCGAAGTGTACCGAACGAATATAACGTTAAACGTAAAAAATTGAGAACGTGAACAACTTTTTGAAAGTAATCTCAGGTGCTGCGATCGCAGCATTCAGAGTAATTTGCTCAAATTGGGTTCAACGCGTCATAGAGCGACCAACTCATTTCATTGCTTACTATGAGAGCTGGGGCCTCATTTATAAAAGGGATATACGCTCAAAAAATGGCGTACGCCAGTTTCTACGCAATGTTTGCGATTTATAAAATACTAACTTGACGGGAAAACGTGCGGTCCTCCACACAAACTCTAACCATGCGTACGCACTAAGCACAACAACGGGAGAGACGAGAAACTGCGACACCGTTGGCAGAAGGAAGAATGGAGAGAAATATGTGGAAATAATACCATAAATAAAATGTTACCTCTCATTTATCATATATGAAGAATTCATTTTCAAACATTGATTAAAGCCAATCTTAAAATGATTAAACACACGCCTGTTTGAGACTCCTCAGTGCACACAAAAACATAACTTGGAGAAATAAATAAATACGGATATGTTATTTAAAACCACCTCTAATATGTTGTGTTAATGTTATGAAATGTTTTCTCATAAATGATGCGGTTTTGCATTTCTATAGGTTGTACGAGCATGGTTTTATATACTACCATGTTTAATCATGTTTTATGCCGTTTGCTAAGACTTGATAAGTCGCTCATAAAACACAGGAGGGATTCCCCGATCATTTCTTACAGTTTCTCATCAAGGGGGGGTCTCCTGTCCCCCGGTACAAACACACTGCCTGAGGAAGGCTATGTGTATTTTGTCATTAACCTTTTTCGGGCCACTTATTTATTTATTTTGGTGACGATCCGACCTCCATGCTGCTACTCTGGTACAAACTGCATCCACCAAACAATATGATTTATCTCTACCTCCCCAAAATAACCAAAATCTGACACGGTGTGAGATGTCTTTTTTAGCTGTTCTGTCGTCATTTCCTGCGATCTTCTTCATGCAGTCAGTCAGAATGAATGAATGGGCTTTTCTTTGACTATTTATAGGCAAATATGGGCCATGAAGCCATCGATCATCTTAAGATTAGATATACTTTATAGATCCCAAGTTGGGAAATGTTTTTGTTACAGCAGCATGTACTACTTTGTTCTACTCCACAACAATTCAGAGGTTAACCTGGTATTTGTACTCCACCACATTTATTTTTGTTACTTTGCAGATTCTGATTAATGATGTGAAATATAAACAACCCTTAAATCAGACTTTAGTTACACCTGAGTGAAATTCCACCTTATCAGTTTGTCTGTTTTGCACATCCTCCTGTTAATATCTTTGGACGTCCTGCACTAAACTGTTTTATTGTAGAGATCACTACAGTATCTTCTTGATATTTTATATTCTATATTTCTATCATTGACCCCTATTTTGTATGTAGGCTACTCTTAATATTTAAATGTTTTCATCAAATATAACTTATTGAACAACTAAATTCAATAACGTGCTTTAACCTCTAGGAGGTGCGGTTTAGACCAGTGGTCTAGTTAATAAAACATAATAATATCAAACATAATATGACTATTCACTTTATTGTAAAACAGAACGGTAAAGGAAAATACAGTTTCAGTCTCTCGATGTGAAGCTTATGCATTGTACCATGAACCTGCATAGACCTGTAACAGCCAACTGCATGAGGAGTTGGAAAGGTAGTTCCCTTAAGTAAGTCCCTTTCTATCAGCTGTGCACCGTTATGGTGTAAATACAGACTATCTACTAATTGGATCAAATATAAAAGTCAGCCGAATTAGTGTTGATACTGCAAGGAGACGTATTGTGTGAAAATAAATGGAAGATGTTGTTTAATTGCTAATATGTTTATGATCCACGTCACGTATTCAGTTTTGGCGGCATCTCTTCCAGTTTGTCCAGAAGTCTTCTGATCAGGGCTCAAAAATATATATCTACGGCAGATATGTAATATTTAAAGGGAGGTAATGCTCATGACATGCATTTTTAAACAATTATCATCCGATAAAACAGACCAGTCTCTGCCAGTCTTTTTTTTTTTTTTTTAATCCGATGACGTTATCAGTGATTTTAAACTGATTAATTACCGAAATAACATCAACCCTGTGGGCGGCACCATTTTACCGGAAGTGACGTAAACTATGCGTTTGGTGTCGAGGACAAATTGATGTTCATGTTATTTACTCTAGTTACTCTCTCAATTCTATTGAAATATGCCTCATTGTATCGCGAAACATTGCCACAATTCGGATAGGAACAATCCACGGAATGCTCGGTTCCATCTATTGCCAACGGATAAGCGTAGGAAGTACGTTCGGAGGCAGTGGCTAGCGAAATGTGCTCGGCCCAAACCGAAAGATCCACAGGCGCATGTATGCAGCGAACATTTCAAGTTTCCGGACGACTACTCTGAGAGTATGACGAAACATAAAATGGGATTTATTAAACAACCATTACTTAATGGAGATGCAGTGCCATCGGTCTTTCTGGTGTCATCACCGACCAGGACACCAGTTCGGCCAGTAGAGAAATCGCCCTCTGCAAGTGTGAAGCGACGGAGGACCAGAAGTAGTGCTAGGAGTAAGAATAAGGTATGTTATGGCGCATTTCCATTGCCGCGGGTAGCCCTGTTTAAACGT
Source organism: Pseudochaenichthys georgianus (assembly GCF_902827115.2). Taxonomy (NCBI): domain Eukaryota; kingdom Metazoa; phylum Chordata; class Actinopteri; order Perciformes; family Channichthyidae; genus Pseudochaenichthys; species Pseudochaenichthys georgianus. Next base: position 3,505,154 of record NC_047503.1, on the reverse strand, counting down.
CCTTTAGCATCCAGGCCAGTTTTTGGTAGGCCTACATTGGGGTTGTATTGTTTGCCTTTTTAGAAACTTTATTTTATATTATTTGGGCAGTACATGATATACACAATTGTATTGTTTGCCTGTAGTTGGCCTTTTAATTAATAAAATATTTGAATTTGAAGTTTTGTAGATAGGGATATTTTGGAATGATCTAGTCTTTGTAATTGTCCGGCCACGTTTCTCAGACTGTCCAGACTGCTTTAATTCTCTAGCTTAAATCAGTAAATGTTCTAAAATGTTTGCTGGAGCCCTGACAATACATTAGCAGACAGGAATGTCAGTATTGCCATCATTTAGACGAGTCCGAACTCAAATACTCCGCCATGTTTTCGTGTGTTTACAAAGTGAACGCATGGATGACGTCACGACCATCACATGACTATTGAAAATGGCCAAAATGGCAGCTGCCTGACGGAATATACAGGTTTGAATAAAAAAGAGCTATAAAATCATTATTTACCGGGGAATATCGCTGATTTCTTCAGGGTATGGTTTAAACATAATGTTTCACTAAATACTGAAGTTTTGATTAATTATCTAATGAGTGGAGCATTCCTTTAATGCAGCCGAACCGTGTATTACAATGCCGTTATGTGATGACTTTCAAAGAGAAAAACAAGAATACTCGGAATAAAGTATTATTTTTATTTTTTTTAATGTTTTCCGATTTCATATCACATAAACACCATATCCCGACGTGCATTGCGGCGTGATTTTAGCCTATCAAAACCTCTGAAAAAAGAAATGTGTCTCTCAGAATCGAAAGAGAAAAACCTATGGGAAAAACACAAAAGCATTGTACACAATTTAAACCAATTAATGTCGTATAATTAACAAGGATAAACTGATGCTTTTTAGTTGGTGAGTACTGCAGATATCACTGTTAAATCATTTGATCATTGGTTTTATTATGAAAACGTCAAGACCGGAAATACTGTTTTCAACCCATAACTTTACATGGAAGCTTGCCGCATACCTCAAATCATCTTCGTAATATCTATCAAACTATAGATCCTACATATCGACTGGACGTGGATTCTAAAAGTACAATATATACTTCTTGCTATAAATCTAATCAAAAAGCGTATTAATGGCCAAACTATCCTACAATTTAGGATTTTACAGAGTGGGTTATTTGTGAATAAACGACCATCTGTAACGTTTGCATTCAACGAGAGCACTAGAGGCCGACAACTTTAAAACGTAATTATAGGACGTATTAAGCGCTTGAACAATCGACCCATTTGGTCGTATGAGTTGGAGGACTTGTTGTCTAGTTAATCTTAAAATCTGAAGAAAACCTCTTTAACAAGGTCTGAACAATGTTTAATATCTCTAAAAGTAAGAATGAGATTTAAAAGTTGTTTTACACGAATAATGTCAGATAGATTTGTAACATTTTAAAGTTGGAATGAGGTTTCTCAGTGAAAGTATGACTGAACAGTTAGCAGTTGAAGTCGCATGAAGATTTGTTGATTTTCTCCATTGACTTCAATGTTAAAAATTTGATGAATTATGGGAGTATCTCTGGAATTATGAAAGTTATGAATGAGAAAAGTAATAGCCTGCGATTCCCGACCGAGCTGAACGTTTTGATGTTTGAACGGAGTTTCTGCGATGTTCAATGCGGGAGGAGAAGAGGGCCAAAATCCCGGCGGACTAATAATAATACACTTTTTGTCCGTAGAATAACATATAGTTGGAATGCTGTATCAGCATTCCAACTAAATTAAACACAGCACTTGGGGAGTCCTCTGCACATTTGAGGAAAATGAATACAATTCAAATTGACCCGTTTTGAAATAAATAAAACATATAGCTGAACCCTAAAAAGAGTTAGGTGATTGAATTATGACTGAAGATCGTCAGCTGTCTTCCTCTTCCGTGTTTTTCCGCGAATACGTAAAGGCTGCAGCACCTTTAACAACTTCTCTCTACATATCAAACATCCCGGTAAACCAGCATCGTTTGCTGTGAAAGCAGATAACTCTGTCCACGCAGAATTAAATCCTGTGTTCCTCCGGTACTTTTATTTTCTTTGATTTATCCATAGTTCGCTCATTGAGCCGGGGGTCAGGTTATTCGCCTGCAAGAAAAGGCGCTAGTGCGGGACCGTAGCAGGATGTGACCCATATTTTAGTTGACTTTATTTTTTTATGATTCACCGTATCACCTCAAAATACAAGATCTTCTTCTTTCGTATAACGTTAGATGTCCAACTCGGTGTCGTGTAGCCATGCCCGCATCTCTGGTCCTAGGTCGAAGAGGCTGGCTTCCGAGGGTGGTCTATATAAGGGGCAGATGGTGATTATATGGACAGCGGTCTGCTCAGGGTCACCGCACTCGCATGCCGCACTGTCCGCCAAGCCCCACGTCTTCATCGAGGTTTTAAAGCGACCGACCCCAGTTCGTAGACGGTTCAGAGTGGTCCACTGCCGGCGCGGTAGGTCGTCTCCTCCAAAAATACAAGATACGAAACATTTTCAACCGTGCAACAAAATATAAATAGTCCTACAAATATTTTTATTTTATTTCCTTCTTATTGTTGTCTAAGCTCAAGGGAGCCAGAGTAGAGGGCTTAAAGAGCCGCATGCGGGTTGCCGACCCCTGGTCTAGCTAGTAAAAATGCATTGTACATTACTGTGATCATGGCGAGGCATTTTGTAGCTAACATCCTTGCTACATTTCAGTGGTCCATTGGTTGCATCATCCTTAGAATAGAACCCCCCCCCTCTTCTCACACACACACACACACACACACACACACACACACACACACACACACACACACACACACACACACACACACACCACACACACACACACACACACACACACACACACACACACACACACACACACACACACACACACACACACGGGGGCAATGCTAGTAGCTGTGGTATCCAGAGGAAAACACTGGTAGGTAGGTATTGCAGTGAACCGGGTGTGTAATACAAGACCTCAGTGTGCTAATGACTTCTCCTAGCTGTCACTTAACCATTTCCTCTCCCCACACAGAAGGAAACACACACACACACATTCATCCCGTCCAGTCTTGCACCTTTGTGACCTTGTTGGAGAGTGATTTATGAGTATAACACAGCCGTAGGAATCTAGTGTCTGGGAGTGTTTGAAAGAGAACGTGTGTGTCTATTTAAACTCCTCTGTGTATTTCATCGTGGGCTCATAGATCTCTTTAAGTAACCATGACTAAATATTCCGTGACACCCGTGCAGCCAGAAAGCAGTGGCAATCCATGCCAGTCCTAGAATCCTTGTGGTGTTGATGAAGTGAGTAAGTGCTCTGTTAGAAAGAACTCCCTCCCTCCAGTTCTTAATGTGTTCTCTGGAATACCATAAATCCACTCCTCATCATTTGATGGAAGGCCTTGACTCTGGGCTTGATTGACCAGATGAGAGCTTTTCAAGGCCAATACTAATGTGTTTGGACAATATGTTATTGGGTTACCAATTCTGATTCACATGACATGTACCGAACAACTTAAAATAAAAGTAATCACACTTACTCAATGTTATCCCTGTTCGCTTAACAATTCTCTCAAAAAGGAGTTTAACGCACTGCCTCATGATGTCGAAGAACAATAACTGCATTAGAAGTAAATGTGTAAAAAGGGTCAACATCCTGTTTGGGTGAAAGCTTGGGTGTTTCAGACACGGGCTGTAAACCACGTAGTTCTGAAAGCCTTTGTTTGTGCTGCTTTGAAATATAAACCTTAGTCTTAACCTTTGACCTTAAGAACACACAGGAAAGCATTTCGTGTTTGTCTCTACTGAAATCCTGAATGCTCCTGGGAAACAGAGAATCATAGATGTAGACTATACTTGACAAAACGACTGAATTAAGATAACAATCTTGATTTTCATTCACAGGGGGAAGAAATTACTTTGGATTTAGGTTCAAGTTTGACTACTTTCCAATTAACAAACTGTTGCAATAGATTTTTTTTACAATAACTGCAATCAGGCCAAGGCCATCATCAGTTAGATGGATCATATGATAGATGTTTTAATCAAAGAGAGTAAAGCGAACTACAGTATTGATCAACAGGTCTTTAATAAATTCAGGCTAAAGACTGATTTCAATTTTTTTAATTTTCTGAAATCCTTTCATGTTAAATGCGGTTTAGGCCAAAGCGTATCCCTACCGAGCCCCTAGGGGGACATGAAAAAAAAAGAAAAAAAGAGAGAACAAAAAGTCGGGATAACGGGTCAGTATCTCGTGTGCACGAGAAACTAACCCGTTATCCCGACTATTTTTTGTTTTGTTTTTGAGAAAGTTACCGGTGTGCCAAGTAGGAAGTGGAGCGCACAGAAGACAACCATTTCATTGCAGACTGTTATGTTTATGTGGGGAAATGACAGTGCATACATTATTTGATATTTGTTTAAGCACCGGATTGGCAAAACAGGTGAGTCTGTAGTCTGCTGTGATCTATGAATTAATGTCTGTGACTCTCAGGCCCCGGCCACACGAGGACGATAACGGTAAAACGCATACGCAAACGAAAAAAAAGGCTTCCGTCCGCACGCAATAGACACCGGAAAGTTTCTGGCTGTTTCTCAATCGCGAGGATGCTGGCTTGGTAGTCGCGTACTTCCAAGTCACTGTGTGTGTGTGTGTGTGTGTGTGTGTGTGTGTGTGTGTGTGTGTGTGTGTGTGTGTGTGTGTGTGTGTGTGTGTGTGTGTGTGGTTAAAACGTAACAGCCTGCGGTCACTCTTTAGCTGTTCGAATGAAGGTAAACACAGTGTAGGCGGTGCGTAAAAGCTCTTTGAGTTGCACGTCCCGCTGTCTCCTGGAGTGACCACACACCCCTGGCCGAAATGTCCTTAAAATGAAGTCTGAGTACGAAATATATCTCAAATAATGTATGCCAGGGGTGCCCAACCAGAAAGATTCCCAGTCGATCGCGAGATGTGTCGAAAAATAGAACAACAATATTCTGTTTTATCGTTAATGTCCTATAACATAATCTTCCTGTGCCAGAATAATGCACTTGAATGCATTCAAAGCTTTGTGATTGGCGTGACCCCATGTCTGGGGGCGTGGCTGGTGGACAGTGGGCACTATTTCGCTGACAGTTGTGTTCACACACAAGACCGCAATTATAGCAGAAGCAAAAAAGCCCAAAATATATAATTTTCACTCCGAGTGGGAGGATGATTCTTTTTTAGTTTATTCCAACTCAAAGTCCATCTGTCTCATCTGCAATGCGAGCGTGGCTTTACCGAAGAAGGGTAATTTAGAGCGGCATTTCAAAACGGTGCACAAACGCTATGAGACGGAATTCCCTCCTGATTCTGCTCTACGCTCTTCTGTTCGTTGCGTGCATATTTCAACAGAGTTAAACATGTGAATACATAATTATAAGTTTTTCAATGTTTAATTCATAATAAGTTGTGAATTTTAAGAGATGAGATTGTTTCATTTAATATTTTAAGTTTTGTTTAAACGTGGGAACACCTTTGTTGCACGTTTTTGTTTACTTCCGGTATGTATTTTTCACCCTCCGCGGACTGGCCATCTGGAGAATCACAGAACGTCAAGGGCCGGCTCGATTCGCTGACGTTCTTAATGTTTTAAATGGCATCATTGAAGTTGCACCGACAGAGGTCTGCCGTTTCCCAGTTGACAGTTCGCTAAATGACAATTCACTAAACCCATTTTTTTTCATGTCCCTTTAGGGGCTCCGTAATCCCAGCACACTTTGGTAGAAGGGTTCAACAGGCCTACATTTTCAAATTTGAAAATATGATCAGACCGAAAACACAAGATGGTAATTTCCTATATCAGCACACATTGAATTGACATTCTACACCAATATACTGAACAGCTAGGTCAGAACTCTTCAGATCATGCAGTTATATATATTAAACTTCAACCCTTCAAATTACTTGCTTTAAATTGAATTACTTTTTAAACAACTTGCTCCGTGTGTCCGCTTCAACCCTTTTCACCCTGGACCGATAGTACAGTCAGGAGTAGTGCTGCGTACCGGTACGTCGAACCGGTACTGGACTTGTAAAAAGTTTCGGTTCAAGTCCGGTTAAAACCGGAACGTCGGGAACCGGTACTTAGACTCGCAAAAAAACTAGCTCTTACGTATATTCTCCTTTTTGTTCTAAACCATCTAAAACCTCCCTGAAGGCAGGAGAGACTGAAAAGAGTCAAGGGAAGCTTATAAAAGTTAACAGCATTTAATTACACAAAAGATGCGGTGGTGTACAAATGAAATTGCAAACGGAGGCGCTCTCCTCATCTCCCATCAGCCCAGGTTGGTGTCTGTGGTTATTTAAACATTCCCTGATAAACGTTATTCAGCGTCAATACATGAGTGCTAATCCCAGTGTGCTCAGTGTACAACATCACATGTCATTTCACCTTCGATTCACGGTTTGAAAACGTAGCATTTCGCCACATGCTAATGCTAACCGGAAGTGAATAATTTTCAGAATAAAAGTATTAAGTTAGTGTGAACTTCTGTTTTTTTCAGAATAAAACTGATTTAAATTAAATAGTGTATTTAATTCAAATTGCGCCATATCAACATTGATTTTAATTTCTAACAGTATGTACTAGTTAGGATGCCACTTGGGCACCTCCCTAGGGAGGTATTCCAGGCACGTCCAGCTGGGAAGAGACCAAGGGGTAGACCTAGGACCAGGTGGAGGGATTATATCTCTTCACTGGCCTGGGAGCACCTTGGGATCCCCCAGTCAGAGCTGGTTGATGTCGCCAGGGAAAAGGAAGTTTGGGGCTCTCTGCTGGAACTGCTACCCCCGCGACCCGACCACGGATAAGCGGGAGAAGATGGATGGATGGATGGATGTATGTACTTCACTATGTGTGTAGTATACTGTATAATGTACACATGTAGAGTTGTAGAAAAGACATGGTGTACAGACAGTACACTCTGACTGTACAGTCACTACAGTGTATACTGTATAGTAGGTGTGTAACAGTGTAATGCGTATATTCTACTCTAGACTCTACCATTCAGCAAAGCTTTAGGGATTTAGGCTCAGTCAGCTCATGGACTGTTTGGTTACTTTAGTTTGGTAAATGAAATAAATGTTTGAACTTTGTAGTAGTTCACTGTAGTTGCTGTCATAAGTCATTTGTAGACAAAGTGGCAAAAAGTGTTTTTTTTACATTTGTACTTTGTAGAGAAATGTAGACACAAGTTAGATGGGAGCACAATAAACCGGATGAGTTTGAATTTGAGTTGATTATGAGTTAATTTTCAATTGATAATTAGCTCACAATAAGTTCACTTTAGTTACTCACACAACTTGACACAAGCCATGGACTTATAAGTCCGGACCTGAACCTGAACCTCTGGACTTGAGTCCGGACCTGAACCTGAATGTGAGTCCAGGTACGCAGCACTAGTCAGGAGTATACAGTACAGTCGTGAGTTCCTGCTGGACAAGGACATAACAACAAACCACACAATAGACGCTACACTGGTAGAGGTACTCAGCGGCCTTGGAATACGCTTGCTCTCGAGTGCTACCCCGAAGCTGGACAGGAGACTAGTGATGGCAAAATGAAGCTTTGAATGAAGCGTCGAACCACTTGGACAATTGTGTCGGAAATAGGTTCATTTCTCGAAGCTTCAGTTACAGCGACCTCTCCTGGCGAAGTGCAAGGCTGCAGTGGGTTTAACGTATCTTTGCCTTGAAAAATATTCGATGCACACACACACTAAGACTGAATATTAGGGGTGCAACAACTAATCGACTTAATCGATTACCAAATTAGTTGCCAACTAATTCAGTCGTCGATTCGTTGGTGACGTCATCACGTGTGTTTTACGCCCCGTTAAGCTCTAACTTTATTGGTCTTTGTATCGGTACTGGAGACATTTAAAAAATATATGTCATGTATTATTGCTACAAAGACATTATATCGCAGTCTTAGTGTCGCCAACTCGTTTCTAATATGCAAAAAGACAAACAAATGCGTCTATGATGTATTTTCGATCTTTCTCTCCCCCGCCTGCTTGCGAGGGGCCGGGGCAGTTTACACACGGGCAGCTGCAACATGCAGCAACACACACACGTGGGAGATGGCGGAGAGAACGCGCTCCGAGGTGGTTAAACTTTACCCGTCTCGATGTGGAGAATGCTCGTTACCAAAAGTGGAATAAGAGTTTAGCATGTAAGGGCGGTAACACGAGCTATTTGTCTAAACATTTAGCAAAAGTGCTCCACATCCAGACGGAGGAATGCACCGGGTTCGACTGTCTTTCTAGTAGCTCTGTAGCCCCGTCCACGAGCAACGTTTCCACGTCAGGTGTTATGTATGCTAGCAGCCACACACGGAGCTAACTACATTATACAAACATAATGATTAGAGGTAACAGAGTTATTTGCGGACTTTTGGTGACAGAGCCTTCAGTGTGGCATCTCCCACCCTCTGGAACTCTCTCCCCCCCGAAATCCGCAGCGCCCCAACCCTGGACATTTTCAAAAAAGCCCTCAAAACGCACCTTTTTACCAAGGCTTTCCCCACTGTATAGTTAGTTTAATAGGTTTATTTGTCCGCTACTTCCCCCCCACCCCCTTAACCTGTCTGCCTTTTTTCCCCTACTCCCCCCCCCCCCCTACCCGACTTGTAAAGCGACCTTGGGTTTCCTGAAAGGCGCTATAAAAATATGATATATTATTATTATTATTTAGTTTGTTAAAGTTTCAGCTATTCTGTTTACAGTTCTGTCATCAGATTATTTAATACGTTTTGTTAAAACACTGTTGTTTCTTTTGATGTGAAATATTATTTATTTAATTTGAATAAAAAGCAATGTTAGTTTTGTTCACAATTTAAGTTATTTCAATAATATATGTATTTTGGAATCAAGTATTCATCTTTATTGTCTTCATTGTTAGTTTCCACATGCCTAAAACAACCTCAAGCTAAATCTAAAAGTTGATGGCTAAATAAGAACGTTTGAGAAATTGTGCAAGGCAGACAGTAATAGTCCGAATAGTCGATTAATCGTTTCATTAATCGATAGATTAATCGATTATCAAATTAGTCGTTTGTTGCAGCCCTACTGAATATCATGTTCTATTTGCAATTAAAGATTGATAATTGTGTGTATTGGGTTATTGAGAAGAGACTAGAGAGTGCTGGACATTTTTTTGGGCGGAGAGGGCCTTTTATCAGTCATTAAAGTATTAAAGTTGAAAAGCAATGATTACAAGTTCAACTATTCTAGGCTTTGAACCAGCTGCGCGAGGGATATCGCTGCATCGTGGCCGCCTGCTCCGTTCGAAGCTTCAGTATCAAACTGTCATCACTACAGGAGACGCCGCGAGAGGAAGCAGAAGAGGGGTATGCGCGGACTAGGCATCCGGGCTAGGCTAGCAGCTAGCCCACACAGGCCCGCTATTCGGAGCATTCTCATGGCTAATGTACGCTCACTGGATAATGAAATGGATAACAACGGCCCAGAGTGAGGTTAGAGAGTGCTGTGTGTACGTTTTCACGGAAACATGGCTAAATTACAAAATCCCAGACTCTGCCATTCAGCTCGACCGGCTAACATGCTACTGCTCAGACAGAGCCACGGTTAGCGAGGGGAAGACCCGCGGGGGAGGGGTTATTGTTTACATCAGCGATGCTTGGTGTAGGGACGCTGTGGTTGTCTATAAACACTGTTCACCGCTGGAGTTTATGGTCGTGAAGTGCAGGCCTTTCCATCTCCCAAACGTCATCCTTCTAGCAGCTGTTTACATCCCCCCCAGCTCCAACAACAAGGACAGAGAGGAGGCAGATTTTATAACCACAACATTCAGCTGGGCCAGACATTCAGCGGCCTGTAAAAAGCGGGTAACGACACATTTTAAACCAACACATTATTACTGCGATGAAAAACATGGCATTTTTATTCATTGTTCATCTAACAAAGGCACGTCAAACAGTGCATACAAACACAACACATTAGCATTAATTTAACAGAATCTGAGGCATCTCAAAGTGCATACAAAACAAAAAGTGCACAGTTGTAGCATTACATTTGTTTGCATTAGAAGTAAAATATTCAGGTTATTTTTTTGAACCAGGCACATCACAAAGTGCATTTAACTGAATACAATAATAGCAGTCTTAATACATTTCTTCATACATACAAAATAAAATTGGATACATATGACACATGCACATCAAACAGTGCATTAACAAACAGTTAAAGAGCTCCAATGTAAGAAAAATAGGTAGTACTGTAGCTAGCAATACTATTTTTTCACTTTTCAATAATAACAAAAAAATGATACGTTTTGGTCACATTTGACCCAGACACATTACAAAGTGAATTTAAGTGAATACGAGAATAACTGTCAAACCCTTCAGTGCACAAACCCATAACAAGGGATAAGGGTAACTAACATATGAACATGGGCGTCACAGCCATTATATGAGGGTGGGACAAGTCCCCCCGACCTTTTAAAATGATTAGTTTAGACCCCCCACTTTTACCATGTGGAAAGTCCGTGTATCAACTTGCCACTCTCTGTAGAGCGCTGTGTCAGTGCTGCAGTCCATTCCACTTGCTTATTGAGAGAATGCCCAAATCAATGAAATCCGTACCATGTTTTCACTGCTACTTTGTACCAAGGCAGATTCTCAGAGCCATACACATGCTGCATTTTTTGCATAGCTGTGTCTTTAGTTGTAAGCCCAGTGGCGATCTGTTCATCTGTCATATCATACAATAAAGCCATCGAAAATAATAGGATACAGCATTAAAAGTTATTTTGGGTCTTTGTGTGCCATAGCTCGGCTGTGTGTGTGGCACGACGAGCGCATTTTGTGTGAGCGAGAGAGAGAGAGAGTGAACGAGAGAGCGCTAACGTACATAAGGAGTTGTTTCTACAACAAGGAGGAGGAGGAGAGCTCTCTCCTATCAGACACATCTTATAACAACAGCTCAGGGAGGTAAAGGACTCTCTGAGTATTTAGATCGTTGCCTTTAATCTAAGTTATCTCATGTAAACAAGTATTTCCAAGGCACACCTTTTATATGATCATTATACAAAATAAGAGAATAACAGGTATGAAATAATTCCAACTCATACTATAGGACAGTAAAGCAACAATACAGTTTAAAAGGAGTGATTTGTAAAATATGCATAAAGAAAAAGCAAGTCTGTTTTAAACAGTACTGTTTCACATGGGTGTTGTTGAGAGATGTATACATAGATTTAGTCCCTGATTTACCAGATAGATCCATTTAACTTCAACATTTAAAAAACAATCTTCCCGGGGGAGCATGCCCCCGGACCCCCCAAGAGGAGGTGAGACCCACCACCTGCCCACACCCCCTGTCAAATTGTCCCACTCACATTGAGGATGCTTCCTACGCCCATGCATATCAAGGAATACTACACTACACGTCTACTATAGTAAACTAGGTGCTTACTATTACCTCATTTGTGATTTGTCATCACTGACTTTCTCAATGGGAGAAGTGACATTTTTTGTTTTGAACAAGAGCAGTGATTTTTGGCTCATAGGATGTCAATGCAATCCTAAGACATTGGTAAAGAGTGCTGTCAGTCAGGGAGCAGCGAGTGCTACTTTGTATTGAGTTAATGTGTAGGGCTGCACGATTTGGGGAAATAATCTAATTGCAATTTTTCTGACAGATATTGCGATTCGATTTGCGATATCTTTTTTATAAATCTTTGTATTTTTGTATTTTGAATATTAAATATTATTGCAACGAAAAAGGGGGAGGGGCTGCTCTGCTGAGAATTAAGTATTGGGTTCTTCATCAATAGTAAGGGTGTCAATGTGGTCCAGAAAAGGCTGCCAGGTATTATGGAAGGTCGTCAGAGTGCCCCTAAGGGAGAACCTAATCCTCTCAAGCCTGACGCAATACAGGATTTCATAAATCCATCTTTTATGGGTGGGAGGGGAGGAACATATCCATTTAAGGAGAATAAGCCTCCTGGCAAGCAGAGTGGTGAATGCGATAACTCGTTTTGAGGTAATGGGTGCATTGAGCATCAGAGGAATTCCGAAAAGGGCAGTGAGGGGGATAGGGTCCACTGTCTCACCTAAGACCTCCCTAAGTGAATCAAATATTGCAGACCAGAACTCTGATAGTTTAGGGCACGACCAAAACATGTGCATGTAGTCAGCCGGAGATTGTTTACATCTATTACATGTGTCAGACCTGTCAGGGTATATCCTGGCCAGCTTAGCGTTAGTGTAATGTATTCTGTGTAGAATCTTGCACTGCAGTAAGCTGTGCCTTGCACATATAGAAGAGGTGTGTACCAGGTCTAATATACGTCCCCACTGATCATCTGACATGTTAATCCTAAGGTCCTGGTCCCATACAACTCTAAGGGAATTTAAGCAAGTAGGATTTATCTTAAAAATGTTATTATAAATAATGGAGGTGAGCTTCCTTGAATCGGTCTTAAGTGATAGGAAAGCATCAATTATCGAATCAGGCGGCCGGCCTGGAAATTGGGGGTATTTCTTTGCCACAAAGTGCCTGATCTGAAAGAATCGGAACAAGTGAGAACTTGGAAGGTAACATTTGTTGGCTAAATCTGCAAACGAAGAGAAAACACCACCAGCCTAAAGGTCATTAATAGACCGCAGGCCTTTGTCTGACCAAGTCCGGAAGACAGGATCCGAGCACGACGGGAGGAAAAGGTGATTGCGATAGACCGGGGCTAGACCTGATGACGCTTGTAAGCCAAACGGCTTCCTAAACTGACCCCAAATCTTTAAAGTGTTAGTTACAATCGGATTGCGAGACAATTGAGAACATACCACCGACCAAAGTGAGAGACCCGAAGAGGAAGCCTCCATCTGGGCCCATCGAGGGTGTTCGCCCTGTGCCAAATTAGTGTTCCAAAAAAGAAGCTTATTAATATTACATGCCCAATAATATTGGCGGAGATTAGGCAGGGCCAGGCCACCTTCAGACTTGGGGAGTTGAAGAACTACTCTTCTGATACGAGCCCTCTTGTTGCACCATAAAAAAGAATTAATCTGCTGGTCAAGTGCTGAGAAAAAGGATTTATTTATAAATATTGGAAGGTGTTGGAAGGAATATAAGAACCGAGGTAGCACCACCATTTTTATCAAATGAATGCGTCCCATTAAGGAGAAAGGCAAGGAGGACCATCTAGCTAAGTCTGCTTTGAAGCGCTCTACTAATGGATTAAGGTTCTTGGCAAAAAGCTCTGTAAACGATTTAGTAATATGGATACCCAGGTATTTGAATCCCTTCTTAAAAGGAAAGAGAGCTTGGGTCAGCTTTTCTGGAGGTTGAGTTTGTAGCCAGATAGCTTCTTAAATTGCTCTAAAATGCTTAGAATTATAGGAAGGGAGGACGATGGGCTGGAAATGTACAGTAAAAGGTCATCTGCATACAAAGAGAGCTTATGCAAAAAACCGAAGCGCGTGATGCCCCTAAATCCTTCCTCACTACGAAGCCATAAGGCTAGAGGCTCGACGGCGAGCGCAAATAAGGACGGAGATAGAGGGCAACCCTGCCTGCGAGAGAGCGAGAACAGACCAGACTTAACACCGTTGACGTTAACTGAAGCCACCGGAGATGTATAGAGGAGTTGAATCCATGAAACAAAGTCCCTGCTGAAACCAAATGTGTTAAGTACATAGAACAGATATCCCCGAATGCCTTTTGCGGAAAAGGCATTCGACAGAGTTCTCTCTTTGGATGCGGATCCAAAGAGAGAACAACTTCAGGGGAACTAGTAGAGGGAGAATAAATAATGTTGAACAACCTTCTGGTATTCAAAAATAACTGTCGTCCTGAGATGAAGCCTGTCTGGTCGGGATCGATCAAGCCCGGCATCACGCTCTGGAGACGGCTAGATAGAAATACCTTAGCCATGATCTTAAAGTCTACGTTTAAAAGGGATATCGGCCTATAACTGCCACACAAGAGTGGGTCCTTGTCTTTCTTCAACAATAGAGTGATTGATGCCTCAGACAAAGTAGGTGGTAACTGGTCTCTCACCAGGATCGGGGCAAGTACAGAACAAAACGTTTTAAAAAACTCTGTGGAGTAGCCATCAGGACCAGGCGATGTACCGCTCTGTAGAGATTTGATAGCCTCCGTTACTTCAGAGATGGTCAACGGAGCTCCCAGATCACCAGAACCTCTTCCATCAACTTGGGGATAAGCTAGAGTGTCTAAGGGGTTAGGGCTGTCCAAATCCTGTGGAGAAGACTCTGAGGTGTATAATTCAGAATAGTAGTCTGAGAAGATATTACTGATTTCAGCAGGGTCTGTTGTAATATCACCTGTTGGCGAATTCACTCTAGGGATCAACCTGGAGGCACCGGCCACTCGCGATTGATATGCAAGCAGTTTGCCTGCCTTATCTCCCTGCTCAAACAATCGTTGCCTGTTTTGCAGAAGTTGCCTCTCGATCATACCAGTTGATAACAGATCATATTGAGATTGAAGCTGAAGCCGTTTTTTATACAAAATAGAGGTGGGATTAACCGAGTATTGGCTTTATATTGGAAATAATAGGATACAGTATTGGATTGCTCCGATTTCCTGAAATGTGAGACAAAAGAAATGATCTGCCCACGAAGAAGAACAATTTTATTTGTGTTGCAAGAAAAGCCTTACATTTGGGTTCGGACAGCAAATGAGGGCTAAATCTCCAGAATTTAGAGGGTGGTCTACCATGGGGGAAATTGATTTTTTTTTTTTCAGTTGCATGGTCGGAGATAACTATGCTATGGTATTCACAGGAAAGAACGTTATGTAATAGTTTATCGTGAAGTAAGAAGAAGTCTATCCGTGAGTAAGTGTGGTGGACATGTGAAAAGAAAGAGAAAACATTACTGGAGGGAAACGTAGTCCTCCACGGGTCCCTCAAGCCCAGCTGGTCGGTGTGACACTTTAAGACTTTGGTTGATTTAGATCTATCAAGCTCTATATCCTGGACCAGATTAAAGTCACCTCCAATTATAATTTGATGCTCATTGAGATTAGGTATAGAAGTAAAGAATTTGGATATGAATTTCCGCCGTACGGAGGTGTGTCTCTTGTAAAAAGCAGATGTCTCCTCGAAGGTGTTGCAAATGTGAAATTACCTTGTTGGCTTTAGTGATATTGTTCATCCCTTTTAACGTTCCAGGAAATAAACCGGATATTTCTACCACTCACTGACATAGTCCTTTAAATTGTGGCATAACCTGAGCAGAGAATAAAATAAAAGGGGAGGGGGAAAGAGAAAACAGGAAAATTATCAGAGCACAACCAGCTAATCACAAACGTATGTAAACAGTGAGACTGACATTCAACTTAAAGTACTATATTTAGAAACGGTGACCAGTCTACGTACAAATGAGCTTACAGGGAGTCCTTCATAGAGTAACATGACTAGTTGCCGTACAGTTCAGCGTAGCAATAGTGCAGTCCGGGCTATGCTAACGAGCAGCTAAGTTAGACCACTCAGTAATGTGGCAAGTTAGCAGATGGGCCGACCATAGCCTACCTTAGTAGGGGTAGACAGGGCTGCGGTTAACGTCGGTCTGTACAACGGAATTGTGCCAAAAAACTACGCCAACCGGCTGCGGAGGAAGACTCCCCCCCCTTCACTGGAGAACTGCGCTAAAACAGCTGATCACAACGTTCACACTCTGTGGTCACGAAGTACTCCACTACCCCCCCCCCCCCCCCCCCGACTTTCCTGAAGTACTCCCCCGTTGATAGAAATCAACACGTAATGAATTAAGACCCCACGGTTTGATGATTGATAGGTGTGTGGGTTGTCTTTCATTTTGACATGCAGAAAAATGTTATAATAAACATAGATACTGTATGTTAAATGGATATATCCGCCTGCTTTCATTTATCTTTCCATTCCCAACAATATACATAAATAAATGGCATATTTTAGACATAGTTCGAATGGTGATTAATCATGATTAATTAATTTTTAAGCCGTGATTAATCTGATTTAAAGATGTTAATCGTTTGACAGCCCTACATTTTTTATAACTGACCTGCTCCAGACTTTGCTGTTATGGTCTTAGTTTTGAAGCTAAATCCTGTTTATTATTTGTCCTTGCAGTTGTCTCAGGCCTCCCTGCGAGGTGAGGAGGCGGCGGTGCGAACCCGGCTTCTCCTTCAGCGAGGAAGTCTGTCGCTGCGTACCGTCCCACTGGAGGCGACTGGACTGACGGCTGCTAACGTGCATATCACAGACTCAACAAATAGAATGAATCACCAATCCTGCTGCTGGTCATGAGTATCCCCACCAGCTGTGATGGCAGCTAAGTGTGTGGACCCTGATGAAGGTGGGAGACGTCAGAGAGCAGATCTGGGGGGCTCTAGGGATTTGATGCACTGCCTCAACTTATGAGGACGTTTTTAAAGGAAGAGCGGCTGAGCGGGCCAGAGAAGGAAGGACTGAAACACTCGACACTTAAAATACTGTTTAAATATTTTTTATATATATTTGGAGGTTTTCTATTAATGATGTCTCAATATTCTTGTGTCAGATATTGATTATATAATTTATTAATGTTATTTTTCAGCCTTTTTTTATTGCAATTTCAATCTTTTTCCATGAAAATACACTGTGGTCCATATTTTTGTATCATGTACAGTAAATATATATAAATGTGTAAAATAAAGTACTGTTACATACTGTAAACAAAGTTTGTTCTGGTGCATATTAAAATGTGGTTGTTCTGTTATAAATCCACCTTGGTCTCAGAAAAAAATGTAAAACTGTAAACCGATGAATTGTAAAGTTTTGTAAGGAAGGAATACTACGGTCAAATGTAAAGTGTGCCTTACTTATATTGTAAAGACATGTTGGACTTTTAGAAACACCCAGGTTCTCCTTCTATTGATACAATGTACTCATATTTAAACTGACATCGGAAGAGTTTTATACCTAAGAGATAAAAGAGGAAAATATTAAAGAGCACTCAATTGAGAGAAGCTTGCTGTTTATGTGTCCGTTTGATATATAAGGGTTTAATTAAATTCATAATCTCACATACAGAATGCATTTAATATGTTGAATATGCTGTGGTTTATAAATGTAAAATATATAAAAGGGCTGTTCTTTGAATGGAGCAAGTATTTCTCAAAGATTTAATACAAATAATACTTGACAGTTTATTTTTAAACATCACTGCAGCATTCCCACATTCAGAGTATGCTCGAGTTAAAACGTGTAGGCCTCAAAGACATGTCATGTTGTTTCCTCCTCATTTCCTTCCTGGACATTCTCCAGGAATGAGGCGCCCTCCCTGCGGCTGCACAGCGGCTGAGGACAGATGAAGGTTAACGTCATCCAAATATGAAAACATCCATCAGCTTATAAATTAAACTAAGATGTTCTTCATCTTCAGATTTGTTAACCACACTGATCATTTTGTGTTTCTGGAAAGCTT
Organism: Pseudochaenichthys georgianus; assembly: GCF_902827115.2. Classification (NCBI taxonomy): domain Eukaryota; kingdom Metazoa; phylum Chordata; class Actinopteri; order Perciformes; family Channichthyidae; genus Pseudochaenichthys; species Pseudochaenichthys georgianus. The sequence continues at coordinate 3,487,669 of NC_047503.1, read as the reverse complement.
GGTCCATGTTGTTGGCACGTGTTCATGTCAAACATGTTTTAGGTTGATTTAGACTCGGTGAGCATTGTCTCTTGTCCGATAGTGATGTCATGAACTGGATCTGCAGCCAGGGGGGAGAATAGTGACCGGCCTCAGATTTGAGTCTCTCGCAGTAGGGATGAGAGCGTCTCCAAGTCTGAAGCCATAGTTCTCCACTGGAGGATCGTTTAGTTGCTTGGGAGTAATTTACTGCCCAAACAAGAGGGTTCAATATTGTGTTCATGATTAGATGAAGTGTGAGATGGACAGCAGCTACTATAATGTTGTGTTCAAGAGGATTCTGGGTCAGATGGACATTTTCTTTTTTCAACAGCCCATTTCCATTAGGGAGAATGAGATCACACAAGCAGCCACACTCAGTTCCCTATGTAGGGTGTCTGGGATCAGCCTGAGAGACAGGGTGAGGAGCTCAGGCAGCTCGGAGTAGAGCTGCTGCCCCTTCTCTCGCTGAGAGGGTCAGGTTACCTCCTGGGCCCTCCCATTAGAGTTTCTTCCTGATACGACCAACTGGTAAATTCCCCGGGGGAACACAAAGAACACACTGGAGAAATTATCTGGTCTGGCCTGGAACACCTCGGGTTCCCCAGATAGACCTGGAAACCTTTGCCAGGGATACGGACATCTGGAATACTCTGCTCAGACTGCTGCCCTCATGACCCGCTCTGGATGGGATGTAATGGAGAGATGGATGGCTGGATGGATGGATGGATGTAACGTGTCTGTGGACTGTTATTGCTGCAGTTTGTTGAAGCCAGTATAATGATGGAGGCCACAAAGCCTTTACTGTAGCGTGCTTTTTCCATCAAAGATCTGTGTCTGCACCGGGATTAGAAGAGAATGAAGTGCAGGGGTGGCCTGGGGTCATGTGCTACAGTTAGTGCTCTGCGTGTGATGGCAGTATCAGGGAAGATGTGCAGAGTGGGAGGAGATAGTAATGGTTTTAGCAGCGTTGTGTTCTTTTTAGGACTTGGTTCTGTTGGTGACATTGAGCATGGATGGATGACGGGTGGGTGAGTAGAATTACTATGTGTAATGTAAAAGGGAGTGCTCTTGGTGACAGCAGAGATACTGGTCCTCCTCTCTGCTTTGTAATATGTACATGTTAGCAACAAGACTCCAACTGAACTCTAATTCTGCTTCGTGGCTGGATATGAAAATAAGCAACTGTTTACCAACCTGCTCTCAAACGTTATGAACCATATGTGTCTGGGTTAAACCAAAGATGCTGTTTCAGTACATTTTCAAGAAGGGATCATTTTTAATAATATACCCAACACACTGCACAGGGGCGGACTGGGGGGGAAAGTGGCCCGGGGATTAATTGACAGACAGGCCCACTTAATGCGCGGCATGGATCGGCCGGCCGGCGACGAAAGTATGTTACTTAACAAAACCCTATGCATTTAATGCTATTTTGGACCATTATTCACATAGTAGTCACATTACCTGAGCCCGTGAGTTGCCAGAGCAAAATAGTTACAGCATATATTTAGTGATTTTAATGTTAACAGATCATTGATGCAATAACATTTGGACCCAATTTGCCTGACTTGACACATGGAATAAAACATGGGCGTAGGAAGCATCCTCAATTTGGATGAGACCATTTGACAGGGTGTGTGCAGGTGGTGGACCTCACCTCCTCTAGGGGGGTCCGGGTCCACGCACAGCACCGGCCCACCGGGAAAACTCCCGGTATTCCCAATGGCCAGTCCGCCCCTGCTGCACTCTATTTCTGTCTCTCCCGCAAACACACACACACACACACACACACACACACACACACACACACACACACACACACACACACACACACACACACACACACACACACACACACACACACACACACACACACACACACACACACACACACACACACACACACACACACACACACACACACACACACACACACACACACACACACACACACACACACACACACACACACACACACACACACACAGCGATGGACTTCTCTCAGTCCAGTATGTCAATCATTCACACACAACTGGGTGTTTTTGTGTGAAAGTATTCTTGCCCTGAGTGCAGCAGAGGGGAGGGTGTGTGTGTGTGTGTGTGTGTGTGTGTGTGTGTGTGTGTGTATACACAGGACATGCTGCTCCAGAGGTTGATATACTTTATAATTCACTCCAGACGTAGAATGTTAGCCGCTGAACCAACATCACTTCTCTGGGCGATAATGTGTGTGTGTATATATTTGAATGTGTGCGTCTTTGCGCTTAATGTTAATGTCTCACCAGCAGTCAGACATCAAAATAAACTAAGTTTCAAGTTTCCCACACACACACATACAGACACACACACGCACGCACACACACGCACACACACACACACACACACACACACACACACACACACTTGTATTATCTTGCATAAGTTTCAAATTGAAAAATCCTTTTTAATATAAGAATTATAATAACATTTCCAAGTGACTACAAGTTATCTTTGGTAAAGGAAATGTAAATTGGATATAAATTAGATTACGGGTGAGCTTCAAATGTCAGAGTAGAACAAAACTGTTCTCCATCAGGCATGTCAGAGTGCACTGTTATATAAAGTAAGGGGTCCATAGAGGGATCCACACGAATACACACAGACTCCGCTACATGTCACCCAGCATCCTGCTGTAGCATGTAGCCCGAGGCGAGAAACCTTAACCTTAAACTGGAAGGTCAGTGGATCAAAACGAACACATTGTGAACAAGTGTCCACGTTCCTTTGAGGCACGTTAAACTTGAATACAAACATGATATAATAGTATAGTTGTAACTGCAGTGCTGATATAAAAACAGGTAGCAAGCATTACTTTTTAACATTACCATTTCAGCAGAAAGCAGTCACAAAATCTGTTTGTTATTGTTCCCATTCATTATAAAGTTTAATATCAAGTTTGCATATAGGATTATTAGATCCAAGTGTAATTCAATATAATGCATTGTACTTCAAATCCTCAGCCTCCAGATGATTTATTCTGCCATTCAAATACAATGGAGATTAATTCATTGTTGTTTACGCTCATTAGAGCATTAATAATGTTGCAATCTTTGAGCCACAAGAGCAACCAATTCCATTCCCATCATATTGAACTCAAACAAAAAAAATGTTTTAGCTTCACCCATTCACACACATTCCTTCAGAGGCTGCCATACAAGGTGGAGTTGCTAAAGGAAACTAACATTCACATTGACAATCAGGATCAACCAAGGTTAAGTATCTCGCCCAAGGACACGTAACGTGTTGGCTGCAGGGCCTGGGGACGGAACCCTGGACCATCCATTTGGAGGAAGTCCGTCAACCTCCAGAGCCCCAGCTACAACAGAGAGGGATACAGACAGAACCATTGTGTTTTGAAAGAACCCTGTCTCATTTGAGATGGTCAATCTTAACTATAGACAGAGATTTAGACAAATACAATTCAGTCTTTAGTAAAGCAGAGTTTAATATGCTCATAAACAGTTAACAGGCCGTGTGTAAAACTACACGCTACAGACGGCTGTCTGGAATCTGATGTTGCAAGGTCAGGAGCGCCTTGTGAGAAATAAAAAACACACTGCAGCCTTTAATCCGTTCCAAAAGGGAAAGCCACTCTGACAGAGACTCTGTTGGAGGTTTACACAGCCTGCTCAATGTTTTTTTAATTTAAAAAGTGATAAGGTGATCAATCATTAACATGAACAATGTGCGAATAGGACAACCTTATATGTTTTACACAACCGGTGTTTCATATCAGGATCTTCTGCTGTGAGGAAATCAAATGTTGTCCAACGTTCCTCTGCTCCGCGAAGGACGTTATTGATCATTCATCATCAAGAAATAGCCAAGTATCTGTAGTGTCTGAGTAAAGTGTCCACATCTTGTCAACATTTTGAAGATTTAAAACATTTGAGCAGTGATTTATTACTGCAGTGCAAATGAGATGGACTGCATGTACGTACAGTATGAAGCTGTATTCTAGTCTTTAGAACACAAAGCAGCATTTGTGTTTCAAACACACATGGGAAACCGTGGCAGCGAGGTCGTGCAGTTGTCTTTCGATCAGAAGGTTGCAGGTTCGATCCCAGTCCTTGCAGTCAACATGTCGATGTATCCTTGGGGCGAGACACTTGGCATTCCCTGCCGGCATGTGTGAGTGTGTGTGAGTGTTAGCTTACTTTAACAAATGGCACATTGCTCTGTATGGATGAGGTGTGAATGATGACTCGTAAATAGTGGATAAAGCGCTATATTTGCCATTAAATGCATCATGTCATTTTTACCATATTTACCATACTGCTGGAAGAAGCAACTTTAGGAAAGGCAAGTTTATTTATATTGCACACAAGGCATTCAAAGTGCTTTACAAAAATGAGAAACATTAAGAGCAAGAAATAGTGCAGCGGAAACACATTAGAAAATGGCATTTAAAAACAGTAATTAAAAAGCAAAGAGTAAAATAAACATCAAACAAGCTAATATAGAATAACACAGGTATCAAATACATGAATAGAAGTTACAGTGCAGTTTAAGATATTATTAATATATTAATAGTTCAATTGAAAGTTCAATCTTCAGCCTGGATTTAAAAGTGTCACAAACGAGCTGAGAACCAAAATGCAACACATGGGAAACCAAGGATAGTCGGTAACCAGCTTCATTGTAGGCAAAGGGTTGGTCAGGGACAAACCGGCAGGCAGTAGGCAAAGGGCTGGTCGGGGACAAACCGGCAGGCAGTAGGCAAAGGGCTGGTCGGGGACAAACCGGCAGGCAGTAGGCAAAGGGCTGGTCGGGGACAAACCGGCAGACAGTAGGCAAAGGGCTGGTCGGGGACAAACCGGCAGACAGTAGGCAAAGGGCTGGTCGGGGACGGGCGAGGGTTCCAGGAGTAAGCAAGACGGGAGACGCAGGTACAGGCAGCAGACAAGGCAGAATAATCCAGGGACAGGCAGAGTCAGGAAACAGGCGAGGCAGGCTGGTCAGGGGCAGAAGAGGTCGAAACCGGGAGAGCAATCTGGAAGGTAATGCGGCAAAGACTGGCATGCTGCGAAGTACGATCTGGCACTGAGGTGAGAGTGAAGTGGGCCCAAATACTAATGGAGCTGATGGGTGTAACAGAGTGAGAAACGGGGTGTGACTACCAGGAGTGGAGTGCACCAGCTGGGCGTAAAAAAGTAGGTCTTAACTCTAACGTCGGGCTTAGCTACGTCCGACTTAGTGATTAGAATTTACACCGAGTGCACCAAGCCTGACTAGTCTCGGTCGTAGCTGCGCCTGGTCTTAAGATGCGCGTCCACGTGAATACACGCAAAACAGTAATTGTTGCCAAGCAACACACGTCTACATAATTTAACACTCAAACTCCTCCATTCAGAGCAAGCTAAGACTTGGATAACGAAGTCATGGATAACGGAAACCAAAAGAAGAGAAAAATGATGCCCACACCCCGAAAAACAAAGAGGGATTTTACAGAGCTACAGCGTGAACTGGTGGAGAAAGAGATCGTTCGTGTGGAGGTGGAGACCGCACAACTGAGAGCGGAACATGACAACATTGAGCTGGAGAAGGAGAAATCAAGACTCAAAATTATAATTCTTAAGAATCCGCAATGAATCACTGAAGAAGACAATTTGTCATTCACCATTCTCTAATCATATTTGTTGTACTTGTTTTTATCTCAATGTCATGTTAATAGTTCTCCAAATGTTGTTATCTAATGTTCTTGTGTGTGTTTTTTGAATAAAATAGGCTATAAAACGGCCTCATGAAAATATGTGGTCACAATGGGAGCTTATTGAAATGCAATTGCAATAAAACAGCGTTCATATTAGAAATATACAGGGCTATATGTTGTTTATTATGTGATTGCGGTTAAGTCGACCACCGATATCTTCACGGGTGCCAGGAGGATTTCGCTGCTTCTTCTTGTGTTGGGAAGTGAATATAATTCCTAAGGCGGCGCTGGAGAGCCAAGGAAACTTATCTAATAGCCCAACATGCCGTTGTGCAATGAACATTAATCATGTCTCCCACAGTATTAAAGTAAAATCTGAGCGCAAGCAGCACCTGCAAGATTGGGGAGAGCGCAAATCAAAAAGGGCTTGTCTGCCGAAACGAAACCTCTCCATCAGCTCATTGAATAGATGTCCAGTGGGTTTGTTCGATCACAAATGACTCTTCTTAATGCCTTTTCGTTGTTACAACATGTAAACAAGACGCACTGCCATCGTTATTTTCCTTCTTGCCTGTTTTACGTTACTATGGATACTAGTCTGTCTTTCCGATTTACGCCTGCTCCATACTAGGCGTAAAGGTTATACCCAGGCACAACGCATACAGGGCTTAAGTCTAAGTGGTGCACTAGTCATAACTTTATTTCGGTCTTAACCTTCGGTTCTACGTCGGACGCAGAGTTACGTCCAGATTACGCCCAGCTGGTGCACTCCACTCCAGGAGTTTTTAGAGAACGTTATCCTACCTTTCAGAAGAACATTCTGGGAACCAAACTAAAACTTCCCGCTGAAAACGTTTTATGAACAGTAGGGCATAATGTTCTAACAATGTTATCAAAAACATCTTAAGGTTATCACCAAACATTTCCAGAATGTTTTTAAAGAACGTTATTGCGGCAGTAATCTTCCAAACAAAGTGCCGCGAGGGAATAAACAAGAGAAAAAACACTGTGGATGGGCAAAAACTCAGTCTTTCCACAAGTATGCATTTGACCTTTTATTTCCAAAGCAAAAACATTCCATATCCATCAGTGACGTGCGGTGAGGTTCATGGCTGGTGAGGCACTGACTCTTTCAGAATCAGATTTACAAATATTATATTTTGATCTTAATCGAAATATTCGGTTATTTTCAAAAGCTTTTTTAGTCTGATGCTTCAATTCATTTTAAACAGACTGTTCAACAAAAGGATACCCAAAATCTAAATATTGGATTGTTCTTTCTTAGTAAGATCCCATTTTCATTACAATTGGGGTCTTACCTTGACTTGAAGATGAAGTCCATGCTATCCTTCTGGACAACAATCTCTATTACTTTTTTGTAAACGTCCTCCTTATCTTCCTCTAGTTTCAAAAGTCTAGTTTGTTGTTTGCGTCTACCGTCTTCAGTGCGGCAGAGGTTATGGCTGCCTCCCCTGGTGCTTTTTTTCATTGCCGTTGTACGATGAGACCAGCGAGCCTAAATATCATATATACGTGAAATAAGTCATTTAGAGACTATGGATGGCGAGGACACATGTAATAAAGGGATCTAGAAACATTACATTGGTGACATACAGGGAGATGGTGCAGGCATGCACTTAGGGCCCGCTTTCCAGCCAGTTTCTGTGGGGTGACGCATTCTGAGGTGAGGCAGAGCTCATCTGTGCCTCACCTCACCCCACAGTAACGGCCCCTACACACGGCGGCGTGCGTTGCCGCTTCAACGCTTCTGCCCATTCACTTTGAATGGGGTGACGTCACGATTGGCCAAACTGCATTGTGGGAGCAAAGCGTAGCTTTTCTCGCGGTGCTCGCTGCAAAAGTAGAGCAATGTTCTACTTTTGACGCCTCGACGGAGGCGTCAGCCAATCAAATCTCGTTTATGCAAATCTGCCAGTACAAGCGCTAGCCAATCAAACCGCGTGTATGCTGGGAGAGCCAGACCGCAGTTCATTTCCTCATATGCCAAAAAATGGAGGAGAAAATAATCGTAGCTCTATGATCAGTCTCTGTTCACCGACCGGGATACAAACCGGAGGAGCCAGGCATGGAGGGAGGTGGCAGAGACAGTGGGTGAAACTGGTAGGTTTTCGCCTGTTTGGGGAGTTTATATCCAGTGTACTTCGTTTGAATGGACAGCTAGCAGACATATACAGTATTTAGCCAGCATGGAATGTTGCGTAAAATATCACCATAGGCATTAATGTCATAAATGTTCATCATATAAAGTGTGACATGTAAAACCTTTTATGCAATTGACAGGAGAGATTCATGTGATTGGTTGTTGGTCGCGTTGCTCGCGTAAACTCCCCAAGCTCAAGACACGCCCACCGCCAAGCGGGAACGCACGCCGCCGTGTGTAGGGGCCCTAACTGGCTTGAGCAGTGGCGTAGCGGAGGCTACTGCGGGGGAGCCCCGGAGATTAGGGGGCCCTGCCCCCACTGTAGGCTATCCTCTTAGATTTCGTAACGCGGGAACAGGGCGCAGAGGGCGGGGCCCCCCCTCCCTGCTATGTTGCTACGTCATGTGTACGCTGCCTGTAGTAGTACAACAGTGTATCATTATAATTATTTGCTCACCTGCGATAGGGCTAGCCGGCTGATAACTAATGTTCATTGGCAGGCTGGGCAGCGTTCAAAACAAAGCGGGAAGTATTGCTCATATAAATAACGTTCATTAGTTGCGTTGCAGGTAAACATGAAAAATGAAGCGCCACTACCCAAGCGGTGCTCAGAAAAGCAAAATGAGAGCGAAAGCCGAACAGGAGAGGGCAAAACTACCTAAAATAACGTCATTGTTCCGGCAGGCATCAAAGGTAGACGTAGACTCTAACGTTACTGCAGATAGACCGCTAGCAAACCCCACCGGCCCCCGGCCGTCAGCTCCGAGTCCAGGCAGACAGCCCCGTTACAGCCGAGCCAGCTAGTCGTGCCTCGCGCTTCGAGACAGGTTAGACATTAGAATAATAGAAAGTTGTATTCGCCATAACCAGAGAGTATGCTACAGGTTACATTGGAATTGGAATCTAATCCGTTCATTTTTGCAGGTCAGCAAGAAATCAGCTGTGCCCCCTCCGAGGCCATAGCCAAGGCTGCCCAGCCAGCTAGCCGTGCCCCGACAGACCCCAGCAGCCCCGTTACAGCCGAGCCAGCTAGTCGTGCCTCACGCTTCGAGACAGGTTAGAATAATAGAAAGTTTTATTCGCCAATCGCCATAAACAGTACGAGTCAGTATGCTACAGGTTACATTGGAATTGGAATATAATCCGTTCCTTTTTGCAGGTCAGCAAGGAGTCAGCTGTGCCCCCTCCGAGGCCAGTTCAGACATAGCCAAGGCTGCCCAGCCAGCTAGCCGTGCCCCGACAGTGACAGCAGCTCCCACCCACCCCAGGGACACGTTGGCCAGTGACAACTCTGTGACTGAATACCCTACTGATAGGGGGAAATTCCCTGTAGATTTAGAAGACGATGATGTTAAACGGTACATTCTGAATAACGGGCCATGCAAGCCTGAAGGGCCATTCAAAAGGGATGGGAAGGGAAGGTGCTTTTCAAAAGAGTTCTATAACAAAACATCCAAAATTGGATGTAGAATTCCGCGCAAGTGGCTGTGTTACTCGCCATCTATGGACCGGGTGTACTGTGAGCAGTGCTGGCTGTTCGGTGACGGACCGTCTGCCCATCACCTCCACCATGCGTGGAGAATAGGAATAAATGATTGGCAGGCTCTCTCTAAAAAGATTAAGGAACACGAATTCTCTCGCTCTCATTTGGCAGCATGTGTCGTGTATGATACGTGGAAAAATAATCTGACCATTGACGCGCAAATATCATCTGAGTTTAAGAGAGAGGTGGGGTTTTGGACCGAGGTCCTAACCAGAATAACTGATGTTACACTAACACTGGCCTCTCGCAACTCTGCTTTCCGGGGTCACAGAGAGAAAATAGGTGATATAGATCATGGTAATTTCTTATCTACCATAGAACTTATGGCGCGTTATGATCCAGTTCTGCAAAGGCTTATTGAAAGCAAAAAGAAGGTGCACTACCTAAGTCCTCAAACTCAAAACGAAATAATTTCATTGCTATCGAAAAAAGTGTAGGACACAATCATTACAGACATACAGAATGTAGAATTCTATTCGATTATAATGGATACTACCCAGGACATTTCAAAAGTAGACCAACTGAGTCAAGTGTTCAGATATGTTACTATAGCAAATGATGAAAATGGAAACCCTACGGAGGTGAAAATAAACGAAAGTTGTTTGGGCTTCCATGCAGTCACAGACCAAACTGCTGCAGGAGAGAGAAATTCTCGAATCGATGGAGAGAAAGGGGATACTACTTGGGAACTGCCGCGGACAAGGATATGACGGGGCTAGCAATATGAGTGGCGTCTACTCCGGTGTACAAAAACGCATAAGGGATAAAGAGCCCAACGCAGTGTACATTCATTGTGCTGCGCACAATTTAAACCTTGTACTCAATGACGCATGCCAAAATATCCATCCATCCATCTTCTCCCGCTTATCCGTGGTCGGGTCGCGGGGGTAGCAGTTCCAGCAGAGAGCCCCAACTGTAGCTCAACTCCGAGTCCCTCCCTGATAACCGAACTTCTCACCTTATCTCTAAGGGAGACACCAGCCACCCAGCGGAGGAAACCCATCTCGGCCGCTTGTATCCGCGATCTCGTTCTTTCGGTCATGACCCATCCTTCATGACCACAGGTGAGGGTAGGAACGAAAATGGCCCGGTAGACAGAGAGCTTTGCCTTCTGGCTCAGCTCCCTTTTCGTCACAACGGTGCGGTAAAGCGACTGCAGTACCGCTCCCGCTGCTCCGATTCTCCGGCCCATCTCACGCTCCATTGTTCCCTCACTCGAGAACAAGACCCCGAGATACTTGAACTCCTTCACTTGGGGTAAGGACTCATTCCCTACTTGGAGTGGACAGTCCATCGGTTTCCTGCTGAGAACCATGGCCTCAGATTTGGAGGTGCTGATCCTCATCCCAGCCGCTTCACACTCGGTTGCGAACCGATCCAGTGAGTGCTGAAGGTCGCAGACCGATGAAGCCATCAGAACCACATCATCTGCAAAAAGCAGTGGTGCAATCCTTAGTCCACCGAACTGCAGACCCCCTCCCCCACGACTACGCCTCAAAATCCGATCCATGTATATTACAAACAGGATTGGTGACAAAGCGCAGCCCTGGCGGAGGCCAACCCTCACCGGAAATGGGTCCGACTTACTGCCGAGGACCCGGACACAGCTCTCGCTTTGGGAGTACAGAGATTGGATGGCCCTGAGTAGAGACCCCCTCACCCCATACTCCCGCAGCACCTCACACAGTAACTCCCTGGGAACTCGGTCATACGCCTTCTCCAAGTCTACAAAACACATGTAGACCGGATAAGCGTACTCCCAGGCCCCCTCCAGGATCCTTGCGAGAGTTAAAAAGCTGATCCGTCGTTCCACGACCAGGACGGAATCCGCATTGTTCCTCCTCAATCTGAGGTTCGACAATCGGCCTGACCCTCCTTTCGAGTACCTTGGAGTAAACTTTCCCGGGGAGGCTGAGTAGTGTGATGTCTCTGTAATTGGCACACACCCTCTGATCCCCCTTTTTAAAAAGGGGAACCACCACCCCGGTCTGCCACTCCTTCGGTACTGTTTCCGACTTCCACGCAACGTTGATGAGACGTGTCAACCATGACAGTCCCTCAACACCCAGAGCCTTCAGCATTTCCGGGCGGATCTCATCCACCCCCGGGGCTTTGCCACTGTGGAGTTGTTTGACGACCTCAGTGACCTCCCCCCGGGAGATTGGTGTTGATCCCCCGTCATACTCCAGCTCTGCCTCTAACATAGAGGGCGGAGTTGTCGGGTTCAGGTGTTCCTCAAAGTGTTCCTTCCAACGCCCCAACACTCCATCAGTTGAGGAGCATGCCAAAATATACCTGAGATAAAAGACTTCTACGACACTGTTGAAAGGCTATATGTATTCTTTAGTGGAAGCATCAAACGATGGGAGCTTTTGGAAACACACCTCTCAGTGCCCAAGGCTGGCCAGCCTACACTGAAGAGACTATGCCCGACACGATGGGCATCAAGACAAGACGCCGTCCAATCATTGCGGTTCCGTTATGCTGACATTATGCAAGCGCTAACTAAGATAGACTTGCTCTCCAAAAAAAGCGAGGAACGTGCCGAGGCGACTGGCTTGAAAAAGGCCATGGAGAGCTTTGAGTTTGTTGTAATGACTGTAATACAGGGCAAGGTCCTTGAAACAGTTAACATTGTGTCCCAAGCTCTCCAGCGCAAAGACGTGGACCTCTTACAGGCGACAGCAATGCTTGGTAACGCAACCGATACACTTGCCCAACTCCGAGGAGAGTTTGATGGCTTAAAAGCGCACGCGCAAGACCTGGCATCCTCATGGGGTGTCCACAGTCTTTTCAAAGACAGACGCGCAAGGCGCACAAAGAGGCACTTTTCAGAGCTTTGCGAGGACCAGCGGCTCCAAGACCCAGGGGAGCATTTTAGAGTGGCGGTATTTTACGCAAATATCGATATTGTCGTTGGCCAACTCAAAAATCGATTTGTTGGAATGAGCGAAGTTGCACAGCGATTTTCTTTTCTGCTTCCCCGCGAACTTTTGCGCGCAACAGACAAGGATCTGTCTGAGTATGCAAGTGCTTTATCAGGCCAGTATAAAGACGACCTGTCAGCCGAGTTTCCTTTCCAGATCCTGTCCCTCCGTAATGCTCTTAGGCCTACTATAAAGAAAATTGAGCGTGGAACAATCAAAGACCTGGCACAAACCCTGCTCATTGAAAATCAGTCCATTTTGCCAAGTATCCCCGATGTTGCCACAGCACTGAAATTGTTTTTAACTATACCCGTGACTGTTGCCAGTGCTGAGAGATCTTTCTCAAAACTTAAATTAATAAAGACATATTTGAGGAGCACAATGTCGCAAGAGAGACTGTCTGGGTTAGCAGTTCTTAGTATTGAGAGCCGACGCGCACGCAGTATAGATTTAAAGACTGTTATACAGGACTTTGCGCAGAAGAATGCCAGGAGACGCACCCGTATAACATAATAGGCCTACAAAGCAGCTCCTGATTGCATCCTCTATGTAGCCTATAGGATGTGTTTTATTTGTTTGTAGGCTACTTTTCTTTTATACAGAATGTTATATATATGTGAACCGTTCCGTTGTGTGAACTCCAATGATGATAGGCTATAACGTTCTACAATATACCTTCATGTTACAAAAAATACACAGCCACTTGTATTTGTCAATGATGTTTAAATCAGATGTATATTATTATACAGTTCCTACTGACCTTACTGTTTAAATCAGATGTATATTATACAGAAATGTCCTACTGACCTATAGGCCTATACTGTTTACAAAAGATGCCTGATGCCAGATGCCAGATGCCACGATGTCTATCCCATGTCACTCTATTATTGATTTAGGGGAGGGGGGCGGGGCCCCATGGTCCGACCTGCGGGGGAGCCCCGAAATATTGCGCAACGCCACTGGGTTTGAGCGCGCTCACAAAATAAGTGCCCGCGCTAAACTAGTGCCTGCGCTCCAGCCAGTTACTGTGAGCTTACGAGACGCAGAGCTCGTCCCTGCCTCACTTCTCATCGCTACCCGTAGTTGTAGCGGAGCTCGGCAAATTTGCTGATTTTGACTATAAAAAGCGATTGGAATCATACATAAATCACATTTACAAAACAGATCAGTGGAGACATTTTATTATTATTACTATTTAGTTTTTCTTTAGTTGTTTTTCCGTTACATTGGAGTATGACAGGTGAGGCTCTGCCTCCCCTGCCTCCCCTGACTGCACGTCGCTGATATCCATATATTCTTGTATGCGTGCGTGCGGTCAACAACAATTGTCCTTCTCCGGCTCACTCCCCCTCCGTCTATTACAAAGTGCGCAGGTAAAAGCAACCGGATATAACCACAAACGTCACCACACAAATCCAATGACACGCCCACCACCTATAGTGACTAAAAAAAAACATGTACCGTAACAAACAGACAAATACTTCAAATGTGGCTCCTACTAACGTTATCCTACCTTTCAGAAGAGCATTCTGGGGACCAAACTAAAACGTCCAGCTGAAAACGTTTTAAGAACAGTAGGGCATAATGTTCTAACAATGTTATCAAAAACATCTTAAGAAGGTTATCACCAAACATTTCAAGAATGTTTTTAAAGAACGTTATCCTACCTTTCAGAAGAACATTCTGGGAACCAAAATAAAACGCTGAAAACATTCCTAGAACAACGAATGGTAACAAACATTTCTAGCTGGGAACTCACACATGCCACCGCAAACATGCAATATCTGCTTACAGCTTATCATGAATTACGGGCTTGTTTGTTTTTTTCAAAAGGAAAATATGGTGACATCAGATTTTCAAACAAATGCAACAAGTTTTTTAAAGCGCTCGACAAATAAATCTGATGTTGACCATGACCGTATTAATATTTGCCATCACAAGAACATTTTATAAAAAAAGAATAACCTCCTGAAAACATTTTCAGAATGTTTCTTGGAGAATGTTCTTCATTTGTTAACATGTAATATTGAGGGAACGTTTTATAAAGAACATCTTTAATGTGTTACCCAACAACGTCCAAAACACATCAGATTAAAACGTTTCTTTAAAACCTTATTAGAACCTGTAGGTAACGTTAGTCAAAGTTGTGAGAACGTTCCCCGCTAGCTGGGTAACCTGTTAAGCACTGAGCCTGTTTTTTAAGTCTCAGGCTCGAAAATGATATTTCCAGAACAAATGACCATAACTACACTTCTAAAAAGGGGAAAATTAATAATCTTTTTTCTCAAAGTAATGATAAACCTGTGAGTTGGATGTAGAAAAGTCAGAATCAATGTAGATGTTTTTTTATTTTAAAGAAAATTCAGATTGAACATAGTAAAAAAACTGTAAATTATAGTGTCCGTCCAAAAAATCTTTTTTACATAGTGAACACTACCCTTGTGTGACCTGCCCCACTGGGGAGGGGGGGGGCTGCGATAATAAAAGGGGGTTAGGATACTTAACGCCAACCTGGGTTCCCCAATACGAGCCCTTAGGACAAGTTACGCAGATGAGAATAAAAGGATGGACAGGGATGCGGCCTCAAGTTCAAATGTTTACAAAAGATTATCAGGTAAAAGTTCAGTATTATAAAATGCAGATTAAAACGTATCCAGCTTTCCCAGTCGACACACCTAAGTCCCACGATTGAAGGCTGGCTCTGACAAGGAGAGAATAACTAGAAGAATTATAATATCACACAGTTAAAAAAAGTGATTCTTCTGGCCAACTGCTGAGGGTTTCCCCAAAATCACAATATCACCACGTGTAGCTGTATTCAATTAACACTCACTGAAAATCACCCATATCTGCATGCAAAAAGTGCCCAGCAAACCACATGCTCCACTCCACAGTATGGCCAGGATCGTCACTGAAGAAGGATAAACACAGAGACAGTGGGACAGGGTGGGTCGTTACAAGGAGGGTGCTGTAGCTTTAAATCACTAGTTTGTACACAATACAACAAACTAGTCAACAAGCAACGCATAGAAGTCAGGAAAACCAATACTTAGGCAACAAATAGCCAGTAGGCATGGTAAAATACAGCTAAAACCTAAGATCAAGAAAAGGAAAGGCAAAAACGGTAGCAAACTAATCCTAAAATAAATGGGCAAGGCAAGGCAAGGCAATTTCTATAGCACTTTTCAACACAAGGCAATTCAAAGTGCTTTACAAAAAATGAAAGACATTAAGGAAATGGCATTTAAAATCAGTCATTAAAAAGAAAAGCTAATAAAATAAACATTAAAAGAAAAAATACATGGATAAAAGTTACAGTGCAATCTAAGATATGAATAGTTCAATTAAAAGCAGCGACAAAAAGAAAAGTCTTCAGCCTGGATTTAAAAGTAGTAAGAGTTGCAGCGGACCTGCAGGTTTCTGGGAGTTTGTTCCAGATATTTGGAGCATAATAACTGAACTAGGGCTGCAACAAACGACTAATTTGATAATCGATTAATGAAACGATTAATCGACTATTCGGACTATTACTGTATGCCTTGCACAATTTCTCAAACGCTCTTATTTAGCCATCAACTTTTAGATTTAGCTTGAGGTTGTTTTAGGCATGTGGAAACTAACAATGAAGACAATAAAGATGAATACTTGATTCCAAAATACATATATTATTGAAATAACTTAAATTGTGAACAAAACTAACATTGCTTTTTATTCAAATTAAATAAATAATATTTCACATCAAAAGAAACAACAGTGTTTTAACAAAACGTATTAAATAATCTGATGACAGAACTGTAAACAGAATAGCTGAAACTTTAACAAACTAAATAATAATAATAATAATAATATATAATATTTTTATAGCGCCTTTCAGGAAACCCAAGGTCGCTTTACAAGTCGGGTAGGGGGGGGGGGGGGGGAGTAGGGGAAAAAAGGCAGACAGGTTAAGGGGGTGGGGGGGAAGTAGCGGACAAATAAACCTATTAAACTAACTATACAGTGGGGAAAGCCTTGATAAAAAAGTGCGTTTTGAGGGCTTTTTTGAAAATGTCCAGGGTTGGGGCGCTGCGGATTTCGGGGGGGAGAGAGTTCCAGAGGGTGGGGGATGCCACACTGAAGGCTCTGTTACCTCTAATCATTATGTTTGTATAATGTAGTTAGCTCCGTGTGTTGCTGCTAGCATACATAACACCTGACTTGGAAACGTTGCTCGTGGACGGGGCTACAGAGCTACTAGAAAGACAGTCGAACCCGGTGCATTCCTCCGTCTAGATGTGGAGCACTTTTGCTAAATGTTTAGACAAATAGCTCGTGTTACCGCCCTTACATGCTAAACTCTTATTCCACTTTTGGTAACGAGCATTCTCCACATCGAGACGGGTAAGGTTTAACCACCTCGGAGCGCGTTCTCTCCGCCATCTCCCACGTGTGTGTGTTGCTGCATGTTGCAGCTGCCCGTGTGTAAACTGCCCCGCCCCCGCAAGCAGGCGGGGGAGAGAAAGATCGAAAATACATCATAGACGCATTTGTTTGTCTTTTTGCATATTAGAAACGAGTTGGCCACACTAAGACTGCGATATGTCTTCGTAGCAATAATACATGACATATATTTTTTAAATGTCTCCAGTACCGATAAAAAGACCAATAAAGTTAGAGCTTAACGGGGCGTAAAACACACGTGATGACGTCACCAACGAATCGACGACTGAATTAGTTGGCAACTAATTTGGTAATCGATTTTAATCGATTAAGTCGATTAGTTGTTGCACCCCTAAACTGAACGCTGCTTTACCATGTTCTGGCTTTATCTGTTGTTTTGAACATTGCAGACTGAAGCTCAGCGCTAACTTTTAAACATTCTGCCTTGGCTCCAAAAACCATTACCTCAGTTTTATCTTTGTTTAATTGGAGAAAGTTCTGACACATCCAGTCATTGATTTGTTCAATGCACTTACTCAGTGTTTGAATTGGAGCATAGTCTCCTGGTGAAAATGTTACGTACATTTGTGTGTCATCTGCATAGCTATGGTAACTTATTTTGTTGTTCTTCATTATCTGAGCCAGTGGTAGCATGTAGACGTTAAAGAGAAGAGGCCCCAAGATGGAGCCTTGAGGAACCCCACATGTCATATTTGTCAACTCAGATGTGTATTTACCTACAGAAACAAAGTTGTTTCTGTCCTTTAAGTAGGATTCAAACCAATTTAGAACTGTTTCCGAAAGTCCCACCCAGTTTTCCAGTCGGTCTAGTAATATGCTGTGGTCAAAACAGTGTCAAACGCAGCAGACCACGGAGAAAGGAGATTTGAAATGGTATAAAGACTTATATGAATGTCCTTCAATGTACATACAATTAATCTCCTACCTCTGATGCAAACGCACCCACTCAAATATCACCTCACTGGACACCTCCGCAATGGTGATTCTCTACACAGTCTCTGCTGGGGCTGTCAAGAAGCCTGTAGTTTACAGGCCACATGTTAACGATTTAGCGGTACACTGAATGTTACAAGTCCTAACAGCAGCTTCACATACCTCGTATACGGGGAATACCCGCCTATCAGCCAGACAACGATGACCAGAACAAGAACACTCGTAATAGTCACAGCTGATTTGGGTGGGGTGTCAGTGGGCATTTAAAGTGTAGCAGGAGATGCTGAACTACGTACAGCTGCTGCATTTTCCTTATATGGAAGGGCCAGGGAGGTTGTGTCTTAAAGGGGCAGTGGCGGCCCAGCTACGTGAAAAAATGATCTGACAGCTAATCCAGAAAACAGTAGCGCCGGCTACAATCGGATGATGGTAAAGTAGACTAAAAGCTTTAGGAATCCAAAGTACAACATATAATAAGCACCCTGTATCAAGATTGATGCAAAAAAGTGACATTTAACATTTTTAGAGAGGTTTAGCAAAAAAAACTTTGATTTGGGTGGAAATGGGCGTTCTTACCGTTTCTCTGGAACCCATTGATAGATTATCAACTCAACAGTCTTCATATGAATTATTTTCTACATGCTGTCTGCAAGGAACTGATTACCTTTCTACTCCAAGTTTGTCCCAGAGTTATCCACGTGATATGAGCTTGTTAGCAACTGAGTGTTTGCATTCATTAATACAGTGAATGGACTCTTAGCCACGTTATAGCTAAGTCAGCTGGCGTTATTGGCTTCAGATCGGGGTTTTTCGGCATGAGAACCCGGAAGATCTTTATCAGTTTTGCTGCAAGTTGGTGACAGTGAGGAGTTTTGGACAATATGAGAGAGCACGCCGTCGCTGGACACCTTCCCGCCACCGTTGATCGCCATCTGAGGCTGAGGGATCGGTACAGCTGCAGTTTGGAGTTGAAGATGTAAGGTATTGCTCTGGTTTTATTGCTCATTTGAGTGAAGAAGACACATAGTTTTGACTTTCAACGCTCTCAAGCATCACATCAGGCCTGCAACGTGAGGGGTTTTATTTCATTTTATTTGCCGGCTTGTGTGTGTGTGTGCTGAGTGAGTGTGGGCCCACTGAGTTAAGTGTGAAATTGTATTCAAAGGTGACCTTATACTATTTTGATATGATTAATAATTTCCAGTTAAAGGGATTATTAATCAGACATTATTGAAGGTACATTCTGACTGTGTATTTCCTGTTTGTTCACAAGTATACAGTAAATAATTGAGATCTCTATTTCTAAAACTGAGTCCAGTGTGATATTTGGTGATTTATATCAATAGAGGTATTTAAACTAATGTGTTTAACCCTCGTAATGTCCTCCCGATTACCATGCACCTTGTGCCCTCTGGGGTCAAAAATGACCCCATCTGGCTTGTCTGATATTTAACGCATAAAGTATTACATGTGAATCAATTTTGTTTTGGAATTTAGGGCCGATAGACCCTAATTTATATGAAATTATACCATTTTCTGATAAAAAAAAAAAATTGAAATTAATTTGATCATATTGTATTGTGACTATTTGTCTTATCAGAGACTGATATATGTCAAAGTTTAGTAAGGATGCCCTTTTTGAAACATTTATATTTTTTTAATGACAACACACCTTGTGCCCTCTGGGGTCATTTTTGACCCCGTCTTGCTTGACTGTTATTTCAAGCATAAAGTATGAAATGTCAATCAATTTTGTGTTACACCTTTAGTTTTGCTTCAGTCCAACACATTACCACACATTTTCCCTTTGTTTTGGAATTTAGGGCCAAAAGACCTTTTTTATATGAAATTTTACCGTTTTCTGAGTTAAAAAATAAATGAAACTATTTAATAATTTGAACATATCGTATTGTGACTATTTGTCTTATCACAGACTGGTATATGTCAAAGTTTAGTAAGGATACCCTTTTTGAATAATTTATATTTTTTTAATGACAACACATAATCACATCTTGTACCCTCTGGGGTCATTTTTGACCCCGTCTTGCTCGACTGTTATTTCAAGAATTTAAAGTGGAAACCTCACACATTTCTGTGTTACACATTTAATGTGCCCTCAGTTGCATGCAGGGCAGGTAACAATGGTGTGATCTTTGCAGATGTATGCATTGCATCTTTGGCAAATTTTCTTCGTTTTGACATCAATCTGGCGAGGGCAGAATTTGCACCTGCTCCTTTTGGGTGATGGGTCAGGAGGGGGAGCTGGGCGAGCGGGAGCTGGGTGACGGGTAGCTGCTGCAGAGGTAGAGCTGGAGCAGAACTGCTGGACCTCCATAACCAAACTGGCAGCGGCTGGCGTGCGGGGAAGAACCTGTCAAGTCAAGTCAAAGGTTATTATAATAAATCACAGTGCAAATACAAAAAGTTCAAATTGTGAGGACACTACAGAAGGAAGAGCAACAGAAATGAAGCTTAATGCTGACCTTGCGTCGCTGGATGTGAGGTATCACAAGTTGTCGTCCAAGCTCCTCCATGAACAGCCTCCTCTTGTTGCACTTGCCCTGATTCCAGGCTGGTTGATCTCAGACCACAGGACAAAGGAATTGTATGCAGACACGTCGAGAATGTTGAAGAAGACAACTAGGGGCCAACGGGCTGTCATTCTTTTGCACGTGTACACACTGGACAAAATAAACAAACCAAAACATATTCAGAAATGTATGTTTATTTCCTACACACAAATTCAATGCATTATCCTTCCCATAAATAATAGTATTAACATTATGAATAATAAATGTGAAATACCTTGTCAAGGTTATCGACACCCCCTTTGTTGTGATTGTAATCTTCGATGATTTGGGGCTTTTTGTCATCCCTGTCGCTCACAGCTGCATCCCGATGCAGAGTGCTCATCAGAAGAACATTTCTCTGTTTTTTGGGGAGATAGGACACCAGAGAGAGCATGGGGGGAGATAGGACACCAGAGAGAGCATGGGTCTCGGTGAAAGCAAACTTTGATGAGAAACGAGCCCTGTCCGCTTTTGACACCAGTGCAGGGGGAAGCTCACGTTTATTTCTCCTTACTGTTCCCACCATGAGCAGCTTTCTTTTCGGCAGCGCCAGGCCAAGGGCATGTGAAGTAAAGAAGTTGTCACAGGTTATCGTTTTTCCCTGGAGGCCTTCTGTCATGTCAAGGACAACTCGCATGCCCTGATTTCTTTCTGACGTCCCACCAGCAGGTTTGCCAGTGTATATCTGCATATTCCATGCGTAGCTTGACCTGGCATCGCATGCTGCCCATATTTTGATCCCATATTTCCCTGGTTTGCTTGGGATCTACTGTTTGAATGGACAGCGACCTCTGAATGGGACCAGGCGCTCATCGACAGTCACATTAGTGCCTGGATTGTACATCATTGGCAAGAGAGACACCCAGGTGTCCCAAACGTCTCGAATTGGAGCAAGTTTGTCTCGTGCCCGGCGATCTTTTCTTGTGTCTTTGTCATCAAATCTTATGACTCTGGAGATTTTATGAAACATTTTAAGTGTCATGGTAGCACGGAAAATTGCCCTACCAGACTCTGCATTCCATAGACTTGCTGTAGCCTCTTTGCTGGATCGGTACACTAGAACCAACAAACCCACGCAGGTCCATTTGATCCATCTTTCTCCATTGTTTCCCATAAACACGCTGCCCCTCCTTGTTAGTCATGTTCAGCACTGACTCTTCGATGGCCTTGGGCAGAAACAGATAAAAAGCGGACTTGATGTCCTCGATACGAGACCTTGCATACAGGGTTGGACCCTGGCGGCTTGTCTCTCTTTCTGCTTTCTCTGCTGTTACCATGCGATGTCCGTCACAGGGAGGGATGGAAGACCAGATCATTTTTTCATCCTTAGAATGGAAATATTCTTCCATCTCAGCTGGGTCCTCTTCCTCAGATTCTTCCTCATCAGTGGATTCTTCCACTTCCTCAAAATAAGTGCGGTCCTCCACTTCTGACACTTCTTCCATTTCTGATTCTACCTCTTCATATTCATTTTCCTCCATTTCAAAACCTTCTTCCATTTCAGAAGCAGGCGATGTGGGGGCTTCTTCAGAGGAAGAATTTGGTCTGTAACTGACATCGATCACCTCTTCATGAGTTCCTCCTCTTCTGACCCTGAATCCTCCTCATCGGTTGATTTTTCCTCCATAACACGGTTAAAGATTAGCTCATGAACCTCCTCCACAGTCAAATGTTTCTGTCTCCTCATTTAGCCTGTCTCTCTCAGAATAAAATGTGAAATGACCCAGCAACCGTGAGAAAAGGCCTGTTTGTTTTTGACTTGACAATTGATTGATCAAATACATCAAAGGTGTGTATGTGAGTGTGCCGTAACTAGGGAGGGACTAAAAGGTTCTGTATGATAAATAAAAGAACATTGTACCTTGAAAATCAATAGCGGGTAAATGTTACCCGTTGGCGGTTTTAGGTATACAGCGACCTCTGGCGGGTCTAGTGTTAAGAATCCCAACACATTTAAGAATGGTAGGTTTAAAACATCCCGTTCAAAACTTTCATCTAAACCATTCCCTCAGCATTCAATACACAGAGATTTGAGCAATAGTTACCAAGTTAGAGAGAACCTTACCGAGAGCAAAAACCCAAGTTAGAGAGAACCTTACCGAGAGCAAAAACCCAGCTCTGAGTCTGTTCCTCTCTCACCCAGTGTTTTAAAGCCAAAAACCGGGCAGAAAACCTAAGACACACCCTCTCAGGCTTATGTAACAAACGTTCATGACCTCTAATGTACAGAACTAAAACATTATTCTCGGCTATGACATAACCACCTTTTTGGGCCCTCTGTCTTTTTCTCTTTAAAGAGCCTGTGACATGGTTTTCCCCCATCATCCAAACCCATCAATTTGAGTAAATATTGTCCCCTGGAAAACCGTTACTGAACTGATTTTGGATATTTGTACTTTGATAACCATTAATCTGCCTTCAATGTTGACAATTTTCTGGATCTTCTCGCGGATTCTTCAAGTCCCGCCAAATGATGGGTGACGTCATTGCGGGCACAGCGCTCCAGCTGCACCGTTCAAGATACCAGCTTCTGCATGTAAACGCACGATGGCGCACACAGCAGCAAGCTCAGACAGCGATGACAGTTTAATTTTGAACGTGTCTGAGAGCTCATATGAGGCTGAAGGATCGGTTTATGTTGTATCTGTTAGAAGTTTAGGAATGAGGTGCGTCAATATGGGCGATCATAGGTCATGTAGCCAGTGGTGGAATGGGACTAAAAATCATCCCGGGACTCTCGACCGGCCCACTTCGGTACCGCTAGTAAATTGTCAACGGGGGGAGTGGGGGATGTCAGGGGCGGCGGGTGCTGTAGATAGTAAATGTAAATATGTAAATATTGGTGTCACTGCATCCTGGTAAAATACAAATATAATGTATAATGTCTGTGTCTTTGACCTTAGCGCTGCTAGCCACCTGTGCCCTGTACTACGAAGCCAGTTCAACAGACCCTGGATATGTTTGAGTAACAAACAAACTAACAACAACAAACTAACAAACGAGATCTCGCTAAGCGGTCCTACGACGCTGGTTATCAACTCCGTAAATCAAGCCAGGGTTTCTCTCTCCAGCTGAGAGCGCGTTCACGTCTAAGACACGAGTGGATCTGACTTTTAATTACATTTGTCTCGAGTGTTTCGTCAACATAATGTGTTGCTTAAAATAATACTTCTGCATACAGTCCTGCAGCTGATGCATTTTTCCCCCCGGTATCGGGTTGGCTGAGTAGAGCAGGCTAACAGAGGATGATTCCAAACAATTGGCTGAGGCTATTATCTTGGAGGAACTTAAAGCAGTGGTCCTCGACATGCAAAAGGGTAAAGCGCCTTGGTGGGACGGCATCCCCCCAGAGCTCTATTTGACCTTCTGGGACCTTTTGGGCCCGCTGTTGCTTTCCATGATTGAATTTTCAATAGAACGGGGTAGTTTTGCCAGAGATGTTAATACAGCACTTATCTCTTTACTTCTAAAAAAGGATAAAGATCCATCTGATTGTAGCAGCTACAGGCCCTTAAGCCTACTTGGTGCCGATCTTAAAATGTACGCGAAGGTCCTGGCTCGTCGCCTACAGAACTTTATGACATCTCTAGTTCACTGTGACCAAACTGGTTTCATGAAAGGTCGCCTAGCCTCGGACAATCTCAGGCGATTGCTGCACATCATTGACGCTAGCAAAGATGATAAAACACCAGCGGCTGTATTATCTCTGGATGCTATGAAGGCTTTTGATAGGCTAGAATGGTCATACCTATGGGCTGTTCTAGAGTCTATTGGATTAGGTAAGGGGTTCATCCATATGACCAAAAGTACAGGCAAAACGATCTCGTCGCTTTTTTTTAAGCAAGGTCATCCAGACAGGGCTGCCCCTTGAGTACAGGGCTCTTCGCCCTCTCGCTCGAGCCACTGGCCCAATTTATTAGACAATCACAGGATATTATCCCCATTTCTATCCAAGGCTCGCTTCATCACATTGCCCTGTACGCGGATGATATACTGATTTTTATGCGGAACCCCTCAACGTCTACAACTCGTCTAGTGTAATAGAGGAATTTGACCCCCAAGCTGTGGTTTCATGGCGGGCTTTAGAAGAGAAGTTAGTCTCCCCATGGAGACTTCAGGACATCATTTACACAAACATATCTATCAAACAATGTCAGCATATGTTCGGCCCTCTGATTACTCATGTAATTCAGACTTGGCGAAATGCACAGAAATTATGCGCAATTCAATGCCCCTGGCATCTCAATTCGCCAATATTTAATAACAACCGATTACTCATAGGGCGGAGGCCTATTAATGATTCCCAATGGGGGAGGAAGGGTCTTCACACCTTGGGAGATATTTACAGTGACAGTGGTCTCCGCTCTTTTCAGGATCTTAAAGGCTCTTATGACCTTCCATGCACCTCTTTCTTTTTTTATCTACAGCATTGGACAGCCCTTAAGGCTTATGGGGTCCCGTGGGATCAACAACTAGCACGGCATCCATTCCACATACTCATCACTGATAGAAGAACATCCAGGGGCTTTGTCTCTATGTTTTATACTCACCTACTTGAGTCCTCTTATGGTGACCTTCCCTTAGATAGACTGTGGAGGAAGGATGTCCCAGAATTGAGACCTGATTTGAACTGGGATTCAGTCTGGGCTAACATTCGGCAGGCGTCTCGCAATCTCGACCACCAACAAATCCACCTGAACTATGCGCATAGAACTTACCTGACACCCAGACGGCTGCATATGATGGGTCTTCTGGCAGATGCTCGGTGTACCCTGTGCTCCATGGGGGCTCCTGGTACATTTCTCCATATGTTCTGGGAATGCCCGCCTGTTGCTCGCTTTTGGAATGGGGTCTCCTCTAAGTTGTCCGACATATTTTCTTTGACTGTACCTGTATCTGTGTCTGTTTTTCTTTTAAATGACTTATCTCTGCTGCCGGCTACTGGGTACCAGAAAAGACCTCTCTATGCTGGCCTTACGGCTGCCAAGAAATTGGTTGCTATGAGGTGGAAACAACCCGACAAGCTCTCAGTGACCTGCTGGTTACAAACATTTCTTGACGTAGTCTACATGGAACTGTCCAATGAGATTGGAGTTAAGGAGTCCAATATCGGTTTATGGGTGTCGACAGCTGAAAAATTGAAGGAGCGGATCTAGCTATCTTAACCGATATATTTGTTTACAGTCATTGGTCCTGAGAGGTCCTGGAATTGGGGGTGGGAGGGTTTATTTATTTTAATTTAATTTAAATGATTTGTTTCCTTAGTTTTGTCCTCTTGTCTGATTGTTGTTATTGTTTGTTTTTCTGTACTTTTTGTAATTTGTGTTGTGATTGTACATTGTAATTTACTAAATGTGTGTGATTGAAAACATTTGATCCATAAAAAAAAAGAAAGGTCACACTGTTGAGATGTCATATCTGCCTGTTTTACTAAGCAATGCCATTGCTTTTTTTGCATCAAAGTGCCCTTTCATATTAGCAGATTACTATTTAAATAATGGATTTGAAAGAACATTTATTTTTTCTGCTAGGATTTTGATTTTTTTTTTTTATTGTTTACTATGAAATATAATGGTTACAAAAATAATCCTTTCTTTGCCATTTGGCACAATAAACCTTTATTTTTGTCGGGAGAATTGTTTCCTTTAAGCTTCCTTGCTGTGTTCTAACGACAGTCTATGGTTCTAACACAATAATGTATACATCACACACATTTTGTATTTATTCTATTTCTTTATTTTCAATGTATTTGTCAATTCTCCTGGCATAGTTTAGACTGCATGATGGAAAAACCAAAAGCTCATCTGGATGTGTGGTGGTTGTAAATATTGTTTTTTTTGTTGAGAAAAATAAATTAATGTTGTTCAAAGAAATGTGTTTGTCTTTATTGACTATTTGTTTTAAAATGTTATGATAAATGCTGTAGAGATTAGGATGGATCCTGTAGAAGAATGTACGAAATGCCTCTATTTACATAAAATAAACACTCTTAAGTATACCTTGAGCAGGCTAGATTGAACAGAGAACTATAGCATGTAGTATACATGCTATAGCCTAAATAGTATATTAAAAGCCTAAAATGAACATTACAAAGTAATGTTGGTTAAACATAGGGTAAATGAATATACCTAATATTAAAGGAAATATTCAAATGATTAATTTCATGTTTCTTTGACTTAATAGTTTTAAAGTACACATGTTTTTAATATGAGTAACCAATTAAAATTACAGTACAAATTAAAATCATGTGAATCCAACGGCCTTTGTTGTTCAGTCAGTGCAGACCAGAAGACCTGAGAGATCATCTGGATGGTTCATAATGTAGCAGCAGATCAGAATAAACCATTCAGTGCTGATCCACATCCTGAACAGACAAAGGACGTATTGATGAGTGCTTTCTGGATCTTGAATTTGGCCATCATGCCTTGTTGTATGCACTGGTGCCTTGATACACATGTATTCCAAAGTCTCAATGAATAATCATATTAGGTCATACATTGGGAAGGGCCCTGTTTGATTTTGTCGTTTTTAAACATCAGGTTCCTTCCATTTCTTTGTTTGCCTTTGTTTCAGTCTCCAGGAAGTAAAGGTGGGACAGTTGTAGAGGTGCCAACACACACACACACACACACACACACACACACACACACACACACACACACACACACACACACACACACACACACACACACACACACACACACACACACACACACACACACACACACACACACACACACACACACAAACATATGTCAAGTCCCTATGTATTAAGAGAGGAAGGTAACGGAGCTACCCAGGTCTGTCGATTTAAAGATAAGATGTTGGCAAACAGTGTGTGTGTGTGTGTGTGTGTGTGTGTGTGTGTGGTCGGGGATGTGTTTGTGTGTGTGTGTGATTGTGTGCGTGTATAATAGAGTATAACAGCAAGAGATGTGAAGATAGCGCTCAGTGGCACAGAAGGCAGTTCACACCATATATTACAGTTAAGTCCAGTATTAACAATCCCACTCCCTTCCTGCCATTCAAAGCCTTTCTGACTTATGACCTGTGTGTGTGTGTGTGTGTGTGTGTGTGTGTGTGTGTGTGTGTGTGTGTGTGTGTGTGTGTGTGTGTGTGTGTGTGTGTGTGTGTGTGTGTGTGTGTGTAAGAGAGAGACACGGGCAGAGAGAGAGCGACAGACAGAGAGAGAGAGACGGATATGGGGGTATTGGGTTGGTCACTTGGGTGTGTGATTGTGTACCATGTGCTTGCTGCATTACAAAAGGAATGATCTTTATAAAAACAGTTGATGTTATTATTAACTTACAAAGAAATCAGACTATCAAATATGTTAAATCTCTGCCAGACATTCTTCTGAATATGAATCATATTCAAGTGTTTTCCCACCAGCACTGAGAACAACAGTGACTGTCCTCTGATCTGTAGTAAAAGAAGATACATAAAGTATTAAATCGTTTGATTTGGTTTTTTAACAGACATTTGATGTGATGGCTCACTTCATTCATTAGTTGATATCAGTCTAGAATGACTAGTAAGAGTAACAACCTGCAGACTGGATTTAGACATATTTTAATCAAGTTTTAATCAGAAATCAGCTCAAATAGACATGTGGTGAAAACAGCAAATCAAAAACAAATTCTAAAAAGAAGTCACTAAAAGACCAAATACATTTTGTTTTCGAGCAGACCAAAGGCGTTTGATGTTCCATGAGTCAGATATTGGCGCATAACATGAACAGTCAGCCACTTCTTCTGAATTATAGTGTTTTTGTTCAGCTAACAGCAGAGATGTCAACATATCTGTTTGGTTTAGTGATATAACACTTTGTCCGGAGCATCATTTTTAAGAGAGTTGTCATATTTTTCATTCAGAATCTTATTCCCTGGGTCATGCTAGCTCTGAACTCACCACCTCCCTGTCAGAGCAGAATCTGTGCGCACACAATGCAGAATACTTTTGTTCATGCTAAATTGTTAGTTATTTTTGTTTTCTGCAATTCTACAGTTCAACATATAATATGCAATTTATTATTTATTTCACTTACCCTTGAACCTGAACCACATTGCAAAGGAGAACAGAAGAAGACAAAGTTGTAAAATGCCACTCGCAAGCTTTGAAGAAATTAGTGGTAAGTCACACACGCACGCACGCACGCACGCACGCACGCACGCACGCACGCACACACACACACACACACACACACACACACACACACACACACACACACACACACACACAGTTAACAGGAGGCAGACTGGAAGGATTGTCTCTTGCTGTCATATCATTTATTGATGTTGCTGGCTGCCCAGGAATAATAATATAAGCACCTCACGATTGTTTCATCAGACAACTATTCCATAACCCTGATAGTCTGCATTGTTTTTATCTTGACCAAAAGCCCATCTGTCCAGTTGCCAGTTATCCTGAAAACGAAGACCCATTGTTTTTCCCACATGTTTTTCCACCTCTGTGTTTCTACTAGAAAGTCCGGGAAGCTTTTTACACTTTGTCCATTTTCCGTCTTTGGCCTGGCCTTCCCATGTTTACAATTTTACTTATCACTAATATTATCATTTTTTTTAATAATACTAGATCAGTATTTTCTGATGTAAAAATAGAGTGCCTCTGGGCTCCATTCTCAGTCCTCTGCTTTTATTTCATTATATTTCACCTCTTGGCCAAATGATATGCATTGTGTGTGTATCAACACTGGACAGTTGACGCATGTTAAAAAGTTCTATAAAGCCTGTGTGTGCACAGACAAGCATCCTACACATCAGGTTTTCATTTAACTCATATGAGTGTGTGCCTCTTGTGGGTCAATACTATTCAAGCCGTCTACTAGCTGTGAATAATTGTGAATGAAAGCGGCAGAGATGAAAAACATCTGTGTGTGTATGTGTGTCTGTGTCCTGATCTCGACATCCATAAAATCACCTTAAAAGTGTAACAAGCTGTCTAACCGAGGCAGACTGCATGGTTTTACAGATGTGAGAGTAACTGCCATGCTGAAAGAAATCAACCACATTCATGTAATTTAAGATTACACGTGTTTCCCTTCCCTAATACAAATTGAGCACCTCAAAACAGAAACATACTCAGAGTTTCAAAATGTTTTTATTTGAATCGCAGCTGTTTATTGTGATGAAGCTGAAAAGCATCTGAAGGACTGGAACATTATGGGATGCTAAAATCAATCAAGACACAATAATGAGCGATGATGATGGACTGCTTTGAGCATCTGAACTCCCTCTGTGCTCTGGATCGGACATATCTTTTTTTGTCGATTGAGGACACAGTACCAGTGCGACGCATTTCATATTCAAGCTGCAGCAGCACACATTGTTGAGGTTAAACAAGGTTGAATGGGTGGTACAGCATGAACCTCTCCACCATCTGACCCCCACTAACTCCAACATGCCTGTCAGATAGGATGCCTATCAGCCAAAACATGCTTTGAAGCGCTTTCTGGCTGCAGTGATGCACCGTGTGTGTGAGTGAGTGAGTGAGTGTGTGAGTGAGAGAGTGAGAGACAGAAACAGAGAGGCAGAGTTACAACTCCTCTCCTCTGGTTATGAAAACATAGCGACCGCCAGCACTAGCATTCACTTGGTCTAGCTAATAGTACATTCCTGAAAAACACACTATATACTATATACGGTCGCTCATTTTGAGTGCTAAACACGGGAATCAAACAGTCACTCACATTGGATATAAAATATTGAACCTTTATATGCCGTATGTCACCCTTCACACTTCACTGGGACCTGCTGGAGTCCTGCAGGATGTTCAGGTCCGGGGATGCATGTCGTATCAAACATCTGACATCTTGTTCCACTTCATGTGTTTTTAGAGCACACAGCAGAGCAAGGTGGGAAAAATATGTATTTATCACAGATGCAAAACAAAACAATACAGAAATGTACGACGCAGAAACTCATATCTTACTGAATTAGAGGTCTTTAAACAAACTGCTATGAAAGAACCAGAAAGGAAATGGAACTCCTTCACCTTCATTTTTGTGCAGCCAAACCTTTTGGTTAACTTGAGCGCCTGGCGGTCGTTTTCACTACTGACTACATGAACCCTGACCCAAGTCCTTAGAAGCTGGAACATTCAATATAAAATATATGTATATTTTGTGCTCGTTGTTAGGCTTTGTCAAAACTTACTTTAAAACTTGCATTTGTAGAGACTTAAAGGTGGGGTAGGTAAGTTTCAGAAACCGGCTCGAGATACACTTTTTGTTATATTCCATGGAATGCTCTTAACATCCCGATAGCAATGAATATCTGAAGTGCTTTGACAAAAAATCCATAAAAAATGTTCATCTGTAGAAGCCGTAATACTGTAAAAAGTACAACCGATCCGTTTAGCCGGCCCGGCCCGGCCTACCTGCCTGTCAGCCTTCCATCGGGGCACAAACTTATCTCGTGCCCTCATTGGTCATGTGCGCGTTCGTGTGTGTTGGAGGAGGGGCTCTGTGAGGAAGTGGCAGATTTTCTCCGGTTGTGTATTTTCAAATTCTAGCGATCTCGAGCCGGTTTCTCAAACTTACCCACCCCACCTTTAAGAACCAGTTCAAGTATTGGTGGACTAAAATGTGGAAATCTAGACATGATGAGACGTGGTTCGGGTGGTAAAACGTCTAATGTTGAGTTTCTATGGAGAGAGCCCAACTAAACAATTGTCACCAAGTGCTGCGGTTAAAGATACACTTATTTTAGCTTTGACCTTGTTTACTTTGACCTTTTAACGCGCAACCAATCTGATGATAGTAGAGAAAGTTAGAAGCTGCACAAGCTACCATTGTCAGGGTTTGAGTTTTTGTGTGTCTAGTTTTGGGGTTATTTTGCTGTTCTGTCCTCCCCGTCGTTAGTTTCTCTGTGTGTCTGATTGTGTTCACCTGTGGCCCTTGTGTTTCCCCTTCCCTGCCCGGCTGTTTCTCGTCTCGTGATCACCCCTCCCTGTATTTAGTCTAGTCTCTTCCTGTGTTCAGTGTTGGTTCATTATTTGTCGTTCATGTCTCCCTTCATGTTGGTCACAGTCCCTTTTTGTTTGGATGCTACCTCGTGCCTCGTACCTGTTCATGGATTCTTGTTTTTTCAGCTTTTATGAATAAAGCTCGCCTTTTGTTCCATTTTGAAACCGGCTTCCCTCCTCATTCTGCATTTGGGTCCTATTTTTCCCCAACCCTGACAACCATGGGAGGTAACCATATCATCAAATCTTAACTGAATATCTTTTTAATTTAATGGAAACATTTGTTGATCAACAAACACATCGTATTAAAGGTCCCATGTCATGCTTTTCTGGTTCTTACCCGTCCCCTTGTGTTATGTAGATTTATCTGCATGTAAACGGTCTGCAGTCACAAACCCTCAAAGTGCACCCTGTAGCGAGTAAAACTCTACCACAGAAAATACCTGTCTGTGCTGCCCCAGCCCGCCTCGTTGGACATTTCTCTTTTCTTCCTGGGTACAGTGACGTGCCAAACGGACCAATCCGTGGAGCCGTTACGTTACGTCCGCGGAGCCGTTACGTAAAGTCAAATAATAATAAATTAAGCAAAATGGACCAATCCGCAGGCTTCCTTCACACTCAATCTTTTCTCAGCTGCAGCTCCGCCGATTTCTCCTCCCTGAGACGGCGGGACGCGACGAGGCTGTGAGTCGGTGTGTGAACACACACACAAACTCCCTACGGGTGTGTGTGTTCGGGCTGGGTCTCGCTGTCGGCCACTGGGCTCATAGGGAGGAGGGGCAGGAGCTCCAACAAGCCGTATAGGACGGAGAGTGAATACACATACTATACAGAGGTGATGTGAGAAACCAATGTGAGTTTGGAAAATTGCACAATATAAATATATTTTAGTTTACCTCAACAATGGAATTATGACCAGTAGAAATGGACATGTCATGGGACCTTTTAATAATCAAAGCAATCGTGAAGTTACCACTGTAACTTTCATGACTCCAACAAGCAGATTACACAGTTGCTGAAGGGAAAAGTCATGATCCTTCAACCAAAGGAAGAGAAGTGTCTTACCTTCAGAAAGTATAATGTTTTAAAAAAAGAAAAACGTGTTACCAAAAATGCTGTCATATTGAGTAACGCTGTTATCATTGAGCGCCTCGGCTGAGGGTTTGTAAAGCTCCCAGGCTGAGACATTCCTTCAGGGGCTGGTCATTCCAGATCACTCGTACTGTACTAGTTAGCAAGATGTATTGGAGTTAGCAAGGAGAATTAGCAGGAAGCACACGAGCAGAGAGAACAGCTTGAAGCCTAAAGTGCTTCCAGACACTTCCATGTCACATCTGAGGCTCAAACTGTGGCCCTCAGTCAGTGTCTCTGACCCCGTGAGGAGGTCAAAAGTTAAAGTAAACCTTTTCTTCTAAGATGCATATTGTGACATACTAATCTGTAACAGTTGAAGGTCAGGCATTGTTCATATGTTTGTATGACCCCTGACGTTCATCTCTCTGCGAAATGTGGCTAAATAGTACCTTCTGTTGCTGAACAACACCGTCAGAGGTTTTAATCTATAATATTAAGTTGTGCCACAATATCAAACCGTTTTTTTTTTCA
The DNA here is from genome assembly GCF_902827115.2 of Pseudochaenichthys georgianus. Classification (NCBI taxonomy): domain Eukaryota; kingdom Metazoa; phylum Chordata; class Actinopteri; order Perciformes; family Channichthyidae; genus Pseudochaenichthys; species Pseudochaenichthys georgianus. The sequence continues at coordinate 3,454,791 of NC_047503.1, read as the reverse complement.
AAGACTGATGTTAAATAATAATAATAATTCATTTATTTTATATAGGCACCTTTCAAGGCTCTCAAGGTCGCCGTTTAAACACATACAAATCAAGATACACAATACATAACACCAGCATAAGAGACATAAACAAGACAATGCAGTTTATAAAAGATTAAATAATGTTGAAGTGCAATGCTTCACAGAACACCAGTGGTTCTGAGCTACACTGCAACAGTGACACCCTTCTTTTAACACAGCTCGATGCTGCCACCTTTTGGTATTAGTGGTAGATTACAATGGAACAGGACGTGTGCATACTTGGTCCAGGCTCCAGTACTGGCTCTCCGGCCGACGCCAGCTCCCCGTGTCACACATATTTTCTTATTTATGTATTTATTATAATAATCTTTTGATTCCCTTGTGTTGAATGACATGAGCGTTTGAATCACAATGTCTCTACATTCTAGATGTGCATGCCTTATGTTGATTAAATAAATATTGTTAAGCAGATCATAACAGAGCAGGGCCTTTATCCAGCCCTCATGAGCCCCAGAAACGGTATTGATATGCTGCCCCAGGTTTACAGAAGTTAACTGCATGTAGTTTGTGGATTGTTCAGGATATATTTGACAGGGAAAGATTAATATATTTCCAGAAATATTAACAATACGACTAGATATTGACTACACACAATTGAGGGCCATAAATGAGCTGTGGGACAATATGAACATTACAATAATTGACTAGACACAATCTGGTAATGCAGGAGACATTTTAGCTATGTCATTATTACCAATACCATTTTTAATGAATCAAATTGCCACAAACAAATTGCCCTGCAGACAAACTAAGGGTCAGGAACATCCTTTGTCCATAACATCTTAGTAGAACAAATACCAGATCCCAACAGAACCCTGCTGTCACTGACACACAGGCATTTAGCAGAACTCACCTCAGCCGGACTGATCTGTGTCTCTCATCATGAACCTCTCCTTCTGGGACTGTTATAACTGTTTTGCAGCAGGTGGCATCCCAGCATGCCATTTTGAATTCAGCACTTTTGCATCTGACCTCCAAATCATTGTTGGTGTTTGTTTTAGGCCGTAAATGGTTGCTGCATCCTTTGGGATTCTTTGACCGGCTGTGTCCATGCGTGGATGGATTAGACATGGATCTAATACAAGTGTACTATGGATGTAATATAGATGTAATAATTATGTAACATCAGAATCAGAATACCTTTATTAGTCCCACAGAGGGGACATTTGCATCTTTACAGCAGGAAAGAGCCAAAGACAGCTTAATGTTACATAATGTTAAAAAAAGTACTAAGCTATGATGTAATAACATGGTGTAATATGGGTGAACTATCAGTGTCATATGAGAGTTAAAGGTAATAAAGTTACATGGGAGTGTTATTACATTATAATCAAGGTGTAACGCAGTGACCACCAACTGGCGGGCCACATCCGGCCCGCACGACGGGGGTGACTGTGGCGTTGGCGGATTGCTTACTGCGTTCGCCCCCCACCCATTTCTTTGTTTACAACGTCTCGTGAGTAAGGTGCAGTACCGGAGTCCAACAGAGAGGCAGCAGCTGCGGGACAGTAGACTGCGTACTGCGAAATCTTCCTTCCCCTGAAGAAGAAGAAGAAGAAGAAGAAGAAGAAGAAGAAGAAGAAGAAGAAGAAGAAGTGATCCATCATCCTTCGTTGTGAAGAGTCTGGTTAATGCGCTCTGCACCACAGCAGTAGCCCCACAGCAGTAGCCCCGCTGCGACAGAGTGCAACAGAGAGGCTGGAGCTGTGGGAGAGTAGCCTAGAAGCAGGGTTGGGTTGTAACAGAATACATAACGGCGTTACGTAATCAGAATACAAAAATCAAGTAGGCTAACTGTATTCAGCTGGCGTTACATTTGAAAAACGAGTAATCTGATTACAGTTACTTTCGTAAACCTGAAGTGAATACATTTTGGAATACTTATTGGAGAAAAAGTTTCCTCACAAAATGTAATATTCATTACCGGCAGAACTGTGTGCACACTGCACCGCGCTGCAGCATGTCTGTGAGCGAGAGAGAGATGCAGCATGTCTGTGAGGCCCCGCCCCCACACGCAGATGAGAGAGAGAGATCTCTTTTAAAATATATTGAAAGTTAGAAACGGAGATGGTTGGATAAAATGTGCAAGATAACGTTTATGTAGCATTTCTTTATTGTCGAAATGATGACATTTCATAACGGGATGACATCAAAGTGAATGGCCTGCTGCTGCTGAATGCATGGGGCAAGTGACTGTAAACAGTTTCAAAAGTTATTACATCGTTTCAGATAATAATGATAATGATGATTCATTCTATTTAGGGGCGCCTTTCAAAGCACCCAAGGACACCTTACAATGCATAACATATTCCAAGGAAAGGTTTTAAGACAGTACAAAGAATGCAGTCCGGGTGATGTTTTTCATGTGGGGTGCAGATGAGAGCTGTCCAGAATGACACCAAGATGTTGTGTTTGAGTTCTTGATAAGCCATTAAAACAGTAAAATAAGTGTCTCCTGTTCACCCAAACATACCCATCTGTTATGGAAAAAGAAAGTATTCCAAAAGTAATCTGAATACTATTTATAAAATTCTGGGCTATATAAAAATCGCTGGCCCGCGATAGTGTCTATTGGTTACATTTCGGCCCTTGGACAAATGTAGTTGGTGATCCCTGGTGTAACGTGTTTAATTACAGAACAATGTGGGTGTAATACGGGTTTAATATATGCGTAATAAAGGGTTTTCAATGTGTAATATGGTGTAAAAACAGTGTAATACAGTAGGGATGTTTTAATGTGTAATATGGTGTAAAAACAGTGTAATACAGTAGGGATGTTTTAATGTGTAATATGGTGTAAAAACAGTGTAATACAGTAGGGATGTTTTAATGTGTAATATGGTTGTAATAACAGTGTAATACAGTAGGGATGTTTTAATGTGTAATATGGTGTAATAACAGTGTAATACAGTAGGGATGTTTTAATGTGTAATATGGTTGTAATAACAGTGTTATATGGGTGTAATGTAGTAAATTGCCATCAATTAATTTTCCAAACTATTAAAAGCCCATTCAAGGGTTAAGCTATGGGAAGGGAGTGCCTCATGAGAGGGTATTACTGAAGCAGCTGAACTCACATATGGCGGCTACATTGGAAACCACAAAGGCACTGAAGAAACTGCCAAATACTATTTCAGAAAAGTCTCAACAGCATCCGATCGCTGGCTGCTTTTCCACTTTATTACATCAAGCGGAGAGGCATCAGTTCTGACGACAGGGTCATCTGAACGCTTCGAGTGTTTTCAGAGGGACAATAAACTGAAATAGAGGGGGTCAAAGTCCTTAAAATTCCACAAAATTCCACAATTCCAGTTTCAAACTTTGAAATGTTGCCAGGTGACCCAATTTCTTTGTGGTTGAGATATTAGTATTACCTCATTGTAAAATGTTTTACTTTGGGGTTCTAGCTTTAAAAAAGAACATCTTCAAGTTTCAGAAGTGCCAAATGTAAAACATGTTTGTAGATTCTAAATGTATTTACCTCTTACTAAACTGAAAAATGTAAATGAAAAATGAAAGCTCATTGGGGGCCATGTGGAATGAATGAGCCATGGGCCCTCATGGACCCTTGTTATTATTATTTTACTCATTTAAGTCACCTTTAAAGAAGCAGCCATTTGTTTCTTTGGCCATTTGGCAGCAGCAGTAAAAGTTCAATCTAGTTTGATCTTATAAAGATGTTCCCGCAAATATCAAGCCAGCAAACTGCTTACACACTAACCCATAAAACAACTTTATTCTACCATAAAAAATTTTATTTTCTTGTTTGTGTCAAATCTGAACGATTTACTACTTTCATCAAATCATAAATATTTGATTGCTTCAAGGCCTTATGATATCCTAGTAGGCATAGGCGGCGCGTGAGGCTCAGGTTTGGGAAGGCGAAATCACTTGTTTTACCTGACGCTGCCCGCCTCCGGCGTCAATAGATAAGAGATCAACTCTCAGTGAAAGCACCGCCTGCTGACCAATCAGAGCTCAGTGTGCGGAGTTTAAATATATCAAGTTGTAACGATCAACTATCTAAAAATAGTTGTGTTAATTAATATTATAAACGGATAATCTGCTCCTTAAACAAAATAAACAGAGACAGACTTCATGCATGGATCCATTATATTGATAGTTTTCCAGCCAAACAACACAAACAAAATTAAAAAGTCCGCTCTGCGATACACAACAAGTGTCTTTACTGCCTAATCCAGGCTATTATTCATTGACCAAAAAGGCTGTTGCTCCTGCGCCCGTCGGCGGCAAAAACAGAAATGTTTGTAGGCCCTTTCAGGCTATATTCCACAAAAAAAAAAAAAACACGAGGTCCTGCGTGGCACAAAGGAGCGATCTCACCCTGTGTCGGAGAGAATCTCTCTCTCTGTGCGCGTCCTCTCCAAGGAGACGTGCTTCCAGGTCGGTCAATGCAATATCCACATACGGTTACTTTCAGTTACTTCCCCTATTGCATTTTATCATATATACATGCTGAGAAAACGTAACTATCCCGCTGAATACCCGCATTCACCACACACAGGCTTCCTCCTCCCGTGAGAACCACCTGGCATCCTGTTGACGTGCCCACTAAAAAGCCTCTGGGCGCGCCGCGACAGGTGAATATGCAAATGAGGCTTGCAGAACCACACCCTCAAACCTTACATAAAAGTGGACATTTTAACGACTGTAGTTGCGAGGATAATACACATGCATCATAGATTTTCATTTCCTTTGAATCTAAACAACATGCCTTAACCCTTTCCCCTGCCCCTACAGTTTATAAGAAACACTGAGATCAATCTGCGACTGGCACAAAGTCATATTACAGGATGAAGGAAATACAGAAAACTGCCGCAGGGAAGACGCCGACGTGTCGCACTTAACATTCATATCACATTCAATCACATAATATCATAATATATCATATCATCTGAGTCAGTTTCTCGAGCTGTATCTGGCCGTGCAACTCTTACAGTGTCACATACTGTATGCAGAAGTATTATTTTAAGCAACACATTAAGTTGACAAAACACTCAAATGTAATTATGTTAATTATTTAATTATTAAGTCAGATCACTCGTGTTTTAGATGATGCAGTGATATCATAAACCTGTTAATGTAGGCTATATACATACGCATTCAAACACTCTGTAGGTACTACCGAGAGCAGGGGTGTCAAACTCAAGGCCCGGGGGTGTTCCGGATTAACTTGTTTCCCGATCAACTCGTTTCCGTGGGGTGCGTGGCTTTCGACTGAAATACACATTTCGATCGCTTTCTTCTGTCGTTTACATACATCTTTTGGTATATTTGGCTTCTTAGGAACACGTTGATGCACATCCAGTACCAGTGTGTGAGGTTGTGATTACGATGACGATATCCGGACGCGAACAGCGAGGACTACAACAAGACAAACGAGTTGCTCGAATAAATCATTTAAACCAGCTATTGTTTCCAGACTTATTACGGAATATGGTTGTTAATGTCCAAGTCCACCTGTGTATACCTTCAGACAGCCTCCAAGTGAAGCACACGGTGTGTACTCAGTTTGAAAGCAGCGTGGAGAAGTCTTCATCCGTGATAAACTGTGATCCTCCCAGGGAACTGGGACCCGCCCAGGTCAAAATGTGACCCGCCCAGGTTAAATTGTGTTACTATTTCTGTGGCTATCTACCAGCGATCATGTTTCATATGAAAGACTACCCACACACGTATCTCTTATCAAAACGGTATTGTGCAGCACTCATCCAGATAACATGTGACTGTTGGGGATATTTAGACTTTAAAATGCTGCTTGGTCGTGAATGTTGGTGTCGGCAAACAATATTACGAATCCTCTATTCAAACATAATATTCAATGTTCATCGACATGAAAATAACAAAAAGTTCATGCTGGACTCAAACCCGAGTCCCACCAGTAAAAACCAATCATGCCCTGCGCATTATGAGTGCGCCACGAATCATCACTTCCTAACAGAGCACCACAGCTTATTCTGTCACATTAACATTGTCAACAACTTCTAGAAAAATGCAACCCGACATCATATTGATAATAATTAGTGCTGTCAAAATTATCGCGTTAACGGCGGTAATTAATTTTATGAATTAATTGCGTTAAAATATTTAACACATTTAACGCATGTGCAGAATGGCCCGCCCCATACGTGCCACCAGTGGCAGCGCCAGGGTATGGCTGGGGTAGGCTACACCCATACCAAGAAATGGCTTAGCCCCACCATGAGAAATGATGTTAAAGTAAGCAAAATAAAGTCTGCCAACTCGCGGAGTAAATTGCACAGACAGCAGTTAGTCAGATTGATTGCAGCCACGGTTTTGAAAACTTTTGTCACGTAGTGATCGTCTTCTCAATAGAACATCTTTGATAACGGCGTGGTGTTGTTGCAGGAAGTCCCGACGGAGAATACTTGTGCTGTAGTACAGGGGTGCATATAACTGGTACGCAGGTTATGTACTCTGAAATGCGTACCGTCACTTGTGTCACAAAGCGCATTTGCGTACCGACGTACTTGTGAAGCTTTTCCAGAAGGCGGTTAGATCACCGGACGACAGAGTAGGTCTCCGTGTGCACAGACAGGGCTGCTGTTAACGTCGGTCTGTACAACGGACTTGTGCCAAAACTACGCCAACCGGCTGCGGAGGGAGACTCCCCCCCCCTTCACTGGAGAACTGCGCTGAAACAGCTGACCACAACGTTCACTCTCTGTGGTCACGAAGTACTCCACTAGCCCCCCCCCCCCCCCCTCTGTCGACTTTCCTGAAGTACTCCCCGTTGATAGAAATCAACACGTAATGAATTCAGACCCCACGGTTTGATGATTGATAGGTGTGTGGGCTGTCTTTCATTTTGACATACAGACATTTTTTATAATAAACATAGATACTGTGTTAAATGGATATATCCGCCTTCTTTCATTTATCTTTCCATTCCCAACAATATACATAAATAAATGGCATATTTTGGACATAGTTCGAATGGTGATTAATCATGATTAATTAATTTTTAAGTTGTGATTAATCTGATTAAAAATTGTAATCGTTTGACAGCCCTAATAATAATATATGATACATATGTAAGACTGACAACAATAATAGTTTGTAAAGGATTTATTGATGTGAATGTTTTGAACAGTGAACACAGAAATCGTAACAGTTTAATCTAGGCGGGTCACATTTGAACCTGGGCGGGTCCCAGCTCCCTGGGAGGATCGGTTTAACACAGATGAAGACTTCTCCATTCAACACGTCCTAACAGATCACCAGAGAACAATAAATCAAGTCGCGGTGTTGATGCCTGTTACATCATATTACATTACATTTAGCTGACGCTTTTATCCAAAGCGATTTACAATAAATATTCACTGTTCAAAACATTCACGTCAATAAATCCTTTACAAACTATTATTGTTGTCAGTCTTACATTTGTATCATATATTATTATCAATATGATGTCGGGTTGCATTTTTCTAGAAGTTGTTGACAATGTTAATGTAACAAAATGAGCTGTGGTGCTCTGTTAGGACGTGATGATTCGTGGCGCACTCATAACGCGCAGGGCATGATTGGTTTTTACTGTTGGAACTCGGGTTTGAGTCCAGCATGAACTTTTTGTTATTTTCATGTCGATGCACATTGAATATTATGTTTGAATAGAGGATTCGTAATATTGTTTGCCGACACCAACATTCACGACCAAGCAGCATTTTAAAGTCTAAATATCCCCAATGACATTTCTGCTGCTATCTTTGCAAAACGAGGTAACAGTCACATGTTATCTGGATGAGTGCTGCACAATACCGTTTTGATAAGAGATACGTGTGTGTGTAGTCTTTCATATGAAACATGATCGCTGGTAGATAGCCACAGAAATAGTAACACAATTTAACCTGGGCGGGTCACATTTTGACCTGGGCGGGTCCCAGTTCCCTAGGAGGATCACAGTTGATCACAGATGAAGACTTCTCCACGCTGCTTTCAAACTGAGTAAACACCGTGTGCTTCACTTGGAGGCTGTCTGAAGGTATACACAGGTGGACTTGGACATTAACAACCATATTCCGTAATAAGTCTGGAAACAATAGCTGGTTTAAATGATTTATTCGAGCAACTCGTTTGTCTTGTTGTAGTCCTCGCTGTTCGCGTCCGGATATCGCCATCGTAATCACAACCTCACACACTGGTACTGGATGTGCATCAACGTGTTCCTAAAAAGCCAAATATACCAAAAGATGTATGTAAACGACAGAAGAAAGCTATCGAAATGTGTATTTCAGTCGAAAGCCACGCACCCCACGGAAACGAGTTGATCGGGAAACAAGTTAATCCGGAACAGGGGCCACATCCGGCCCGCGACTTCATTTTCTGTGGCCCCACAAGAGCGTGCAAAGAATATAATATGTTTATTATACGGTTACATGCTACTTTACAGAAGCACGTTGCCCATAAACTACATGTCCCACAATGCATCTCAAATTAGACTTTTTTCTCAGAATATGCATTTCTTAGAATTCCTTTTTCTCAGAATGCTACTTTTTATTTCAAAAATATTTTTTCTCCAGAAATTCGCTTCTCTTTTTAAATCATTTTGTGACATTCTCACTGAAGAGACTTGCAATTATTTGCCCTAGACTTCTGCTTTCAGACGTAGTTAATTATTAAGTTATTAACCTATCTGATAATAATCCAATGCAGAGGAAATAATGTAATATAATATATTTTTATATGTATTTTTATATAGTCTTAAAGTTACAACCGGCCCTTTGAGTGCAACCATAATGCTGATGTGGCCCGTGATGAAATTGAGTTTGACACCCCTGACCTAGAGTGTTACCAGAGTGTACGACTACCTACTGGTAGTCAAACACTCTGTAGTTTATTTATTTTTTAACCAGCTGTTCTGTATTCATCTTGCATGTGCAACTATGTTGCTTTTATCCTGGATAAAGTGTTTAAGTCATGGATGTTTAAAGTTTAACTTCTTCATATTTGTCTAATATTATAGTTTAATTTTCATTAATGAAGTATGCTTGTCCATGTTTGTGATTGGTCAAATGTTGCTAGCCCCGCCCCTTGAACGCGCTCTCAGCCGGACAGAGAAACCCTGGGTTCGATTTACTGAGTTGATAACCAGCGTCGTAGGACCGCATAGCGAGATCTCGTTTGTTAGGATTAGTTAAGATAACTCAAACATATCCAGGGTATGTTGAACTGGCTTCGTAGTACAGGCAGGGGCGCCGCCAGGGATTTTGGGCCCCATGAAAATATATCACATTGGGCCCCACCACCAGACCCAGGCCACGCCAACCAAGCACAATGCTAACCACACCTCCAGAACCCAACCGACTAATTTATGCTTTAAATAACTCTACCTGTACAGGCTTGCATTAATCTTGTAGTCCAATACTAACTGCACAATATTTGTTGACACTGAGCGGTGAACATATAACACTGTGCAGACGTGCAACATTCTGCTGCAGTAGAATTCACTATTTGATATAACACTAACATTCCTGACAATAGACCTCAATAGTCATCTTTTATGGTGTACATGCCTTTTTAATAACATTTTTTAATGGAACATTAAAAAATCAAAATAAATATACATGACCTCTTAAATTAAAATAAAGTGAACATTAACACCAATATTATCATTTATAAAATGCTATAACAAAAAAACAAAACATAAGCAGCAGATTTTTTTATTAAATATACATACCAACCAACTGTTAGGCGACAACAAGAACATTTGACTCACCAAGAATCCCGAACTGCTGATCATCTCGCTGGAGTCAGATGAAGATCTCTTCAACATCGGCTACCCGCCATCCTCGGGTCAGCAGTCGGATTTAAGCCAAGCATCCGAACGGAGCCGCGTGCGCTCGGCAATCGGTGTTCCACACACCAGCCGCCACCGCTCCCACTCAAGCTCCCCCAACGAGACACCTCCAACTCCAGACAAGTTCCAGGCTTCGTCTACTCCGCCAGCGAGGGCAAACAACCGGGGCCACAACAGGCACAGCCAGCTCCAATCTCCCCAACACCGGCAGCCTGCCTCATTCGCAGCCCCCAGCCACTCGCAGCGGTGCACTCGACACGCCTCTCGGACGGAGCCGCGCTCCGTAATGGAGCCCGAACTACGGAGGTGGACAGTCACTCAACTCCAACGTTTCCTGAGACAAAATGGCATCCACTTTCGCCGAAACGACAACAAGGCTAGACTGTTCAATCTCTACAAAGCCTACAGCAGCACAACGGCAAGAGCAACAACACACACAGCTCTTCCTGCTCCAGAGCCAACCACCGCGGCGCGCGCACCACGGGTCGTGACGTCACAGGCCGCCGTCCTCCTCTACGGACACAACCCGACTCACCAGCACCCCCTGGTGGGGGCCAGGTCGTATTGCCCTCTGTGCCTGCTCTCCCTGTGTCTGACATGTCGCAGCTCATGTCAACCTTTCTCTCATCCCTGTGCCCACAGGCTTCACAAAATCCCCTTGCACATACATCCCTTCATCCCTTCTTTTTCTCTACCTTCAGCGGCCCACAGCAACCTAGCTCCCGCTTACCTCCCTCCTTCAGCGGCTAACCCCGTAGCAACAGCGCCTCACCCAGTAACCCAAGGGGCCATGCTACACGCTAATCCGTTATCCGACTCTTACCCAGTACCTTCTTTTCCAACTGGTCTATCCTTTCCCCCTCCCCCTCCCCCCAACCCTACCTCATCCCTTCCCCAACACCCAAATGTTTTTCCTCCCTGTGCAACCAGCTAGACTCTAGCCACAGCAACACAACCCATCCATTCAGCCTCCTCAGTCTACCACCCTTCCCCTGTGTCCCCTGTCTTGCGCCAGCAGATTCTCCTGGGTAACTACGTAGACCTGGCTCAGCTACTACAGCCATCAGTCATCGACACTAGCCAGCCCAGGGAAATACAGACCAACTTCGGTTTAGTCCAGCTGCGAAATCCATCACCTACGAGGTCCAAGAACATAACCCCCGCAGAGTTCGCCCTAGCTTTCTCCCTTTACCGCGACGTCATATACTCAGTCTACCCCACACGCAGAACCGAGCTAAACGAGTACCTTCGCATAGAGCTCGACATGGCCTTACGCTTTGGAGGCTCAGGTTTTTACACCTACCATGTCCACTTCGCTAGCCAAGCCGCCGGCCGCATCAAGCAGTTCAACCAGGGAACATACTGGGGCGCTCTGGACTCCGAGCTTTACTGCCGCATCTTTGCAGCACGCGCATCCCTCTCTTGCCAAGTATGCAGAGCCCCCTCCCACCCGGCCTCAGCTTGCATAGTCAGCGCCCCACCACCCGAGCCACCCCGCTCACTCCCCTTTCACTATCAAGAGGCAACGCCTCAACCGGCTATCAACCACCGCACCCCCACCTCCCATCATTCCCAAGGCCGCAAACAAACGACCATCAGCCAATGCCCCCGTTTCAAAGGGCGTTGACAGACGCGGAAGGCCATTACTCTACCAGGGAGGCAGGATGGTGTGTAACAATTTCAACGACCTAGGCTGTGCTCTTTCTAGCTGCCGCCTCATGCACACCTGCTCTTTCTGCGGCGGCACTCATGCCAGGAGCACCTGCCCTCACAACCCAACTACACCAACAGATTGACTAGCACGGCACCTTAGCACACCCGTCAAGGTAAGTAACCTCGCCACCGCCTTAGCAAATCATCCAGATAGACAGTTCGTTTACTTTCTCACCAGTGGCTTCTCCCACGGTTTCCACCAAGGCATAGCAATACTGCCTGACACATCTCATATCTGCCACAACCTCCAGTCCGCCTTAAAATAACCTCACACCGTCGACACCTTACTAGCCAAAGAAGTCAAGGAAGGGTTCATGATAGGCCCCCCTTTCCAGTGTTCCGCATCAGTCCAATAGGCATAGCTACTAGGAAATACTCCGGGAAAAAGAGGCTCATAATAGACCTGTCTTCTCCACACGGCTCAGCCATCCCGAGCATCAACAGCGTCATTCCAAGCCCAGACTTTTCAATGCAATACGCAAACATCGACCACGCCATCACCCTCATCCGCTTAGCAGGCCGCGGAGCATGGCTCTCTAAGGCAGACATCACCAGTGCATTCAAGATCTTGCCTATTCACCCAGATTTCTGGCGTTTCTTCGGAGTGTACTGGATGGGAGCCTATTACTTTTCAGTACGCCTCACATTCGGCTGCAGAAGCAGTCCCAAAATCTTTGATTCCCTTTCAGAAGCTCTGTGCTGGATCTTGACAAACAACCACAGACTCCCCTACGTGCTCCATCTCCTTGACGACTTTCTCATCGTCACTCCACCATCCTCACCCCCCTACCACGGGCTGAGCACACTCATACAAACATTTTCAGACCTTGGCATCCCTCTGTCTGAAGAGAAAACCTCAGGGCCTAAAACCTCCATCGAATTTCTAGGCATCACCCTGGACTCGATGTCTTTCCAGGCTTCTCTGCCTTCAGAGAAAGTACTCCTCCTGTCAAATTACTTACAGGCAGACAGATGCACGAAACGACAGCTGCTAGCCCTCCTCGGCCACCTAAATTACGCCATCCGCATAATACCTCAAGCAAAACCCTTCTTGTCCAACCTGCTGAACAGAGCGGCGTCAGTCCCCTCCATCCACAATCGACTAGTTCTCGATGACGCATGCAACATCGAAATGCACCTTTGGCAGGACTTCCTGTCCTTGTGGAACGGCATCTCTTTCTTTTATGACGATTTCATTACCAAACCCGAGGATATCCAACTCTTCACTGACGCAGCCCACTCCATAGGCTTCGGCGGCTACTACACAGGGAGATGGTTCTCATCCACCTGGCCCCCGGAGTTCACAGCTCTCAATTCACAGACGCTTTCTCCTTCATTCGCACTTCACGAACTATATCCCATCATCATAGCCGCCATTCTCTGGGGGCACGAATGGTCTAGGAAAGCCATACTCATCCACACCGATAATAGCGCAGTCGTAGAGATCCTTAACAAAGGCCGATCTCGCTCCCTATAGCCGCAGTTCCTCCGCAGACTCACCTTAATCTCTGCCCAACAACCAGTTCATCCTCAAAGCAGCACACATCCCAGGTCATGAGAACGGCATCGCTGACTCTCTGTCTCGTTTCCAATTTCAGAAATTCAGAAACTTGGCCTCAGAGGCGGATATCCATCCCATACAAGTCCCACCGTTTTCAGCCACCACATTCAACTAAACCCACATCTGGAACTACTCTCACACGCTTCACGGGAAGCCATCCTCAACAGCCTCGCCCCAAGCACCCTGTCAGCCTATCTCACCGGCTGGAATTGCTTTAAGGCATATCATGGAGCATACCAGCTACCATTCCCCACTCTGGACGTCATATCCGTCTGCAATTTCATTACTCACGCTCACTCCATCCGTAAGTGCCGGACATCCACTATTCAGGCATACTTGGCCGGAATTAACTTCTTCATTAAAATAGCCAGCGGCCAACCATGTCCTTCCACGTCCCATAGCCACGTCACAATGCTCATCAAAGGCTTACGTAAGCAGGAACCCTCCCTCACAGCCAAACGACTGCCACTCACTTCCGACCTTCTCAGCCTCTGCATCCGTTCCCTACACTCAGGATACTTATCACCAATGGTCGACCTTACCCTAGAATGCATGTTCCTGCTAGCATTCTTCGGCTTCCTGCGATGCTCCAAATTCGCACCCACTTCATCTGCCTACATCCCTCACCACCACCCCAGCCTATCCGACATATCCCTGCACACAAACGACTCCCTCATATTCACACTCAGAAGGAGTAAAACAGATCAGCTGGGAATTTCTTTCCCCATCCACATCTTCCGCCTGAACTCGTATTTCAGCCCATACGAGCCACTAACCAAATACCTCAGCGCAAGGTACGCCGCAAATGCAACGCCTCAACACCCACTCTTTCTCACCAAAACAGGGAAAATGGCCACACGTTTCTGGTTCCAGAAACATTTCCACAACGTCCTGCTTATTTCGGGGATACGCTCAGAACACTATTCGAGCCATTCCTTCCGCATCGGTGCAGTGTCCACAGCAGCGAGACTAGGCATTTCCGACCAAACCATCCAGGTCCTGGGCCGCTGGTTATCCCTAGCTTACCACGCTTACATCCGTAACAACCTCAACGATCTCAGACGGGCACACGCTCAACTCGGTTCCATTTAATCCGACTCTTTTGGGGACCCGTAATCAGCCCACGCAGATTATGCCGGAGACGGAACCCCCACTCTGAGTCTCCCACTGCACGGACCACAGCTCGTCCTCCCAGACCATCCCTTCACCCCCTCACATCATTTACATGTTACCTCAATAAACTTACAAACATCACATTGTTGTGGCGTGGTTCCTGCTAGTGAAATTAGGTTAAATGTTAACATAGGTTCAGGAGCATGGCCACGCCTAAAACTCCGCCTCAAACCACGGCCACCCCTATTTATATCCGGCAAAACTTCCGGCCAATGCTTGTCTCCATCCTTTCAACCCACCCTCCCTCTCCCTTCTACCCATACAGTTCCCTTTCAGACTCACACCGAGCGATACATCCATCCATCCCTTCCTCCCTTCCTCCCTCCCTCCCCTCAACATCCATCCATCCCTTCCTCCCTCCCTCCCTTCAATATCCCCATATCCCTCATCCCTACATCCCTCATCCCTACATCCCTCATCCCTCATCCCTACACCCCTTATCCCTACATCCCTCATCCCTACACCCCTCCATCCCTACATCCCCCATCCTCTGCCCATTAACATCTATATTCATATACCGTGTATACTAACATCTAATTCCAGGTACCGTCTGGGGACCCGTAATCAGCCCACGCAGATTATGCCGGAGACGGAACCCCCACTCTGAGTCTCCCACTGCACGGACCACAGCTCGTCTTCCCAGACCATCCCTTCACCCCCTCACATCATTTACATGTTACCTCAATAAACTTACAAAAATCACATTGTTGTGGCGTGGTTCCTGCTAGTGAACCAGTTGTTAAGCTTTTATTCTGAAAATCCTTCATCTCCGGTTAGCATTTAGCATGTGGCTAATATACCATTTACTATAGAGGTGAATTTAGTAACGATATGACACGGAGTGTTGCACACTGAAACCGACTGATTTTAACACTACAACTATAGACATCGAGATATTATTATTGTTGAATATTGAATGAAGGTACAGTTTATTTGAATACGTTATTGTTTACAGATGTGGGTAGCATGTGACAACATCCGGAACGACCGGAAACCAAACTGCCGTGAAGTATTTCCTATATTTTTGAGAGGGGTCTGCCTGCAGACCTCCACTCTCAGGACAGTTCTGGTGCAGACCTCCACTCTCAGGACACCTCCACTCTCAGGACAGGAAGTGCACGCTAAAAATTCCAAAATAAAATCACCACTTTCAGTACAGTGCCACTTTCCAAACAGGAAATGCACGCAAATCCAAAATAAAATTGGATCGTGACACTTATTATATACATATGTATATATCTATATATATATAGATCAGGGTTTCCGTTAGCCGGTAATTACCGGTTTTTAGCTGGTAACATTTATAAAAAACCGGTAAATTCAAAACCTGACGGTCAAAATGTCTGGTAATAATTAGGGAGGCTCCGATCGATCGGCCGCCGGTCATTATCGGCCGATATTCACTCTTAATAGTTTGATCGGTGCTCTCTAGAAAGGCCGATCAGGAGAGCTGGATCTGATCGATATGGACATAAACGCGAGTGAAGTGTAACCGGACGCGAGAGAGAGATCAGATCGGCTGCTGAGTCAGACCGAGACACGCAGCTCTGCATAATCACCTGAAGCCCCGCCCTCTGTTTAGCGGGCTGCAGGAGCTGCATGAGAAACTGACGTGCTGTCAGGAGAGAGAGAGAGGGGAAAAGAGAGGATCCGTTTCTCCCGTGTTATTATTCAAAGTTGATGTAAACTTCTGAATAATGTACGTTATCTACTACAAGTAGTTTGTTTGAATGTAATAATTATGTTGTTTGTTGTTTGTGGAATCATTTATTGAAAAATGAATCTGAATTTTTCGATCTGTTACGATTATAAACTGAAGCAATATAAAAATGAGCCCGTGAACTGAGTTTTAAACTGAAAACTGAAGCATATCTGCTCATAGTCCGGTAATTACCTGCTAACGGAAACTCTGCTACACAACTATTATTATTATTATTGAAATATGACCGGTAAGTTTCAAATTAGTCCGGTAAAATGAATTCTGCCCGGACATTTGACCGGCGAGAAAAAATCCTAGCGGAAACCCTGATATAGATATATACAGACACCTTGTATTGTTGTTACTATCAGTACAGCCGCAGCGCCACTTTCCGAACAGGAAATGCACGCAAATACAAAATAAAATCGTACTGAAACTTATTATCTATATATATATATATAGATATATATTTATTTATATATATAAATACGACATCTTGTATTTTAGTTACACCCGCTAGACAACAGTGGAAGGGTGCACCGCGGCGGAGGTGGGGAGGTTCCAGCTGGGAACCTCTACCCCCGCTGCGAGATCCGTGGGACCCCTGGACGGTGCGTCTTGGTCACGCTTCATATCGGCCGGCCCAGGAAGGAAAAGACACGCAGAGTGGGGGAAGTCCCCCACCCCAATGCAGCACACCCTCCCGGCCATCAGAGTCGAACCCGCGGTTGCTCCGAACTGCGGGTTCGACTCTGATGGCCGGCAGCACACCCTCCCGGCCATCAGAGTCGAACCCGCAGTTCGGAGCAACCGACCACCAGAGCACCGGCACTAGGCCGGGTCGGTGTGGAGGCCCTCCGACAGTGGACAGTTTGCCATTCGATCAGTGAGAGGAGAGGAGAGGAGAAAAATGCAACAAAAATTGTCAAAATCCGTTAATATATGGATGAGTGGGGGAGGCCGTGGGGGGACACCCGAGACCGGGCAATGTCCCCGGTAGAAACCGGGTGAAATAGCCAAAAAAATTATAAAACCGGGGAAAAATGAAAAAAAGTGTCCGAAAATAGGCACTCGTGAGGCGAGCAGAATCCCCTGTCAACTCCCGTTACATTCCTCCATGGTGTCATTTGAGCGAAAAACTTTTACGAGAACCAGGCTGGGGGGTCAAAAGGGCTTGACCAAGGCCGACCCAAAGTGCACGGTGGGCGGACTCATCACCTCCGTGATGAGTCTCCATTGTGATTTGAAAACTTCCATCAAACGAGTCCTTCGGTGGGCGGGAAAAAAAACGCGTCAGAATCGTCACTTCCTGTACTGACAGTGGAGGTGTCCTGAGAGTGGAGGTCTGCACCGGAACTGTCCTGAGAGTGGAGGTCTGCAGGCAGGCTCCCATAGTATTTTTTGGAGTATTGATTACAGCATTTAGAATGTGCTAAATGAAAAGTCATGAAAGAGTTAAGGAGGAGAAAAAGCGTGTTTAGATATATATTTGATGTACAATGTCTGTATCCTCTGATATGCGTAACAACCATAGACTGTATATATAAAGATGCCCTCTCCCATGCCCGCACCACCTACTACTCTCAGTTAATCCACTCTGGCTCCGGAAACCCCAAAACAATCTTCTCTTCTTAAACTTTTTGCTTTAAACCAGCTTTATTAAATGTCAGGTCTTTGGCAGGAAAAACATTTTTAATCAATGATTTTATCACGGAGCACAATCTTGATTTTATGTTTTTAACGGAAACTTGGATTGAACAAAAATAACAGTGCAGCTGTTCTTATCGAATCAACCCCTCCCAACTTTAGTTTTATGAGTCAGGAAAGAATGCATAAGAGAGGAGATGGAGTTGCTTTGCCTTGTTTGCTACTGTCGACAGACTAACTAACCCCCCAGTGTCAGTAGCCTCTGCATTTCTATCCACCAGGGCATGCAATAATTTTGCCTCATTTTTCACTGACAAAATTCAGAAAATCAGATAAGCAGTCAGTGCCTCTGCATCAGGTACAGCACATGTGTTGTCCCTATGTCCACCTAATATCAATTCAGACACCATGACACAATTCCATCAGATTAATTATAAAAACCTAGAGGACATTATTCAACTTCTGAAATCCTCCTCCTGCTGCCTTGATATTATTCCAACAGGATTTTTCAAAGATGTTTTTCGTTGCTGTTGGAGTCTACCGGACCAGGTCCGTCCTCCGCGCAGATCGTTTGGATATGGCCAGAGCGGGGTCGCCGTCCGGATCTGCCGATGACCTTTCTTAGTTCTGAGGGAAAAGGAATTGTGTCCTAGACACTATTCTCTGTTAGCTGTACAAAACTAGACTTTGCACTCCAATGGATTGTTTCTTCAAATAAGCACTTTATTACACAGTTCAACAAAGATATATCAATCCATACTACACCACAAAACGCCAGCGCCTTGGACCCCTTCTTGAGTTCCCACCGTGACAAGCTCGTCAGTGTGAGATCCCAGTTGAAGTGAGTGTTGAATTCTGAATATATCTTGTTCTTTATAGTATTTGCTGTGAAGCCCCCACCTTTGGTGCTCTCTGTGCTGCAATCTGCCTTTTCTGCCCAGCCACACACAGTTTTAGCTAAGGTCAGGCCAGGGCCATACTCCCTTTTCCTAATTACCTGTTTTAACTGGTTTTCTCACAAGACAGTTGCACCTGGTGTGGCTCAGGGGCCCACATACCGTACCATGGTGTTCTGTCCTTAAAGATAACAGGATGTAGCCGGCCAGCAGTAAACTTTAACACGTTATTTTTCCACTCAGACAGCTCAATGTTTTTAGCGTTTCCTATAACAGGATTTACTATATCTTATATTCACAGTTACTTTTTGCCTTATCTTTATCCTTCATTGCATGGCCTCAGATCTACTTCATATAGTAAACAAATCTCTTCACTCAGGTATTTCTCCACAGGCCCTGAAAACTGCAGTCATTAAACCGCTCTTAAAAAAGAATAATCTAGATGCTTCAGTAATGAACAATTACAGGCCCATATCAAACCTGCCATTTCTAGGTAAAATCATTGAAAAAGTTGTTTTTCAACAGTTAGTTGTTTCGATGTGTTCCAGTCAGGCTTTCGTCCAAACCACAGCACTGAGACTGCTCTTGTAAAGGTCTTCAATTACATCCACTTAAACACAGACAGTGGCAGAACTTCAGTGTTAGTATTATTACCTAAAGCCAGTTGAGTAGCACTTGAAATGTTTTTGCTCTATGAAAACCTGATGTACTTATATGATTCTGTTTTCTTCAAGTTTGTATTTTGTTGGTCGAACGCACTTATTGTAAGTCGCTTTGGATAAAAGCGTCAGCTAAATGCAATGTAATTAGATCTCAGTGCCGCGTTTGACACTTTTGACCACAACATATTACTAGACCGACTGGAAAACTGGGTCGGACTTTCGAAAACAGTTCTAAATTGGTTTGAATCCTACTTAAAGGACAGAAACAACTTTGTTTCTATAGGTAAATACATATCTGAGTTGACAAATATGACATGTGGGGTACCTCAAGGCTCCATCTTGGGGCCTCTTCTCTTTAACATCTACATGCTACCACTGGCTCAGATAATGAAAAACAACAAAATAAGTTACCGTAGCTATGCGGATGACACACACATTTACGTAACAATTTCACCAGGGGACTATGCTCCAATTCAAACACTGAGTAAGTGCATTGAACAAATCAATGACTGGATGTGTCAGAACATTCTCCAATTAAACAAAGATAAAACTGAGGTAATGGTTTTTGGAGCCAAGGCAGAACGTATACAAGTTAGCGCTGAGCTTCAGTCTGCAATGTTCAAAACAACAGATAAAGCCAGAAATCTAGGTGTAGTCATGGACTCTGACCTGAGTTTCAACAGTCACATTAAAACAGTTACTAAATCACCCTACTATCACCTAAAGAACATATCTAGGATTAAAAGACTAATGTCACAGCAGGATCTGGAAAAACGTGTCCATGCTTTTATCTTCAGTAGACTGGACTACGGCAATGGTGTCTTCACAGGTCTCACTAAAAAATCTATTAGAAAGCTGCAGCTAATTCAGAACGCTGCTGCTCGAGTCCTCACTAACACTAAGAAAGTGGATGACATCACTCCTGTTCTGAAGTCTTTACACTGGCTTCCTGTGTGTCAAAGAATAGATTTCAAAATACTGCTGCTGGTTTATAAAGCTTTGAATGGTTTAGGCCCAAAATACATTTCTGACCTACTGCTAAATTATGAACCATCCAGATCTCTCAGGTCTTCAGGGACTGGTCAGCTTTCTGTCCCCAGTGTCAGAACTACACATGGTAAAGCAGCGTTCAGTTATTATGCTCCAAATATCTGGAACAAACTCCCTGAAAACTGCAGGTCCGCTGCAACTCTGACTACTTTTAAATCCAGACTAAAGACTTTTCTTTTTGCCGCTGCTTTTAATTGAACTATTCACATCTTAAACTGCACTGTAACTTTTATCCATGTATTTTGTCTTTTAATGTTTATTTTATTAACTTTTCTTTTTAATGACTGATTTTAAATGCCATTTTCTTAATGTCTTTCATTTTTTGTAAAGCACTTTGAATTGCCTTGTGTTGAAAGGTGCTATATAAATAAACTTGCCTTGCCTCTCCCAGGACGGACAGACGTGCAATAGATGCCGTGTGTAAATTGAAAAGATAATACATTTGCAACATAGGTAGTCCAAATGTTTGGAAATGCATGTGTGTGTATAATAGGAAGATTAATCCACGAGGATATCCATCCAGGTCCTATGATCCAGGACCAAAGCCACGACTCAAGATCCAGGGCTCGCGATCCAGGACACAGGACCGCAGGATGATCCATGACTCTGGATCCCAGCGTATATAGACACCAAAAAGAAAGAAATTTGGGGAAGCTGGGTTAATCGGAATATGATAGTACACAGGTATAGACAGAGAGAAGGAAGAAGGCAGATGTCCCCCGACAAACGAAGCCTATATCAGCAAAACTAGGGGCTGAATCTAATCAGCCCTAACTATAAGCTTTATCAAAAAGGAAGGTCTTAAAAACTCTTAAAAACGGACAGGGTGTCTGCCGCCAGATCACAAACTGGAAGCTGATTCCACAAATGTGGAGCTTGATAAGAAAAGGCTCTGGCTCCCATTGTACTTTTAGAGACTCTAGGAACAACCAACAACCCTGCATTCTTGGAACGCAATGCCCTAGTAGGACAGTAGGGTATAATGAGTTCTTTAAGGTAAGATGGCGCCTGCCCATTAAGGGCTTTGTAGGCGAGAAGAATAATTTTAAATTCTATCCTGTGTTCTATAGGGAGCCATTGGCAGCCATGTTGGCAGCCAGAACAGGAGTAATGTGGTCCTTTTTCCGAACTCTAGTTAGTACACAAGCTGCAGCATTTTGATTCAGCTGAAGCGACTTTACTGACTTCTTGGTACACCCAGATAATAAGGAGTTACAATAATGCAGCCTTGAAGTAACAAATGCATGGACTAGTTTCTCTGCATCGTTTTGAGGCAAGATATGGCTGATTTTTGCAATGTTACAAGTAGGCGGAAATTGATTTTATGTGGGCGTTAAAGGATAAATCCTGATCAAATATAACACCAAGATTCCTTACAGTCTCACTGGAGGCCAAATTAATGCCATCCATAATTAGTGTTTCGTAGATTATTTGGGCCAAGTACAATAACTTCAGTTTTGGTCGTGTTTCACATAAAAAAATGTACGGTCAATTTTATTTAGATAATTAATTTCATCAGGCTTGATTGATAAATATAGTTGAGTATCATCCGCAAAAAAAATAAAAGTTTACAGAATGATTCCTTATAATATTGCCTAACAGAAGCATATATAATGTGAACAAAATAGGTCCGAGCACTGAGCCCTGTGGCACTCCATGGCTAACTTTGGTTTGCGTGGAAGATTCATCGTTGACACGTACAAACTGAGAGCATTCAGATAGGACCTAAACCAGCCTTAAGCAGTTCCCTTTATGCCAACTAAGTGCTCTAGTCTTTGCAATAGGATATCATGGTCGATAGTATCAAATGCAGCACTAAGATTGAGCAAAACAAGAATAGAGACAAGTCCCTTGTCTGAGGCTATTAGAATGTCATTTGTGACTTTAACCAGAGCTGTCTCTGTGCTATGGTGTTCTAAAGCCAGACTGAAAATCTTCAAATAAATCATTGTTTTTTAAGTAATCACACAACTGTTTTGCGACTGCTTTCTCAAGAATTTTTGAGAGGAACGGAAGATTAGAAATAGGTCTATAGTTGGCTAAAACCTCTGGATCGAGGTTGTGCTTTTTAAGAAGCGGTTTTATCACTGCTACTTTGAATGATTGTGTAACATAGCCTGATAATAAAGACATATTCATAATATTTAATAACGAAGTGCTAATTAATGGAAAAACTTCCTTTAACAGCTTAGTTGGAATTGGGTCTAACATGCACGTTGATGGTTTAGAAGAGAGAATCATTGAATTTAATTGTTCAAGGTTAATGGCTGAAAAGCATTCTAGTTTACTATCTAGTGTAATATTAGAACTTACGTTTCCGGGAGCTGTTGATAACACTATACTGGTCAAAGGCAAGAGGTCATTAATTTTGTTTCTAAGAGTAACAATTTTATCGTTAAAAAAGCACAATCATTACTACTGAGTGCTATGTGAATAGAAGGCTCAATCAAGCTATGGCTCTCTGTCAGCCTGGCTACAGTGCTGAAAAAAAATCTTGCATTATTGTTATTCTCATCTATTAATGAAGAGTAGTAAGCCGCCTTGTTCTCGAATGAGGGAACAATGGAGCGTGAGATGGGTCGGAGAATCGGAGCAGCGGGAGCGGTACTGCAGTTGCTTTACCGCACCGTTGTGACGAAAAGGGAGCTGAGCCAGAAGGCAAAGCTCTCTGTCTACCGGGCCATTTTCGTTCCTACCCTCACCTATGGTCATGAAGGATGGGTCATGACCGAAAGAACGAGATCGCGGATACAAGCGGTCGAGATGGGTTTTTTCCGCAGGGTGGCTGGTGTCTTCCTTGACAAGGTGAGAAGTTCGGTCATCAGGGAGGGACTCGGAGTTGAACCGCTCCTCCTTCGCGTCGAAAGGAGCCAGATGAGGTGGTTCGGGCACCTAGTTAGGATGCCACCTGGGCGCCTCCCTAGGGAGGTGTTCCAGGCACGTCCAGCTGGGAAGAGACCAAGGGGTAGACCTAGGACCAGGTGGAGGGATTATATCTCTTCGCTGGCCTGGGAGCGCCTTGGGATCCCCCAGTCAGAGCTGGTTGATGTGGCCAGGGAAAGGAAAGTTTGGGGCTCTCTGCTGGAACTGCTACCCCCGCGACCCGACCACGGATAAGCGGGAGAAGATGGATGGATGGAGTAAGCTGCTCTCGCTTTACGCAGTGCTTTCTTATATTCATTGAGAGTAATATGCCAAGTTAAACGAGATTCTTCAATTTTAGTGGAACGCCATATCCTTTCAATTTGTCTCGACTTTTGCTTTATTTTACGGGTCTCTGCATTATGCCATGGAGCTAATCTATGTTGTTTTATTTTCTTCTTTTTCAAAGGAGCAACAGAGTCTAATTTTATTCGCAGCGCATCTGTAGCACTATCAACAACATGATCAATTTGAGGTGGTGTACATTTTGTATACATTTCCTCCCTTACATGCAGACATGCTATCGAGTTAAGTATTGGTGGAATATCTTCCTTAAATTTGGCTATAGCACTAACAGTTAGGTTTCTGCTGCAGGAGCTTTTGACTAATGCTTTGTAGTCTAGTAACAGTACTTCAAAAGTTACTAAGAAATGGTCGGATAAAGCAGGATTATGCGGTTCGACTAATAGTTGCTCAACTTCAATACCATAAGTCAGAACAAGGTCGAGAGTGTGATTATAGCAGTGGGTTGGTTTATTTACACTCTGACAGAAACCAACAGAATCTAATATAGAGTTAAATGCAACAGTAAGGCTATTTTTATCATCGTCAACATGAATATTAAAGTCACCTACGATAATTACTTTATCTGTTTTAAGCAAAATTCAGAGAATTCTGATAAGAATTCTGAATAAGGACCTGGTGCACGATACACTGTTAAGATTGGCTGCAAAGTTTTCCCAGGTCGGATGCGTAAGACTAAAAACGAGGCTTTCAAAGGAGGTATCATTTAATTTTGGTTTAGTATTGATAAGTAAACTTGAGTCAAAGATTGCTGAAACTCCACCTCCTCGGCCCGTGCCTCGGGCAATATGAGTATTGATATGGCTGGGTGGAGTGGCTTCATTTATGCTGACATATTCTTCATGTCTCAACCAAGTTTCAGTGAGACAGCATATATCAATATTATAATCTGTTATTAAATCATTTACCAATATTGCTTTAGATGCTAGAGATCTTATGTTTAAAAGACCACATTTAATCTTCCTGTTTTGTTGCACTGTAGTAGTTGTTACATTTACTTGTATTAGGTTATTATTAGGGCTGTCAAACGATTACATTTTTTAATCAGATTAATCACAGTTTAAAATGTAATTAATCATGATTAATCACCATTCGAACTATGTCCAAAATATTCCATTTCTTTATGTATATTGGTGTGGGAATGGAAAGATAAATGAAAGAAGGCGGATATATCCATTTAACATACAGTATCTATGTTTATTGTAAAAATTTTCTGCATGTCAAAATGAAAGACAGCCCACACACCTATCAATCATCAAACCGTGGGGTCTTAATTCATTACGTGTTGATTTCTATCAACGGGGGAGTACTTCAGGAAAGTCGACAGGGGGGCGGCGGCTAGTGGAGTACTTCGTGACCACAGAGAGTGAATGTTGTGATCAGGGGCCTCATTTATAAAAGGGATATACGCTCAAAAGATGGCGTACGCCAGTTTCTACGCAATTGCGATTTATAAAATACTAACTTGACGGGAAAATGTGCGGTCCTCCACGCAAACTCTAACCATGCGTACGCACTAAGCACAAACACGGGAGAGACGAGAAACTGCGACACCATTGGCAGAAGGAAGAATGGAGAGAAATATGTGGAAATAATACCATAAATAAAATGTTACCTCATTTATCATATATGAAGAATTCATTTTCAAACATTGATTAAAGCCAATCTTAAAATGATTAAACAAACGCCTGTTTGAGACTCCTCAGTGCACACAAAAACATAACTTGGAGAAATAAATAAATACGGATATGTTATTGAAAACCACCTCGAATATGTTGTGTTAATGTTATGAAAAATCATAAATGATGCGGTAAGCAGGAGGACAGAATTACGTCTAAACTGACGCCGTTTTGCATTTCTATAGGTTAGATAGGAGCATGGTTTTATATACTATCATGTTTAATCGTGTTGTATGCCGTTTGCCAAGACTTGATAAGTCACTTGTAAAACACAGGAGGTATGGAAGCTAAGAACACCATATGTGGTCAATTGTACAGCTAATATAACACAAGTTACACATTAGTTGTATTTCCTTTAACTGGTGGATATAGGGTTGCTGCGGGGAGGGGGTTGAGACGCACAGGCTGCAGTGGAGATGCTGCGCACAGCTGATCGACAGCTGGAACACAAACCACCAAATACGAAAACATAATTCAGATCCAGTCGTCATGACTCCACTCCGGAGGGATTCCCCGATAATTTCTTACAGTTTATCATCAAGGGGGGTGTGTCCTGTCCCCGGTACAAACACACTGCCCGAGGAAGGCTATGTGTATTGTTTTTGTCATTAACCTTTTTCAGGCCATTTATTTATTTATTTTGGTGACGATCCGACCTCCATGCTGCTATACTCTGGTTCAAACTGCAACCACCAAACAATATGATTTATCGCGATGTCCTTTTTTAGCTGTTCTGTCGTCATTTCCTGCGATCTTCTTCATAAAGTCAGTCAGAATTAATGAATGGGCGTTTCTTTGACTATTTATAGGCAAATATGGGCGTTACGTGAAGCCCGCAAAAGCTGCACCACATTTCGAGTCGGTTGTAATTTATAAACGGAAACTGGCGTAGGAAGTGCCGTACGCACTTTCCTGGCCGGTGCGCAATGTTTGGTGAATCGGAAAATGTCGGGAAATTTCTGGACCTATATTTTGGATTTCTACTACGTAAGCAACCTTCCTACGTGAATCCTACGCACGGCGTTATAAATGAGGCCCCAGTTGTTTTAGCGCAGTTCTCCAGTGAACGGGGGGGAGTCTCCCTCCGCAGCTGGTTGGCGTAGTTTTGACACAATTCCGTTGTACAGACCGACGTTAACAGCAGCCCTGTCTGTGCACACGGAGACTGACTCTGTCGTCCGGTGATCTAACCGCCTTCTGGAAAAGCTTCACAAGTACGTCGGTACGCAAATGCGCTTTGTGACACAAGTGACGGTACGCATTTCAGATTACGCACATAACCTGCGTACCAGTTATGTGCACCCCTGTACTACAGCAAAAGTATTCTCCGTCGGGACTTCCTGCAACAACACCACACCGTTATCTTGATTCTGATTGGCCAGAAGACATTATCAAAGATGTTCTATTGAGAAGACGATCACAACGTGACAAAAGTTTGTGGCTAATGAAATCAATCGTGGCTAATGAAATCAATCTTACTAACTGCTGTCTGTGCAATTCTCGGCGCGAGTTGGCGGACTTTATTTTGCTTACTTTAACATCATTTTTCATGGTGAGGCTAAGGTGGGGCTCAGCCATTTCTTGGTATGGGTGTAGCCTACCCCAGCCATACCCTGGCGCTGCCACTGGTGGGATGTATGGGGCGGGCCATTCTGCACATGCGTTAAATGTTTTAAATATTTTAACGCAATTAATTAAAAAAAATTAGTTAACGCGGTTAACGCGATAATTTTGACAGCATTAGTTATTATGTATGACACCTCACACACCGTTAATATTGGGTATTTTATTGGGTTCGGGATTCCTATGGATGACTGCCTAGGAGAGAGCGCAGAGAAGCGTGTAAGACTGCGACTCCGGCTCCTGGTCTCAACTCCAGTTTGTCATGGATTAAGTCCACAAAGCCCTGAAATGTTTGCCGAAATGAGATCTGCACCTTCCAAAGTAGGATGAATGCCGTCTCTCTTAATCAGACCAGGTTTTCCCCAGAAGGCTGTCCAATTATTTACGAAGCCCACATTGTTTGCTGGGCACCACCAAGATAACCAGCGCTGAAATGATGACATGCGGCTATACATGTCATCATTGATCAGATTGATATCAAATTAACAGGTTTATGATATCACTGCCTCATCTAAGACACAAGTGGATCTGACTTTAATTACATCTGAGTTGAGTGTTTCGTCAACTTAACCTCGTGTTCGTTAAAATACATTAGGTTACATTGTTAACATAGGTTCTGTCACGATCTGTCTTTATGGTGTCTTGTCTTGTCTATATCTGTTTTTGGTTTTCTGTCTGCGTTGTGTTTTGTCTTGTTTAGATCTGTCTGTGGTTCCCTGTCGTTAGTTTCCCTGGTGTGTCTGATTACCCAATTGTGTTCACCTGTGGCCCCTGTGTTTTCTCCTCCCTCCTCACCTGTGTCTTGTTTGTGTGATTAGTCTTGTGTGTATTTAAGTTCTGGTTTTTCTGTCTGTCTTTGTCGGTTCGTCTTGTGTATTGGCTTGTCCACGGTGAGTGTTCTGTTCTGTCATTGTCCTAATAGCCTTGAAATAAAGGAATTTCACGTAAATCTGCATTTGGGTCCTACCTGCTTCACACATCGTAACATTACGAACCGACCACAAATGGACCCAGCAGATGATCCATGGGAGGTTGAATTGCAGCATTTAACCTTCTATCTGGCTTGCTGCTTCGATTGGTGGAAGGGAGCGTCCAGTGTTCAGCAGAAGAGGGCCGCTCTGGTAGAGGCGCTCCGGTTGGCAGCAGAGAAACCATGTTTTGTTGAGTTCTTACCTGACTGGATTTTGGACTTCCTTGAAGCATGTGATTCCCGGCCTGCTAGCCCTAAGCATGCTAGCTCCATGTCTCCCAATTCCCAATCTGGCACCATACGCTTTGGTGGGTTCCGCCTGAAGTCAACCCGTGCTTCTGCCCCAGTTCCTGCTCCTGTCCAGGAGTCGTATTCCGGAACTCGTCTGGCTTATGGAGGTCCACGGAGTATTCAGGTGGCTGCTAAGAGGAGTCGTCGCAAGGCCAGGCTAGCAGCCCGAGCCCCAACAGCCATGGTTCCGGCTCCAGTGCCGGCCCCAGCAGCCATGATTTCAGCCCCAGTTCTGGTCCCTGCAGCCATGGTTCCAGCCTCAGTCCTGGCCCCAACAGCCATGGTTTCGACTCCAGCCCCTCGTCTCCGGCCGACGCCAGCTCCCCGTGTCCTGTCGGCGTACCGGCCGACTCCAGCACCTCGTCTCCTGCTGGCTCTCCAGCCGACGCCAGCTCCCCGAGTCCTGTCAGCATACCGGCCGACTCCAGCACCTCGTCTCCTGCTGGCTCTCCAGCCGACGCCAGCTCCCCGAGTCCTGTCAGCATACCGGCCGACTCCAGCACCTCGTCTCCTGCTGGCTCTCCAGCCGACGCCAGCTCCCCGAGTCCAGTCAACATACCGGCCGACTCCAGCCCCCCGTCTTCTGTTGGCGAACCAACTCTCTCAAGTCACCCCTCCAGTTCCCTCTCGAGTCTCCTCTCGAGTTACTTCTCAAGTCCCCTCTCGAGTCATCTCTCAAGTTTCCTCTCCAGTTCCCTCTCGAGTCTCCTCTCAAGTCCCCTCTCGAGTCTCCTTTCAAGTCACCCCTCCAGTTCCCTCTCGAGTCCACTCTCAAGTCTTCTCTCCAGTTCCCTCTCGAGTCCCCTCTCGAGTCTCCTCTCTAGTCTCCTCTCGAGTTCCCTCTCTAGCTACCTCTCGAGTCACCTCTCAAGTCATCTCTCAAGTTTCCTCTCCAGTTCCCTCTCGAGTCTCCTCTCGAGTCCCCCCTCCAGTCTCCTTTCAAGTCACCCCTCCAGTTCCCTCTCGAGTTCCCTCTCGAGTCCACTCTCAAGTCTCCTCTCGAGTTCCCTCTCAAGTCACCTCTCGAGTCTCCTCTCGAGTTCCCTCTCAAGTCACCTCTCGAGTTCCCTCTCCAGTCACCTCTCAAGTCTCCTCTCAAGTTCCTACCCGAGTCCCCTCTCGAGTTCCCTCTCAAGTCCCCTCTCGAGTTCCCTCTCGAGTTCCCTCTCAGGTCCCATCTCGAGTCCCTTTTCGAGTCCTCTCTCGAGTTCCCTCTCAAGTCTCCTCTCGAGTTCCCTCTCAAGTCACCTCTCGAGTCTCCTCTCGAGTTCCCTCTCAAGTCACCTCTCGAGTTCCCTCTCCAGTCACCTCTCAAGTCTCCTCTCAAGTTCCTACTCGAGTCCTCTCTCGAGTTCCCTCTCAAGTCTCCTCTCAAGTCTCCTCTCGAGTCCCCTCTCAAGTCTCCTCTCGAGTTCCCTCTCAGGTCCCCTCTCGAGTCTCTTCTCGAGTCCCCTCAAGTCTCTTTTCGAGTCCCCTCTCGAGTTCCCTCTCGAGTCTCTTCTCGAGTCCCCTCTCAAGTCTCTTTTCGAGTCTCTTCTCGAGTCCCCTCTCAAGTCCCCTCTCGAGTTCCCTCTCGAGTCTCCTCTCGAGTTCCCTCTCAAGTCATCTCTCGAATTCCCTCTCAAGTCTCCTCTCGAGTCTCCGCTCACGTCACCTCTCGAGATCCCTCTCAAGTCACCTCTCAAGTCAACTGTCAAATTTCCTATCGAGTTCCCTCTCGAGCCCTCTCTCGAGTCCCAACTCCATGTCCTGAGCCGTTGGAGGTCCCGCAGACTGCTCTTCTGCTGGGGGTCCTGCCAACCCCATGTCCTGAGCCGTTGGAGGTCCCGCAGACTGCTCGTCTGCCGGGGGTCCTGCCAACTCCATGTCCTGTGCCGTTGGAGGCCCCGCCGTCTACTCTCCTGCCGGGGGTCCTGCCAGTCCTGTGTCCTGTGCCGTTGGAGGCCCCGCCGACAACTCTCCTGCCGGGGGTCCTGCCAATCCTGTGTCCTGTCTCGTTAGAGGCCCCGCCGACTACTCTCCTGCCGGGGGTCCTGCCAACCCTTTGTCCTGTCTCGTTGGAGGTCCCGCCGTCAACTCTCCTGCCGGGGGTCCTGCCGGTCCTGTGTCCTGTGCCGTTGGAGGCCCCGCCGACTGCTTTCCTGCCGGGGGTCCTGCCAACCCTGTGTCCTGTTTCGTTGGAGGCCTCGACATTACATGTCTCGCCGGGGGTCCTGCCAACTCCTTGTCCTCTTCCGTGGGGAATCTTGCCGACAACTGTCCCACCGGCTCTGGTTACTGTCCGGTCAACACCGGCTCCTGCCCGGTCCCCTGAGAGCTGTGGTCTTCGCCCCTCCTCGAACTCTGCCTTGCCCCCGGGCCGTCCGCCCGAGAACCCCTTTTTGAACTCTGCCTTGCCCCCGGGCCGTCCGCCCGAATTCCCCTTTTTGAACTCTGCTTTGCCCCCGGGCCGTCCGCCCGAGATCCCTTCCTGGTCCTCTGCTTTGCCCCCGGGCCGTCCGCCCGAGATCCCTTCCTGGTCCTCTGCTGTGCCCCTGGGTTGTCAGCCCAGACCCGTCCTCCGGACCCCCTCCACCCACCCTGGTGGCCCTAGTTTTGTGTCCCTCCTCCGGACCCCCTCCACCCACCCTGCTTGAGGTTTTGGACTTTTGTGTTTTTTTTTTTTTTTTTTTTAAGGACGTCTGGAATCCGTCCCTTGAGGGGGGGGTTCTGTCACGATCTGTCTTTATGGTGTCTTGTCTTGTCTATATCTGTTTTTGGTTTTCTGTCTGCGTTGTGTTTTGTCTTGTTTAGATCTGTCTGTGGTTCCCTGTCGTTAGTTTCCCTGGTGTGTCTGATTACCCGATTGTGTTCACCTGTGGCCCCTGTGTTTTCTCCTCCCTCCTCACCTGTGTCTTGTTTGTGTGATTAGTCTTGTGTGTATTTAAGTTCTGGTTTTTCTGTCTGTCTTTGTCGGTTCGTCTTGTGTAGTGGCTTGTCCACGGTGAGTGTTCTGTTCTGTCATTGTCCTAATAGCCTTGAAATAAAGGAATTTCACGTAAATCTGCATTTGGGTCCTACCTGCTTCACACATCGTAACAGGTT
The DNA here is from genome assembly GCF_902827115.2 of Pseudochaenichthys georgianus. Taxonomy (NCBI): domain Eukaryota; kingdom Metazoa; phylum Chordata; class Actinopteri; order Perciformes; family Channichthyidae; genus Pseudochaenichthys; species Pseudochaenichthys georgianus. The sequence continues at coordinate 3,423,599 of NC_047503.1, read as the reverse complement.
CAGGAGCATGGCCACGCCTAAAACTCCGCCTCCAACCACGGCCACCCCTATTTATATCCGGCAAAACTTCCGGCCACCGCTTGTCTCCATCCTTTCAAGGACTGACAGCCAGACCGTGATTCACGCCTTGCGTCGTCACGGTTCAAACAACCTAAACGCTACCACGAGAACATTCAACACCATGGATCCCGAACTGCTGATCAACTCACCTTCCTCCTTTAGCAGCTAACCCCGTAGCAACAGCGCCTCACCCAGTAACCCAAGGGGCCATGCTACATGCTAACCCATTAGCCTACTCTTACCCAGTACCTTCTTTCCCAACTGGTCTATCCTTTCCCCCTCCCCCCATCCCTACCCAACACCCAACTGTTTTTCCTCCCTGTGCAACCAGCTACACTCTAGCCACAGCAACACCACCCATCCAGCCTGCCTCCTCAGTCTATCGCCCTTCCCCCGTGTCCCCCGTCTTGTGCCAGCAGATTCTCCTAGGTAACTACGTAGCCTTGGCTCAGCTACTACAGCCATCAATCATCGACACTAGCCAGCAAAGGGAAATGCAGACCAACTTCGGTTTAGTCCGGCTGCGAAATCCATCACCTCTGAGGTCTAAAGACTTAACCCCCGCAGAGTTCGCCCTAGCTTTTTCCCTTTACCGCGATGTCATCGGCTCAGTCTATCCCACACGCAGAACCGAGTTGGACGAGTACCTCCTCATAGAGCTCGACATGGCCTTACGCTTCGGAGGCTCAGGTTTTTACACCTACCACGTCTACTTTGCTAGCCAAGCCGCCAGCCGCATCAAGCAGTTCAACCAGCGAACATACTGGGGCGCTCTGGACTCCGAGCTTTACTGCCACATCTTCACAGCACGCGCATCCCTCTCTTGCCAATTATGCGGAGCCCCCTCCCATCCGGCCTCAGTCAGTGCCCCACCACCCGAGCCACCTCGCTCACTCCCCTTTCCATCAAGAGGCAACGCCTCAACCGCCTGTCACCTGCCGCACCCCCACCCCCCATCATCCCTAGGCCCGCAAACGAACGTTCACCAGCCAATGCCCCCGTTTCAAAGGGCAGACGCGGAAGGCCAATCAGGGCTCTCGACTAACCTTTTTCCCCATCCTCCCAGAACCGTCCCGAAATACAATCTAAGCCGTCCCGAAATTAATGTGGACCGTCCCGAATTTAAAATGTTAGTTTTTCTACATTATCATTAGTTAAAATTATTCAAAGTGACCTTTAACATAAATAAAACATCATACAAATCATTAGATGATAATTCATCAACCTTTTTATTTGAGTAAATCATTCAATCACATAAACAAAGGCCAAATATATTTAAACAAACACACAAACGAGAAAATTAATTAATATTGAATCCAATCAAGTCCCATCCAATTAACAAAAAGATCCAACACTGTGTGCTGAAGACAGAACCCAGAGTAACCACTAACCAGGATGACAGTCTGTAACACAGTCAGGAGACCTTTACAAACTGCCCCGCCCGGGAGAGAGAGATCTCGTCTGGATTGGAAAGCTCGAAAATACATCACGCATGTTGTAGTCTTATTGCATATTAGAAACGGAGTTGGTGAAACTAAAACTGCGATATAATGTGTATGTAGCAATAATACATATATTTTTTAAATGTCTCCAGTACCGATAGAAAGTCCGATAACGTCGGGGCTTAACGTTACCACTGTCTTTAATAATTCCGGCCCGGGGCCCGTTTAATACTGAAGGATAAAGATAAGGCAATAAAACATTGAGCTGTCTGAGTGGAAAAGTACTGTGTTAAAGTAGTCCAACTGCTGAGAAGCCTCAGTGGAAATATACTGTGTGGATACTGTGTGCAACAAAAACGCGGGGTCAACCAGATTAAGAACAGAGGCATCCTGTTATGTCCAAACTGATAAGCCACAAGGTTGCAGAACTCATTATTCTCACACTAAATCACCCACCAAGCAGGCGCAACAGTTCACAAGGGCAGTCTTGTGAGTGAAACCAGATAAGGAAGTGAGTGAAAGCAAATAAGGAAGTAACAAAAAGCGCGCCGAAGGCTAACCTAAGAGTTGCTAGGGTAGCAACGGGAGATTACACCACAAGAGAGCAGCGAAGGTGGGGGCTCCGCTAGGAACAGTATATAAGCAGGATGTATTCAGTACTCGACGCTCTCTTCAACTGGGATCTCACACTGACGAGCTTGTCACGGTGAGAACTCAAGAACGAGTCCAAGGCGCAGGCGCTTTGTGGTATAGTATCAGATTGATGTATCTTTGTTGAACTGTGTAATAAAGTCTAGTTTGTACAGCTAACAGAGAGTAGTGTGCAGGACACAATTCATTTTCCCTCAGAACTAAGTACGGTCATCGGCAGATCCGGACGGCGTCCCCGCTCTGGCTATATCCAAACGATCTGCGCGGAGGACGGACCTGGTCCGGTAGACTCCAACAGCTTGGTGACCCCGTGACGTGATGGTCTAGAGCGGGTAGTCTGGACACCGATGACCTTCTGAGAGGACACCAATAAACATTGAGTTTACGGCTTTTACGAGAAACCATCTCACACAATCAAAAACCCGGGTAACTCAGAATCAAGGTAAGCATCTGCCTGTTACAACAAATAGATGTGTTTGAAATACCACAAAATTTTAGGATTGTGTGAGAATGGCAGAAATAATTGTCCCAGCTAAAAAGTAAAGATAAAACGTAAATAAAATTGTGTGCACTAAATAGATCAACAAGGGCATAAACAAATCTGTGGTGAGAAGCGGGTGAAACCCGTAATTTATGAGGATCCGCCGCGGTCCAAAGGGAAGGTGTAAAACCGGTCGCCGTACCAGTAACCATAGTACAGTGTAAAACTAGGTGAGGCCCTAGTATCTAAGGGAAGGTGTGAAACTGGTCGCCGTACCAGTAACCATAGTACAGTGTAAAACTAGGTGAGGCCCTAGTATCTAAGGGAAGGTTTAAAACTAGTTGCCGTACCAGTAGCCATAGCACAGTGTAAAACTAGGTGAGGCCCTAGTATCTAAGGGAAGGTGGAAAACTGGTCGCCGTATCAGTAGCCATAGCACAGTGTAAAACTAGGTGAGGCCCTAGTATCTAAGGGAAGAAATAAAACTGGTCGCCGTACCAGTAGCCATAGCACAGTGTAAAACTAGGTGAGGCCCTAGTATCTAAGGGAAGGTGTAAAACTGGTCGCCGTACCAGTAGCCATAGCACAGTGTAAAACTAGGTGAGGCCCTAGTATCTAAGAAAAGGTAGAAGACTAGCAAAAGACGCTAGCAACCAGAGAATCTAATAAAGAAAGATAAGGAAAAGTAGAAAATGGAAGGCGAATTTGCGAGAGAAGAAGCACTAGGCTTCAAAATCCCAGATGTACGTCGCGAGGTTTGGAAAGAATGGGTGGAAGAAGGACAAAAGGAAGTTGAGAAAAAGGATCACAACAAATGGGAAAAAGGGGTAGCAAAATTGTACCGAAAATTGACAGATAATGGCATACTGACAGCACACAGAAAAAGAAACAATAAAAAAGGGGAGTTAGTAGGAGGCAAAGATACGAAAGGAATGTTCAAAAAAGCCACCGAAGGGCTAGAAGAAGAGCTCTGTCGTCACAAGAGCATAGACCCAGGGCGATGGTCACTCAAAAAGAAAGCACGGGACTTCCGGCGACGAGGAATGGAGTAGACGCGTGTTTCTCTAGCTCCCACTACTTTTAACTTACAACTCACTTATAAACCTCTTACCTGTAAACAACGCGGGGATTTTTGTTTAATTGTTTTATTTATTGTACGCATACTATCTACTTTCAGTTGAAACGGCTAAATGGCTTCGAAAACAAGCAAAAAGGAGAAGAGAGACGAGGCAGCTGCTACTGCCGTAGTTAGCATGCCGTTCTTGGTTAAGCTACTGGAGGATCACAGAGATGCCCTTTCCAAGGAATTTAAGTCGGCTATGACTTCTCTGGAAGCGAAATTAGACTTTGTCCAGGAGACAGTTACAGACTACGGTAACCGCCTGACCTCCCTGGTCAGCTCAGCGACAAAATGGAAGAGTTGGAGGCTAAGTGCGCAGCAATGGAGGGAAGCTACAACAAGCTAAAGGCTAAAGCTATAGACCTTGAGTCACGCAGCCGCCGCAATAACATAAGGATAACTGGCTTACCGGAGTCGATTGAGGGTGCACGTCCCACAGACTTTTTTTCGAGACTGTTGGTGGAGCTTCTGGGTGACCAAGTCCTCACTACAGCTCCGGAACTGGACCGAGCACACAGAGCCCTGACTGCCAAGCCAAGTCCTGAGTCAAGACCAAGAGCGGTAATAGCCCGCATCCATCATTTCAGGACGAAAGAGCTGATCATTCAGGAGGCCCGGAAGCGGCGGGGGAAACTGTTTTTCCAGGGAAAGCCCGTGGCTATCTTTGAAGACTACTGTCCAGAGATCGTGGAGCAACGCACGGCTTACCGGGAGGTGATGTCCGCACTTTATCAACGCGGCTTGAGACCGTCACTCCTATATCCAGCGAGGTTACGGATCACAACCAAGGACGGGGGGAAAAAGCATTTCGCATCGGTGGAGGACGCTGCATCTTTCCTAGCAACACTGCAGGGTAACATGTCGGAGTCTTCGACTAGAGAGGAGCAGTGATGGCCAACTTTAATAGCAGGTTTGATCTATGCTTCATACATCACTCCATAATATATATATATATATATATATATATATTGTAAAGCTGTGGAGAAGGACTTTTTGACACTCTTTGCCGTTTTTTTTCATACTATACATGTCGAGGTACAGTCTTATTATGCTTTCCCATCACATTGCTGTGACTATTTATTTATTCATTTCTGTTATGAATAAACCCCTAGTCACTGTTACTCTATTCGTGAGATGATTTGCATTGAGATATGCCACCTATGCTCCATATAGTTGTGAATCCCTCGGCTGTGTGTGTGTCCTGAAAAGAATGTCACGTTTTGATCCTCCAAATGCTTATTTACTCATTATTACTATTTCTTATTTTAGTTAATATTGCCGTTTACCATTGTTTATTTGTATCACTTATTTCATTATTGTTATTATCTTGTGTGTGTGTGTGTGCGCGTGTGTGTGTGTGCGCATCCCCGAGCACTGCTTTTTGTTTAACCTCTTCGTGTGTAAGGTTGTTAACATACATTTAAAGTTGAACACGCTTTGATTCTGAGGTACTTGTATCAATGTGGATAGTGAGGCTGAAATAGAGCAAGTGCAGGGAAGTTGGTTTGCAGATGGTAAGTTTTGGGGAGAGCATGCAACTGATTAAAACAGTTGCTTTCTGGGGCATGGTTAATTTTATTTTGCTTCTGAGTTCTTCGGAAGCTTTCTTGGGTTTTGGGACAGGGTGGGGATGTTATAATAATTGCACATTGTTTTTTTTGTCTTTACAATGGTCTGGTGTGGATAGTAAACATACAATGGTCTATTTCTTTTTTCCTAATGTTGACAGGAGTCCACACCAAAACAACCCTATTCAAACAGTACTTTTTTCTCCCAACATATGAGTCGCTCTCTTAACACTGTGAGCTGGAATGTCAAGGGTCTGAACCACCCAATTAAAAGAAGGAAAGTACTCAATCATCTGAAGCAGTTAAACGCTGATATTATCTTCCTTCAAGAAACGCATTTGCGTTCCGCAGACAATGACAGATTTCTGGCATCTTGGGCGGGGCAGCACTTTCATTCTACCTTCCAGGCAAAAGCAAGAGGGGTTTCTATCCTTGTGGCAAGGGGCGTAGTCTTTGAACCACTTGATATTACGGCTGACAAGAACGGTAGATTTGTAATCGTCACTGGGAAACTATTTAACATGAATGTTGTCCTGGCTAACGTATATGCCCCAAATATAGATGATGCTGCCTTCTTTGTCCGCCTTTTCTCTAATCTTCCCGACCTGGGCCAGCACCACTTGATACTTGGAGGGGACTTGAACTGCTGGCTGGACCAGGCGCTGGATCGTTCCTCCACCAAGCCAGGTGCAGTGAGTAAATCAGCACTGCAAATTCAATCCTTTCTCTCAGAGTGTGGTATCTCAGATGTATGGAGGTTCCTCCACCCAAAAGAGAAACAGTATTCATTTTTCTCCCATGTTCATCATACATATTCTCGAATAGATTATTTTCTCATTGATAATAGACTACTTTCCCAAGTCCGCTCTTGTTCTTACAAGAGTGTTGTTATATCTGACCATGCGCCTGTTGTGATGTCACTGGCACTCCCAGGTGTCCCGATGCCCACAAGGCACTGGCGTTTTAACTCATCTTTACTGTCTGATGATGAGTTTGTAAAATACTTGGGGGATCACATCACCTTCTTTCTAGAAACAAATACCACATCCGATACCTCTGCTCTCATGGTCTGGGATGCACTTAAAGCTTACCTAAGAGGACAAATAATTTCATTCACCGTTAACAAAAGACGAAAGTCCCAAAAAGAACATTCAGACCTGTTATCCAACATTTCTGGAACTGATGCACAATATGCTCTGACCCCGACCCCTGAGCTATATAACACTAGACTGGAACTCAAAACTAAATTTGACCTACTTACTACTCACCAGACTCAAAACATTCTGCTAAAAAACAAAAGTACATTTTATGAGCATGGCGAGAAGGCAGGAAAACTGTTAGCTAACCAGCTAAAAGGACGGAGGTCGAAACAACTAATCACAAGTATTAATACACAAAGTGGCAATGTCACACTAGACCCTACAGAGATAAATACTGCATTCAAGGACTTCTATTCTCATCTGTACTCCTCCCAATTTGATGGGGACGATCCAAAAATCAAGAGTTTTCTTGACTCTCTGCCCATTCCAACTATTCCCCCGGATTTGTCAAAGGCCCTGGAGGCACCTATAACACAAGCAGAAATAACCATAGCTATATCCTCAATGCAATCTGGAAAGTCCCCCGGACCAGATGGGTTTCCCTCCGAATTTTTTAAGAAGTTTTCCACGCTTCTCTCGCCATACTTGACAACCGTTCTGGCCGAATCCTTTCAGCTGGGCTCGCTCCCCCCGTCTCTCAACGAGGCAATAATTACTCTTATATCTAAAAAAGGGAAAGACCCTACCGAATGTGCCTCTTACAGGCCTATCTCATTGCTGAACACAGAGGCTAAAATCTTAGCCAAGGTTCTGGCTCGCAGATTGGAAGGTGTCATCCCACTAATAATATCATCCGATCAGACTGGGTTTATTAAAAACCGCTACTCCTTCTTTAATGTCAGGCGTCTCTTTGATATAATATATTCACCAACTGGAACCGTCCCAGAATGTGTTGTGGCTTTGGATGCGGAAAAGGCGTTTGATAGAGTTGAATGGAGGTATTTATTTACAGTTTTAGAGAAGGTTGGCTTTGGGTCATCGTTTATATCTTTGGTTAATCTATTATATGCTTCTCCCACTGCCGCAGTCCAAACAAATGGTACACTCTCGCAACCTTTTGCCCTGGGCCGCGGAACACGCCAAGGTTGCCCATTAAGTCCAATCCTTTTTAATTTGGCTATTGAACCGCTAGCGATTGCTCTCCGCAACAGTGCAGACGTTGCCGGTATCTCAAGGGGGGGCTCGGTGCATGAGGTGTCTTTGTATGCAGATGACCTTTTGCTATATATTTCAAACCCAACAACCTCTCTGCCAGCAGCATTATCTCTGCTAGAGCAGTTCGGTTCCATATCTGGTTACAAGCTAAATTTAAACAAAAGTACTCTGTTTCCAATCAATAGTGAAGCCCTCCATTTGGACTACAAAGACTCGCCATTTAAACTTGAACGTGAGCAGTTTATTTACCTTGGAGTGACAGTTACACGGAAATTTAAAGATTTGTTTAAAGAAAGCTTCATGACCTTATTCGGCCAGGTGAAAACGTTGCTACAGCAGTGGTCTCCTCTCACAATGTCCCTTGCCGGACGTATAAACTCCATCAAAATGACTATACTCCCGAAATTCACTTATCTATTCCAAATGGTGCCAGTGTTCATCCCCAAATCCTTCTTTGTTTCCTTAGATTCCGTTTTCTCCTCATATATATGGCAAAACAAGAAACCGCGAGTTAATAAACTACTACTGCAACGACTCAAGAGCGATGGGGGCATGGGCCTCCCCAACACTCGCCACTATTACTGGGCTGCTAATATTCGCTGCCTCACCTTCTGGCGCCACTTCTACCTTCAACCCAACAGGCCAGCGTGGACATCCTTGGAACTGGAGTCATGTGGTGATGTCTCACTTCCAGCACTCCTTGGGTCACCACTCAGTCAATTTTCGTCTAAGTCGATAGCTAATCCAGTTGTTCGGCATACCCTGAAAGTGTGGGTCCAGTTTAGGAGGTCTTTTGGTCACAAAGATTTCTCATTTCTGAGCCCTGTGGCTTCCAACCATCTTTTCGTTCCATCGAGACATGACTCCACCTTTCAGGACTGGCACAGGAAGGGTATCAGGCAATTTAAGGATATGTTTACAAATGGTAATTTCATGTCTTTCGACCAACTTTCAGAGAAATACAATCTACCTAAGACACATTTCTTTCGATATCTACAGGCTAGGCACTATGTGCATTCTGTCTTGCCGTGTTTTCCTAAGGAACCGGATAGTAACGGTGTTGATATGTTCCTCTCCTTTAACCCAATGTCTCAAAAGGCTATGTCAACCTTATACAGAAACATCTCCATGTTGATTCAGGCACCCTTGGTCAGTATTAAGCTGGCTTGGGAACATGACCTGGGGCAGTCCCTGGAGGATGACCTATGGGACAAAATCCTCACATCAATTCATAAATCTTCACTCTGTGCAAGACACTGCCTTATACAGTTTAAGATAGTACACAGGGCGCATTTTTCAAAGGCTAAATTGTCCAGCTTCTTCCCAGATGTGAACCCTGCTTGCGATAAATGTAAAAACAATGTTGCTACTCTCTTTCATATGTACTGGCTATGCCCCCGCCTACAGGAATTCTGGGTAGACGTTTTCCTTACCTTGTCCAACATCCTAAATCAAAAACTAGACCCGGACCCCCTGATGGCTATGTTTGGTACAACCACTGTAGGTGTGCTGCACTTGACACCCTCGGAACGCCGCATGATTGCCTTTTCCTTGCTTCTGGCCAGACGTGCAATTCTACTTAAATGGAAGGACGCTGCCCCGCCCACATGCAATCAATGGCTTCAGGACATAATGTCCTGCCTTAACTTAGAGAAGCTGCGCTTCTCAATCAGAGGCTCTGATGAGAAATTCTATAAGACCTGGGGTCCCTTCTTGGCTTACTTTAATAAGACCAAAGTAGCTTGATGTGGTTACTTGGCCCTTGACATGAAAACAGTGTGACTCCATTTTAATATATAACAACATATAGTAATTATATTCTCTACTCTGGACAATGTGCTATATAATTAGTTTGATCATCCACTGGAACGGGGAGGGATGGGGAGGGATGGGCCATCTCCGGCATAATTATTTGTTCACAATTCTTTGCTGATGGTGTATTTTTGTTTTTGTTTTACTATAAAATGTCTTCACGTTTTCTATGTAATGCTACATGTTTGCACAACTCACTGTATTGTGACACTGTTTTGGCCAATTTGTGGCATTTCTGTCTTGAACAAGAAATTAATAAAAATATTTTGAAAAGAAAAAGAAAGCACACCAAAACCAACAAGAAAAACTAGAACAACTAATTAGGACCTCATATGCCATGGTCTCAGCCGCTGGCCGCCTGGAAGAAACAAATAAAACCACCCCGGCCACACAAGCCCCCCTAGTAGGCGCGCCAGTAGCAGCACCGGCAGTAAAAACCCCCGCAGTAGCAGAACCCCCAAAACCAGCAGAACCCATAATCAACCAAGAGAAACACACGGCCGACACCGCCCCAGCTCTCCTGTACCCCGAGCTCCCTAGAGAACAGCATGAGGTGCCACCCCCGTATAGCCCAGCCAACCCCTTCATCCAGGCAATGCTGCACCCTATGAGGGCTGAACCCACCGGCGGGTATTACCAGATAGAGGGAAAAGTCTTATTAAACCAAACATCCCCACCTTTGACCAGAGCAGGGGTACAAGGACCGTCCCCAGATAGGAGATACCAAGATACCCCATACCCTAGACAGGAACACAGCAAAGAAAGGGGAGGGGGAGCTAAAACAAGCGATCATGAAGACACAGATACTCCCCGAAGAAATGAAGGTAGGGCGTTAGCCGAGGCGAATTTAGAGGCCGAGTTAGCACAAAGAAAACAGAAACTAGCAAAGGCGATGGAAGAAACAGGAATGACATGGTTGGAGGCACTACCTCTCGCCCTATTGGCTATAAGGAGTTTCCATTTGCAGGACCACTGGGTTCACTCCATATGAAATGACTCATGGGCACCAGTTTCCAGGCCCAGGGGCGGGAGCCACGGTTTCAAAGGAACTGTATGACAAAGTGGGGCACCAGGCCTACTATAAACAACTAAAATGCCTCGTTGCAGAGTTCGCGGACGAATCCACAGCAGCCAGAGCCAAAGGACACACAGAGGAAGCTGAGGGCAGCAGGGACCCTGAATACGTCCGCCTGAAGACGATCAAACCCAAGTGGTGTGCTCCAAGGTTCTCTGAACCACTCAAGGTAACCCAGCGAACAGATCATGCAGTCAGAGTAGACGGAAAAGGAGACATGTGGTACCACTGGAGCAGGTGTGTGGAAGCACCAGCACCTACCAGGACCCTCGCTGACGCCATCCAGGACCTAGGCCAACTGAACATCAGGCAAACAACCGAAGCCCCCCAACCCCCAAGTGTGGACATCGACTCCACTTCCGAGGAGGAGGAGACAACAGGAGAACCAACGGCAGCCCAGGAGATAACAGCCGGCGAGGAGGCACAACAAGGGACCGCTCCCCCAAAGTAGGCGGTACACCACACGCATCACATACACACACCACACAAGAGACACTCACCTACACTGATACACCAAATAACTTTTACAAGAAAAACAAAGATGAAGAAGAACTCAGGACCTAACCAACACCTCTATTGCTTGGCCTTAACACTTTGTTTTTTCATCATTGTTGGAATAATCATTATCATAGTGGGTGAAAGGGGGAGGCAAATCAATGCCAGTGGTCTATGTGCACTGGTCACTTTGCTTCTACCAGTGAAAACCTACAAATTAAAAGTAGGGGACATAACAAACCTGGCAGAACAATACCCCTATCATACTACGAACAGAGTCAAACGCGAAGCCATGGTTGACCCAGATCCAATAGGGGTACCACGGGGCGTACCAAGTGACTACAAAATAGCCGATCAAGTAGCGGACGGCTTCACATCCATCATCTGGCCCTGGTGTGTCATCAATACAAACTCAGACCGCATCAATTACATTCATTATAATATCCAACGCCTAGGAAACCTCACACATGCCGGACTCAAGGCAGTTAGTGAGCAATTGAAAGCCACATCACTCATGGCCCATCAAAACAGAATGGCCCTAGACATGCTCTTAGCAGAAAGAGGCGGAGTATGTGCAATGTTCGGAGAGCAATGCTGCACCTTCATTCCCAACAACACCGCTGCAGATGGCACTCTACAAATAGCACTGGACGGTCTGAAAACCCTCAACTCCCGCATGAAAGATCAATCTGGTATCGACGGTAAATGGGACGAATGGATGTCAGTGTTCGGTAAATACAAAACCCTGGTCACCTCAGTATTGGTATCAATGGCCGTGTTTGCAGCAATTTTGACCTTGTGCGGGTGCTGCTGCATCCCATGTATCCGCTCAATGGTGGACAAAATAATTAGTACCGCCATAGCACCTTCTACTCCCCTGGGCCAACAACTCGCCTTGCTATCCTTAGAAAACAACCCAGACATTGAAGAAGGCGAAGAAGAAGCGGCAGCAATGGACACTTTCCCGACAGCACCACCAGTACCACCGTATGGCAGAATGTGGGAAAGAGAGACAGAAGCCTAAAACAGCTGACATAAATGTACATAAACAATAGCGTTGTTTTGTTGCCCCAATCATTAGAATGGGGCAAAAGGGGGATTGAAGGATAAAGATAAGGCAATAAGACATTGAGCTGTCTGAGTGGAAAAGTACTGTGTTAAAGTCCAACTGCTGAGAAGCCTCAGTGGAAATATACTGTGTGGATACTGTGTGCAACAAAAACGCGGGGTCAACCAGATTAAGAACAGAGGCATCCTGTTATGTCCAAACTGATAAGCCACAAGGTTGCAGAACTCATTATTCTCACACTAAATCACCCACCAAGCAGGCGCAACAGTTCACAAGGGCAGTCTTGTGAGTGAAACCAGATAAGGAAGTGAGTGAAAGCAAATAAGGAAGTAACAAAAAGCGCGCCGAAGGCTAACCTAAGAGTTGCTAGGGTAGCAACGGCAGATTACACCACAAGAGAGCAGCGAAGGTGGGGGCTCCACTAGGAACAGTATATAAGCAGGATGTATTCAGTACTCGACGCTCTCTTCAACTGGGATCTCACACTGACGAGCTTGTCACGGTGAGAACTCAAGAAGGAGTCCAAGGCGCAGGAGTTTTGTGGTATAGTATCAGATTGATGTATCTTTGTTGAACTGTGTAATAAAGTGCTTATTTGAAGAAACAATCCATTGGAGTGCAAAGTCTAGTTTGTACAGCTAACAGAGAGTAGTGTCCAGGACACAATTCCTTTTCCCTCAGAACTAAGAACGGTCATCGGCAGATCCGGACGGCGACCCCGCTCTGGCCATATCCAAACGATCTGCGCGGAGGACGGACCTGGTCCGGTAGACTCCAACAATACTGGGGCTCAGTACCCATCCCTACATGGGGAGAGGCGCAGCATATTGCTAAGGACTAAAAACGATGGAGGGTTCTCTTCTCAGCCTTAGTTATTACTGTTATGCTGTGTTCGTTATTCTCGCGTCCAGGTAAGAAGCTTAAAAAGGAGACTAAATGGAGTCTCTGAGAAGGTTCAAAATTGGTACTTTAATTAATAAAAAGCGCGGTAATGTTACAAGCAGGATATTGTTCAGTCAGGAGAGAAAGTCTGCAGCTTCCTCTCCCCTGGTGCTGGCCGTGCAGAAGAGAGCTTCCAAGCATTCGTCTTTCCCGCTTCTGGCTGTTCGCTCCTCCTCTCTGGGAGCTGTAGTGACGTAGGGGACTTCCCCCTCGTTCTCCTGTGTCCGATATCGCGTTAAACAGAGGATATCGACATTTTACATTCATTGCTTACTTCCACATGCCTTTTCTCCTCCTTATCTCTTTCATAACTTTATATGCAATACATGTTAACGGCGTCAATAGCCACTTTAATGATACTAATGGGCGGTAGTCCCGGATGTCGTCATGAAGGATTTTCAGAATAAAAGCTTGGTATTGAGAACTTCCGGGTTTTTCCAGAATAAAATAGCATTTAAACTGACGGTATGTTTAAGGTACATTATGCCATAAAACATTGATTTTAATTTCTAACATTACACACATGCATTTCCAAACATTTGGACTACCTATGTTGCAAATGTATTATCTTTTCAATTTACACACGGCATCTATTGCACGTCTGTCCGTCCTGGGAGAGGGATCCCTCCTCTGCTGCTCTCCCCGAGGTTTCTCCCATTTTTCCCTTTTAAACTGTGGGTTTTCTTCGGAAGTTTTTCCTTGTACGATGTGAGGGTCTAAGGACAGAGGGTGTCGTATTGTCATACTGATATTCTGTACACACTGTGAAGACCACTGAGACAAATGTAACATTTGTGATATTGGGCTATATAAATAAACATTGATTGATTGATTGATTACCCATAGGGGATGAAGAGGAGTAAGTAAATAAAGAGGCCGGTGCTCCAGGGTCTGGTTCTGCTGTGCGTTTTTGTGATGTAACGGTAAAACATTTCAGAATTCCTCCACGGGATGCCATTGTACATCACTCAACCCGCGAAATACACACACTCAGTACATAGTTAGACACGCGAATTTGCGGGCCAGGAATTCGCGGGCACAGCCAGCTACGTGTGCGTGTATTTCGCGGGTTTCTACATGTTTTGTGCGGGTGTGTTTATGTTGACAAGGAGGTTTAATAACTGTGTGTTACACAAAACGTGCAGTCGGTTTCATTTTCATCGCCGTTTGTAGAAGAGTTAGCAGGGTATTTTATTTTAACTCTCGTCCCAAATTCGTCCCAAAATAATTTTGTATCCTCCCCGACACTATTTTTTCCGACGACGGGACGTCCTTAAACTCGAGCCCTGAGGCAAATCCTCTACCAGGGAGGCAGGATGGTGTGCAACAATTTAAATGACCTAGGCTGCTCTCTTTCTAGCTGCCGTCTCATGCACATCTGCTCTTTCTGTGGCGGCGCTCATGCCAGGAGCACCTGCCCTCACAACCCAACTACACCAGCAGATTGACTAGCACGGCACCTCAGCACACCCGTCAAGAAGCAGTCCCAAAATCTTTGATTCCCTTTCAGAAGCTCTGTGCCGGATCTTGACAAACAACCACAGACTCCCCTATGTGCTCCATCTTCTCGACGACTTTCTCACCTTCACTCCACCATCCTCACCCCCCTGCCACGGGCCAAGCACACTCATACAAACATTTTTCAGACCCTGGCATTCCTCTGTCTGAAGAGAAAACCTCAGGGCCTAAAAAGAAAGTACAGCGCATCACTCTCCTCTTGTCAAACTACTTACAGGCAGACGGATGCACGAAACGGCAGCTGTTAGCCCTCCACGGCAAACGACTCTCTCATATTCATACTCCGAAGGAGTAAAACGGATCAGCTGGGAATTTCTTTCCCCATCCACATCTTCCGCCTGAACTCGTATCCCAGCCCATACGAGCCACTAACCAAATACCTCAGCGCAAGGTACGCCTCAACACCCACTCTTTCTCACCGAAACAGGGAAAATGGCCAAATGTTTCTGGTTCCAGAAACACTTCCACAATGTATTTCGGGGATATGCTCAGAACACTATTCGAGCCATTCCTTCCGCATTGGCGCAGCGTCCACAGCAGCTAGACCGGGCATCTCTTATCCAACCACCTAGGCCCTCGGCCGCTCGACATCCCAAGCGTACCACGCTTACATCCGCAACAATCTCAGTGATCTCAGACAGGCACATGCTCAAGTCAGCTGCTTTTAATCCGACTCTTTTGGGGGCCCGCAATCAGCCCACGCAGATCATGCCGGAGACGGAACCCCCACTCTGAGTCTCCCACTGCACGGACCACAGCTCGTCCTCCCAGATCATCCCTTCACCCCCTCACATCATTCACATGTTACTTCAATAAACTTACAAACATCACACTGTTGTGGCGTGGTTCCTGCTAGTGAATACTTCTGCATACAGTAGGCTAGCCCACAAATGTGCAGTATAGAGTGGTGTATAATATGCTCTGAACAGAGACGTCTTCACTCCATCTGTACATGCACTACACTTACGTAGGAGAATGTTTGCTTGTGCATACATCATGCGGCATTGCCTATAAATATCTATAAAAATCAGGACATTTTAGACATTTATCTTCTTTGGTTCTAAAGATCATGACAGCACTCTTACTGGCGTTGTATTTGATGTCATGCTCCACACCATACACAGAACAAACAGCAAGAAGCTGCTGAAGACCAGCGCTAGATGGACTCAGCTCAACAAGATCATCTGCATACATAATATGGTTCACTAGAGAACTACCAATCATGCATCCAGTATTACAGGCAGTCGCTTGGACAGATCATCAATATAAAGGTTAAAAAGAACTGGGGACATAATTCCACCTTGTCTGACACAACCCCAAATGGGGCTGAGACCCTATTGCCCCATTTGACTTGCATAGTCTGATGGCCATACCAGTAGACCAGAACTCTCACAATGTATTTGGGCACCCCTCTTTGACTCAGCTTAACAAATAACTTCCTATGATTAATACGATCAAAGGCTTTAGAAGCATCAATGAAACACATAAGAACTGATGAGTTATTACCTCTATTTGTTAACAATTTCCTTTAAGGCGTATAATGCTAAATACAATGCTCTAACATGTATGAAAAAGAAAGATTCTCAATAACGAGTACTTTAGTTACTTTATTTAGCTGATAATTCATGCAGTACTTTATGTAGTTTGAAATAGGTGCATATTGAGTATCTTACTTTTTGCTTTATGATGCTCATACTTTTGTACTTTTACTCAAGTAACATTTTGAAATCAGGACTTTTACTTGTAGTGGAGTATTTTAAGATGACAGTAATTGCACTTTTACCTAAGTAAAGCATCTGAGTACTTCTTCCAACATCAGTATCTCTATCATCAGTACTGTGGGGCCAAACTGATGACTGATGGATATTGAAGCAATCATATAGAGCTTTTACAAAATGATATTTTAAGATTATGATTTCATTGTTTATTCAATCTCCCCCGCAGCTCTTAAGCACTTTTAAGCCTTTTTTCATTTATCATTTTAATTTTAACTTCTTCAATATTTCTGTGAAGTTCCTACTAGACTGGTATTTTTTCAGTTTTTAAGGCCAATACTGATATTGTCATTTGAGAGTACACAACTTATTTTAACAGATAAAACAGAATGTACTCAACTGACACAGATATATCTGCAAATAGCTTCAAACTAAATGCTGGAGGGGTTATTGTTTTACAGTCTCGACCAACAGGGTTGTGTTCTCATCAGCACACCATTCTCCTGTCCTCTTCCTCTACTCTCACTTTTGTGGCATTTGTCCTTGGGCAGGATCATAGAACAAAAGACCCGTCCTTTTTGAGATTCACATCCAACAGAGAAAAAGACAACCTGTGCTGAGCAGTAACACATCAGACTTGTGTGTTTTTAAGCCTGGTGTGGAGTTCTGCTGCCTCCAATATGAGAACATCTATCAAAGCTCCAGTCCAATTAACTGAACAAATAAAACAAAATAAGCAATAATATTAATACAAATATATCTAATATACAGTGTCACAATGTATAGAATGAACATATTTCTCTCAAAGCAATCACTTCTGGACCTTCATGATATACAGGCCAAACGACATTCAGTTCAGCCCCAACTTTTCAGCACACACAGCTACAAAATAAAATACACAACTTTTTTTTTTAAAGATGGTATTTTTTGTCCAGAGGGCCTTTATTGGAGATCTCAGAGTTGAAAGTAGGAGACAGAGGGGAGGACATGGTCTGACATATTCAAAAACTGGCTATATGCAGCGGTGACTGCATATGGGCCGCAAGCTCCTAGTAGGATGGGTTATTAAATGCAGAGGTCAAATGTGTGTGCTATGTGCATGTATGTGTGACCATTAAAGAGGGTTTCATCCTCCAATTATAAAAACATAAGCTCTAACAACTGAGCCATCCAGAGGCCTTAACACACTTCTAACTTGAGGCAAGAGGAAGTGACTGGCACCAGCAAAAGATATTTATTGTTAAAGGGAGGCAATGCTCATGACACGCATTTTTTAATAATTATCATCCGATAAAACAGACCAGTCTCTGCCAGTCTTTTTTTTTTTTTTTTAATCCGATGAGGTTATCAGTGATTTTAAGCTGATTAATTACCGAAATAACATCAACCCTGTGCGGAGCCATTTTGCGAGTCACATGACTTATTTTACCGGAAGTGACGTGAACTATGCGTTTGGTGTCGAGGACAAATTGACGTATGTGCTTTGTTCATGTTGTTTAGTCTAGTTACTCTCACAATTCTATTGAAATATGCCTCATTGTATCGCGAAACATTGCCACAATTTGGATAGGAACAATCCACGGAATGCTCGGTTCCATCTATTGCCAACGGGTAAGCGTAGGAAGTACTTTCGGAGGCAGTGGCTAGCGAAATGTGCTCGGCACGAACCGAAAGATCCACAGGCGCATGTATGCAGCCAACATTTCAAGTTTCCGGACGACTACTCTGAGAGTATGATGAAACATAAAATGGGATTTATTAATCAACCATTACTTAATGGGGATGCAGTGCACTGCCAATGCCAGCCAGCGTAAGCACATTACGCAGCAGACTTTACTTATTGTTTACTACGTAAGGAAGCAGGAATTGCAGGACCCAGAGCGGACAGCAGATAACGGAATTGCAGTTTTATTGCTTATAGATTATCAGAACATTTCAAAAGGGACACAGTCACATTGGATATTAACCTATGGATTACCTACATCATCGTTTTTATCGTTGTAATGCCATTGAAGACCAGTTTAGACCAGGCAAAGACGAAGGTAAGCCATGTTAGCCTAGCGCATGTTAGTACCTAGCGCCACTTGTTTTGATGTACGTTTTTGTTGATAACGTCGCGAGTTTGTATCTTTCAGTGTTGAGGTGAGCACCGTTAGATTCTGTGTCTTTACGATCATAAACTATGTGTTGGATGTGCAGCTAGGATAAGTAATAAGGGAGCTAGGAGTGATTTTCGGTGCAGTAATAGGTTAGCATTTTTCACTCTGGGCTAATTCAGAGGCTCACTGTTAGCATTGTGTTTTTTTTGAAGAAAAAGATCAGTTAAATTAGTTTTTTTCCCGTTATATGGATATACAATATTCAAAGTTTATTAAATATTAAGGTTCCTTAGACATTGTTTCCTGCAAATGACGCGATTTCGGCCCCGGAACCGGGTCCGTGGGGCCTAAGAGGATAACAGAGTATGTTTTTAATTTTTTTTACAGTTGTATTTGGATGGAATGAATACCTATAGTGATATTTCAAAGTAAGTCCACCTGGACTTTATTTTTCTAAACTTCTTCCTCGGCTGATGAGTCCGAACTCAAATACTCCACCATGTTTTCGTCGAATGAGCTGTTCGTGTGTTTACAAAGTGAACGCATAGATGACGTCACGACCTAGTTTTTCGGATCATGTGACTACTGAAAATGGCCAAAATGGCAGCTGCCTGACGGAATATACAGGTTTTGATAAAAAAGAGCTATAAAATCATTATTTACCGGGGAATATCGCTGATTTCTTCAGGGTATGGTTTAAACATACTGTTTCACTAAATACTGACGTTTTTTATTAACTATCTAATGACTGGAGCCTTCCTTTAAATATGATTAAATCTCTCCTTTGTTTTATCTTTGCCTCTCTTCCATTGTCATTCTCCAAACTTATTTATGTCTATAATATTTTCTTTCCACGTTCCCTTTCAAACTTCTTTAATTAGTGGGCTATCATTTAAAGTTTGTCATGTTCCCTCCTGCACTGAAAAACTGCTTTGACTTTAATTAAATGTATTAAGACATTATGAACCTAATATAAAATATTAGGTTCAACTTAATATTGCTGCTTGCTACAAATCTAATACAATTATGTTTAATTTGTCGACATTATACATTTAATTAAAGTCAGTGTTTCAGTTTTTCAGTGTGACTGGTCAGCTTCCGCTCAAAGATCAATGATGGCCTTTAAACAAGTGTTAGCTTCAGCTCCAGTTCTCCTCCCCCGCTGACTCAGATCTTTCACTCCTGCATATTCTGACTGTTGACCCCCCCCCCCCTGAGATGGGGCAAGTTAAACCACAAGAATACTTTTTTTTGGATACATTTTTGGGGGAATAAATCACATGTTCATGGCCCTTTGTGATAGATGCAGAAGACATCCTGAAGTAAAGGTTTTTGTTGTCATTTGACTTCTATCTTATTTTTCCTTGCCTAGAGTAAGTAAACATAAGTAAACATTGGCTTGTCTTACCCCACTCTCCCCCATAAAAGTAAAAGTCCTCAATTACAAATTGTACTCAAGTAAAAGTACAAAAGTATTGGCAGCAAAATATACTCTGTGTTAAGAATGTCACAAGGCTCAGGACCCAAATGCACAACACCAGAAACAGGTCAGATTAACAAGGTCTTTTAATTAAGGTCAAAACACAAAACGCTCACTTGGAGGATCAAAACAAAAACATCTACATGGACTATCAAAAATATACTTAACACGATCAAGGAATGACTGGCAGGCTTGACGAGACAAGACGAACTGGCACAGGACAAAGGGAGACGCAGACTATATATACACACTAGGTAAGGCAGGGTATATGCAGGAATCCTGAAGTCAAATTTAATACCTTTTAAGACCCTTTCCATACATTTTAAGACCTCATCGCAACTTCGAGTTCTAACCGGTTACCTTGGCGACACACTTTACCTCACATTTACTATATTGATTGTAAGCACAACTAAACAGAGTGCAGACAGACTACTGAAGCCTCTTCTCCACATGAACTTCATTCCAGTGAAACTCCTCAGAAACCATTAGAAACCACTAGAAACCAGTATTTGACCAACAAAACAAAACAATTGACAACACTTTGAACTATGAAATATATTAAACTTTGGTGAGCTTCAGCGGGGTAATGCCATATAGGAGCTCCCTCACAAATACCCAGGGGTTAAATTGGGCTGGGGCTGTCCGGGGCTAAGCCCGGCACATAGGACGATGCTCTGACGTCATCACCCTCACACATTTATCATATGTTTACAAAAAACGATATATATGTTAAGACTTTTCTCGTTCTTAAAGGTGGGGTAGGTAAGTTTCAGAAACCGACTCGAGATACACTTTTTGTTATATTCCATGGAATGCTCTTAACATCCCGATAGCAATGAATATCTTAAGTGCTTTGACAACAAATCCATAAAAAAATGTCATCTGTAGAAGCCGTAATACTGTAAAAAGTACAACCAATCCTGATGCCTGTCAGCCTTCCATCGGGGCACAAACTTATCTCGTGCCCTCATTGGTCATGTGCGCGTTCGTGTGTGTTGGAGGAGGGGCTCTGTAAGGAAGTGGCAGATTTTCTCCGGTTGTGTATTTTCAAATTCTAGCGATCTCGAGCCGGTTTCTCAAACTTACCTACCCCACCTTTAATATAGACTATATTTAGGGTCGATATGTGTTGACCTTACTTTAAAATAGCAGATCTCTGTGACCGGATATAGTTTGGCTTAGACCCCGGCCCCACGAGGACGCATTCACACGCATTCGATTCATTAACGTGTCCGTTCACACTAGACCGCTGGAAATGCTGAAAACGCTGTAGTACATATGCCAGGCCTGTAAGTGGCGCTGCTGCCGCCACAAAATACACCAAATGCAGCGAAGAAGACCCCGGAGCATGGTTGTCATGGTTGCCCTTCTGTTTATTCTCCGTGGTGGATGGCGTGTTCTCCTGCTGTATATCTCTTAGGTAGTCCACCAGCAGATAAACCCCACCCACAGAGCGGAGCAAGGCAACGAAACTTAAAATAAGAAGCAGCATTGTATGGCACGCTATGCATGGGGCCACCTTGAGGGGGTTTCCCGACATGTTGTTTCAGTAAATTAAAGGGTGTTTCATGTTGTCGTTGCTGTGGACCTTCTTAATACCTTGGAAAATGCCGTCTAATACTTTTTAATACTTTTTAATAGCCTTAATTTTCGCTAAATTGATTAATCAACTTTTAATACTTTTTAAGACCCCACGGACACCCTGTAAGGGGACACAGGTGGCAACAATTAAGGGAGGGGCTGACAATCACACTGGAGGGAAAAACACACAAGGGCAGGAATGCTCTGAAACGAGAAGGAAAGGTTACTACAAAATACAACAGGAAATCACAAGACAAAGCAAAAGACAAAAGGACTGAACTAAATAAATTAACTTGACACAAATGTCTTGACACCACACTCTGCACTATAAGAACACAAGTATAAGTACCATTTCCAGTATGGCCCATTTCAGATGTGTTAAAGATATCAATGCAATAATGTCAATGTTGCACTTGCTTAAGGTGGAGAACATTTTTAATTACATGATAAACTGCTGGGTAGCTTCACCTATAATAATACATAATGATTGTAACGGTCCGAGAAATGTTTATATTTGGATGTTCATTTGTGTGCCTTGCTTATCAATTTATGATTTAGTAAATTTGAGTGTAATTAGTTAGTTAATTAAAATGTCTATTATTATCTGAATAGCGAAATGTAGAATGGTTCATATTTGGGATGTGGTCGGTGAGTCGCATGACCACAGTGAGGTCATAAGGCATTGCCATGGCAACGCATGCCGTTGGCATAATTCTACAGGGTTCAAGAGGCGCACAAGGTAAATGTTTCTCTTTTGTGTGTTAATATTTAGTGTGTGCTTTGATTTTGCTAATGTGTTAGGTGTTACGATTTAATGTAAACTTTCAATTGTTAACTTCTTATAGTTTACACGTTGTCTTCGGAGAATGAGAGCGAGAGGGAGAGAATAAACCGTCAAAAAGACATCAGTATGTTCGTGGCCTTATTTATTGGACCGGTGTAGCTACAATGATTTATAAGTTAATTTGTATTCTGTATTGTTCATCTATATCTCCAAAGTAGCTAGTAACTAAAGCTTAACCATGAATGTAGTACAACGTAAAATAAAACGATTATTATAAAATGTAGTCAACTATAAGTATGAAGAAGCATAAAATGATACTCAAGTGAAGTACATCAAAAAAATACATTACTGGAGTAAATGTACTAAGTTACATTGTACTACTGGCTGAAACAGTTGCAAAACCTGATGCAGTATACGTTGGTAAAAGTTAGTGGTCATTCGGGGGATGTTTAATATTCCACAGTGAGCAGTTTTCCAGCAGCAGTGGATCGATCTCTCCGTCTGTCTGGCTCTGTGTAAAACCAAGAGAGCGCGTCGTGTTTTCCTGCTTCCTCAACATTCCCATCCCGGAAGGTTTTGATTGATCCCGAAAGCTGTCGGATCAGAAGCTCAGCATGCAGATGGGAATGAGAGGCACATTGTCACGGCCTGTCAATCACACGCACACACACCAACACACACACACATAGACTGTGAGCAGCTTACACATTTCATAGACTTGCCTTTTTCCTACATAAGAATAACCACAAGAATATTTAGTTCCCCCACTTTACCATCCACACACACAAATGCAGGCAGGCACGCACACACACACACACACACACACACGCACACGTGCGCGCACATTGAGCGTGAGTCACGCAATTAACCCATATCTCACGCACTCATGCCACACTTGCCTTTCCTCATGCTAAGATTTTGTCCAAAATAAATGTATATAAATTAGGGCTGTCAGTCGATTAAAATATTTAATCGCGATTAATCGCATGATTGTCCATAGTTAATCGCGATTAATCGCAAATTAATCGCACATTTTTGATCGGTTCTAAATGTACCTTAGAGGAATATTTTTCAAGTTTTTAATACTCTTATCAACATATGAGTGGACACATATGCTTTATGCTAATGTTTATTATCATTTGAACAATGACAAATATTCTCATGAATATTAAACACAACAACCTCTGAACATTACAAATATTCGCTTCAATAATACAATACAAATGGGGTGTGTGTGTGTGTGTGTTGGATCGTTGGAGCTATGTGCAACTCAAGGCATATGCTCGAACGGGAGCTGTCTGGACGCTGCAATCATGTTGCGCACACTATCCGTGCTGAGTGTGCTGACTTTTCGTACAATGTCCCACTGTCTGGCTTCCTGCATAAAGTCAAGTGCTCGGCGCAGTTGTGGCGAAATGTCGCTCCTGTAGCGCCAGGAAAAGGGAGTCGGAGGCGGTGTATTCAGAACGGAGTTCCAATCTTTATTATCCATTAATTATAGAGAGGTCAACACATCGTCTGCTCTGCTTAACGAGCTAGCAGGAATGGGGGCTAACTCTCCAGGTGTTCCCACTAAAGGGTCCGTGTGGCAACACAATAAGAGAGGTGAATTATGTCCAATAACGTGTCACCACACAAGCCCCCCCAGAATTCACGTGTAAACAAAATCCGTATGGCGGGGAGGAACAATCCGCCTGCCCCCACGAGACCTGCGCACCGGAGTCGGTACAGCGACCTCCGCCCGTGCGGCCCCTGACAGAGGAGGGACCGGAACAACAGGTCCACACTCCCTGACAGGAATCAAAGCCGGGGGTCGGCCCCGTCTCGGCGGCCGAGCCAGCACCACCGGCCGGTCCACGTCCAAGTGAGCAGCCTTCACCCGGTCAACCGAGAGGTGCTCAGCCTTACCGCCCATGTCGACCACCAGGTGTTTTTCACCGTGTTCCAAAACCCGGAAAGGTCCGTCGTAAGGGGGCTGCAGGGGGCCTCTGTGTGCGTCGTGACGAATGAAGACGTGCCCAGCCGAGCATAGCTCCGCGGGAACCTGAGACCCTGGCGCACCGTGCTGAGTAGTCGGGACTGGAGCGAAAGCCTCCGCCGCGTCACGCAGAAAAACTCGCTGGGCCGTGGCAGACCAGGGAGCTGATGCATTTGGGAGGAAATCCCCCGGAACTCTCAGCGGCTGACCGTAGACCATCTCCGCTGTAGAACACTGCAGATCTTCCTTGGGTGCGGTCCTCAGGCCCAGCATCACCCAGGGCAGCTTGTCGACCCAGTTACCGTCCGTAAGGCCGGCCTTGAGGGACGCCTTCATGGAGCTATGAAAGCGCTCGCAGAGGCCGTTAGCCTGAGGGTGGTAAGCGGTAGTCCTATGCAGCTTGACCCCCAAACCGCTTGCCACAGCGTTCCAGAGCTCGGACGTGAACTGAGAGCCCCTGTCTGAGGAAATGTCTGATGGGGTGCCAAAACGACAAACCCACGTTGCAATGAAGGCCCGGGCAACGTCTGCGGCTGATGTTGAAACGAGCGGAACTGCCTCCGGCCAACGGGTCGTTCTGTCCACCATGGTGAGGAGGTAGGAAAACCCCTGAGAGGAAGGCAACGGACCAACCAGGTCAATGTTGACATGATCAAACCTCCTCTCAGGCACCAGGAAACGCTCCAACGGGGCCTTCGTGTGGCGGTGCACCTTAGCGCGTTGACAAGCCACGCACTCCCTGGCCCAAGTCCTCACATCCTTTTTCAGCCCATGACAGACGAACTTCGCGGCCACCAAGCGCACCGAAGGTTTAACGCCGGGGTGTGATAGGCCGTGCACCGCTTCGAACACAGAGCGCCTCCAGCTGGCAGGGACGACAGGCCGCGCCAGGCCCGTGGAAACGTCACCCAGGAGGGTAATGCCCGCGTCGCCGAACACTACGTCCTCCAAGCGCAGCGCCGCGCCCTCCACCTTCAGAGCCTGGACGCCGGGATCTGTGACCTGGTCCGCCGCCATGCGAGTATAGTCCAGGCCCAACTGGACGGCACCGATGACGACTCTGGAGAGGCAATCAGCAACCAGGTTCGACTTGCCAGCCACGTGCTTGATGTCCGTAGTGAACTCTGATATGTAGGAAAGCTGCCGCTGCTGACGTGCCGACCAAGGCTCCGCCACTTTTGACATGGCGAAGGTGAGCGGTTTGTGGTCGACAAACGCCGTAAATTCACGGCCTTCCAGCATGAAACGGAAGTGCCGCACGGCCAAATAAAGTCCAAGGAGCTCTCGGTCAAAGGCGCTGTACCTGCGTTCTCTGGGCGTCAGCTGGCGGCTGAAAAAGGCGAGCGGCTGCCAAGCGCCCTCCACCCAGTGCTCGTGCACTGCGCCGACCGCGTAGTCCGACGCGTCCGTGGTGATGGAAATGGGAGCCGTAGATGATGGGTGTGCCAGCAAAGCTGCCTGAGCCAACGCGGTCTTGACCTCAGCAAAAGCGACGTCCGCCTCTGCTGTCCAGTCGATCGCCTGGACGGGGGTCTTGCCCTTCAATGCTTCATACAGCGGCCGCATGATGTGTGCGGCCCGGGCGATGAAACGGTGGTAGAAGGTCACCATCCCCAGAAACTCACGGAGCGACCGGGCTGTGAGCGGGCGAGGAAAAGCCGCAACAGCCTCCACCTTCGCTGGCAGAGGTGTCGCACCGCCCTTGGTGACGCGGTGCCCCAGGAAATCAATGTCAGACACCCCGAACTGGCACTTTGCCGGATTGATGATTAATCCGTGTTCGTTGAGCCGTGTGAAAAGGGCTCGGAGGTGGGACAGGTGCTCCTGCACTGAAGCGCTGGCGACGAGTATGTCGTCAAGGTAGACAAACACAAACGGCAGGTCCCGCAGTACCGAATCCATCAGGCGCTGGAACGTCTGAGCGGCATTCTTGAGTCCAAAAGGCATCCGCAGGAACTCAAAAAGTCCAAAAGGTGTTATCACTGCCGTCTTGGGAATGTCCAGGGGGTGCATGGGCACCTGGTGGTATCCACGCACCAGGTCCACCTTGGAAAACACCCCTGTACCGGCCAGATGCGCCGAAAAGTCCTGAATGTGCGGCACTGGATAGCGGTCAGGCGTAGTGGCGTCGTTGAGTCGGCGGTAATCCCCGCACGGGCGGAACCCGCCGTTCGGTTTGGGGACGACGTGCAGGGGGGAAGCCCAAGGACTGTCAGAGCGGCGGACAATGCCCAGGCGCTCCATGGTTGCAAACTCCGCCCTCGCCACAGCCAGCTTAGAAGGGTTCAACCGCCGGGCCCTGGCGTAGACAGGAGGCCCCTCGGTAGTGACGTGGTGCTCCACGCCATGCTTAGTGGTAAGCGCAGAGAAGGTGGGCAGCGACAGGTCTGGAAACTCGGCCAACAGTCTGAGAAACGTGTCTGCCCCTGACAGCGAGCCCGACAGCCCGTCGTACGCTGCGCTGCCAAGTGTGCACACGAGGGAAGAAAACGTCAAGGCATCAATCAAACGCCTATTCTTAACGTCCACTAAGAGTCCATGAGCACACAAAAAAATCCGCTCCGAGGAGGGGAAAATAAATGTCCGCTGTCACGAAATCCCAGCTGAAACGCTGTCCTCCGATGCACAAACACATAGGCCTCACGCCGTACGTGCGAATGGGACCGCCGTTAGCCGTCGTCAATCGCGGTCCGTGCCCTCCCCGGGTGACGTCTTCACTCGACGCGGGAACTACGCTCCGTTGAGCGCCCGTGTCACACAGAAACAGGCTCCCCGAAACGCTGTCGCTGACGAAGAGGAGCCTGCACGTGCCGCCGACGCTCAGGGCCACTACCGAGCGCCGGCCCCTCCGTTTCCCGGGGGTTTGTAGCTGCACGGAGCGATGCATCTCTTCGCCCTTGTCCCGAAACGTGCATGGTAAGAGCACTCTCCGGTGTCTCCACGCCGGCTCGCCACAGCCGTGTCCGGCCCCCGCCATGCTGTCTTGACTGCAGATGGGCTGCTGCGCGTCGCGGATAACGTCTCTGCACCGGGCTGTTGTGTAGCCAGGAAAAAACGATCCGCTTCCTCAGCCAAGGCACGCGGCTCCGTGACAGGCGTGTTGGCCAGCGCCGTCTGGACCCGGGGAGGCAAGTGACGCAGGAAAATCTCCGTGAATAAAATCCGGGGATCTTCCCCCCCTAGCAGATTTAGCATTTTCTCCATTAGCTGAGATGGCTTGCTGTCTCCCAGGCCTTGAATGTCAAGTAACTGGCGGGCCCTCTCCTTAGCAGATAAGCTAAATGTCTTAAGGAGAAGGGCCTTAATCGCCTCATATTTGCCATGATGTGGGGGGGCTGCGATGAATCCCACCAACCTGGACGACGTAGAGCTGCCCAGCGCTGCTACCACATGGTAGTATTTCAGGTCCCCGTCACGGACCTGTCGGCAGGCGAAGTGCGCCTCCACATGTGCAAACCATGCCTCCGCGGCGTGCTCCCAGAATTCCGGCAGCTTTACGAACACATCGCGTTCAGCCATGCTCGTTAATTTTCCGGAAACTTTCTCGGAAACGTCAGGGTCACCAGTGTAGCGCCAGGAAAAGGGAGTCGGAGGCGGTGTATTCAGAACGGAGTTCCAATCTTTATTATCCATTAATTATAGAGAGGTCAACACATCGTCTGCTCTGCTTAACGAGCTAGCAGGAATGGGGGCTAACTCTCCAGGTGTTCCCACTAAAGGGTCCGTGTGGCAACACAATAAGAGAGGTGAATTATGTCCAATAACGTGTCACCACACTCCTCTGTTTTCATTGAAACAGCTCCTTATATCCGTTAGCGCAGCTAGCTAGCACCAGATGCTAACAACAACAATGCACGTAAGGTCTCTCTCTCGCTCGCTCGGGCCACACATACACACACCCTCCCGGTCCTCCCAATAGCCAGTCGGTGCCTGCCGGTGAGCGTGGAAGTGTGGTCTGCCACAAGCGGGCGGCAGGAGCGGGGCTGTCAGCATCGGCTTGTAGATGGTATTTTAAACTCGATGCGCTCTGAAACTATGGGGCGGCCGAGGAAAAAAAATACACATGCGTTAATCGCGTTAAAATAATTAGTGGCGTTAATTTTTTTTTGCGCTAACGCGTTATTAACGCGTTAAATTGACAGCCCTAATATAAATATAAAAATAAAGTGAAGGAACAGCAAACCGAGCGGTCTACGAAATGAGACGGTCTTCTGGCTTAGTTCAGTAAAGTTCGAACGATATTGGGAGATTCTGATTTCACGGATCAATAACTCATGAACAAAACGTTATTCAGACACAAATGACGTCTCCTAAGTACCGTGGTAAGGTTGGCAACGAACTACAATCACATTTTGATAAAAAAGCCAAAACGCGCCGTCCTCCGAGCTGGACATATTACATTGGTCTCGATAGAGAACCGCAGGGACGCGTCCTAAAACCCGGAAGTAAGTTAGCATTTTTACCACTTCCGGTTCCTTCGATAAAAGCAATGCAATTTCTACTTAGGATTTAGGAAAATAGCTCCAAATAAGGTCTGTGTTTGACACAAATTGAAGAGACAGATCACGTTTTGTTCTACGACATTAAATACATCAGCAGTGACCCCGCTGGTGATTTTTGAAGAGTTTACATGTCTGAAAAACGATGTTAACAAGTGGCTGAACAGGACTACAGAAGTTGTCCAGGCCGTTTTATGTCATTACGCCGAACACGTAAAACACTCCCGCTAAGTTTGTTTGCCCTGTTCTGCTTGAAAGCAAGTACCTGCCTCCTGCAAAGTGTTCAAACAAACACTTCAACTTGTTCCATTTAGAATCTGTATGTTTGAATATGGATCTTAAGTTGGCGTGACGTTGAAGCAGCGAACCCTGCTGTAGTTCCTTTATAGCATAACGTTAGCATTTTGCTTCTGGTGACTAGATTTATGATTCGAACATTATAAAAGTAGGATAGACATGTGGAGATTATCCGGCTGAACAAAACGTGATCCGTCTCTTAAATGTGTTTCAACCACAGACCTTACTTCCAGCTATTTCCCAAAATCTTATGGAGAAATTGCATTGCGTTTTTGACTAAGGAATCGGAAGGAGTTTACATCCGGGTTTTAGGACGCGTCACTGCGGTTCTCTATTCGCAGCCGGAGAAGAAACGAGTGCTCAGGGACCGTCTGCAAAGTGCAACTCCGAAAAAAGAGAATACAATAATATTCAATCACTATTATACAGCTTATTTCTACCAAACACCACACACATCAATAGTCTCCTGTGTGTCATACTACAGCAAGGAGTTTGGAAGAATATGCTTTTGAATAATTTTGGCGAATATTTATAATGTAAAATCATCTTAAATAACTTTACTTTTATACAGTATATTTCTACCAAACTCACTATTTGCATTGTTGTTGTTAGCATCTGGTTAGCTAGCTGCGCTAACGGATATTAGAAGCCGTTTCTAAAACAAGGAAAGGGAGAGTTCTGTCCTGTCAGACTGAGAGATGACTACAGCTCAGTGAGGTAAGGGACTCTCTGTTTAGATAGTTAACTTTAGTCTAGTTATCTCAGTGGGTCTCAACCGTTTTGGTCACCATTTATGAAATACTATATGACAGTAAAACAAGAATACAGTTTAAAAGGTGGGTGATTTGTAAAATATCCATAAAGAAAAAGAACATCTGTTTACAGTCCTGTTTCATATGGGTGTTGAGAGATGTATCCATAAATTCATTTTGCTCTCAAAATGTACCAGGTTGATGCATTTAACTTCAATATTTCAAAAAATAATCTTCCCGGGGGAGCAAGCCCCCGGACCCCCCAAGAGGAGGTAAGGACCCCCCCCTTATAAAATAGCACTTTACCTCTGCTTACACCTATATGCCATTTTATATGCCGTGAGCTGATTATCGAGCCTTCATTGTAAGAGTCGCGGGTACACTGTGTATGTGCGTATTCCACTGTAGCGCCCGGTACATTAATGGGAAACCCTAGTTTCCAAGCTGAACTCAAATGTTGGCAGCCCTGCACACACTGTAGATCTGTTCGTTGTTCTCGAGTGCAGGAGGAAGTTAAAAAGAGACAATGTTGTCCCGGAAAAGTTCAAATGGTGTACTTGAATGAAGTAACGTGGTTTTGAAACAGACGGAGCAAATCAGGAACACAGCGCTGTGTTGGAGGAGGGTGAAGAAGGAAGGCCCGATTCTACGTGTCCCCTGTCTATATACAATTCCTGGCTCTTCCTCTCATTGGCTGCTTCGACGATGGGGGATCTCCCTCCACTCGTTCTTCTGTGTCTGAGACGTTGTGTGTTCATTGTATAACTCCACCCGCCTTTTCTCCTCGTATTCTCATTCATGACTTTTTATTTAATGCATTTTAACGGCTGTAATCATTGATAACGTGAAGCCGGAAGTGACGTCATGTAACATCGGAATTGTCTTTCAATAAAGCTTTTTAGAATAAAACTGTACATTCATTTAATATTCAGCAATAATAACATCTCGGCGTCAACAAATGTAGTGTTAAAGTCAGTGTGTTTTAGTGTGCAACACTACGTGTCATTTTCACCTTAAATTCACTTTTTCTCAAAAAACGTAAGATTAGCCACATTTATTTATTTATCTATCCAGGAATGTCCCATGCATGCACATGCTAATGCTAACCGGAGATGAAGAATTTTCGGAATAAAAGTTTTAAGTTAAGAGTGTGCGTGAACTTCCAGGTTTTTCAGAATAAAACAGCTTTAATTAAAACCGTAATATTTAATCTAAATTACGCCATTTATAAACCTTGATTTTAATTTCTTACAATCCCTCCTTACATACCTTTTAAGGTATGTAAATAATACTGAAATCAATGAGTTCTTCATCTGAACATTGCATAATACATAACTCATCTCAAAAACATACAATCAAAAATGGAAAATTCATAACCTTCGTCAGAAATACAAAAAATACTTTTTCATTGTGCATAACTTCTAGTTTTAACCTTCAATTTCACTTAAAAATAGCAGCAATTAGCTTGGTATTAGAACATTTCTTACTCCCTCCTTTCACAGGAATTGTTCTTATACTACATTCAGTGTTAAGGCACTTGTTTTTACAAAGTATAAAAAGAAACAAACCATAACTAGATTCGGCCATCCTAAACTCTGAACAAATATTTGTTTCTCCGAATGGAAGGGGAAACGTACAAAAGCATTGTACACAATTTAAACCAATCAATGTTGTGTAATGAACAAGGATAATCTGGTGTTTTTGAGTTGATGAGTAGTGCAGATATCACTGTAAAATCAATCGACAGTAAGGAGAATACTTACTTCTGGGTGTAAAATCCTCCGTTATCCAATGGGAATGGACGCTCACATTGCCTTTAACTGCCGCCGACATGGACCGATGCGGTGCTTCCCTGAGCGTCAAATACCGCCGCCGATGGGAATACATTGCAATCAGTTGAAAGCTCTTAGCGTCCGTTTATGAAGCTGAAGGAAACTCGGCGCGTCACAACTGCACGTCAAAGGACCCTGACCAAGCGTCGCATTGCACTATCAGGGAGTGAGACTGTGTTGATCCATCAGAAGAGGTATTGTTAGGAATGAAAGTACAGCACAACGTTCCAAAGATTTTGTATACACCCCCTTTTTCTGCCAGAATCATGTCCAGAGCCATTCTGTTCTGCAAAGCCATCAGGCTGGTTTTTTCCAGTTGTTCGTGCAGCTTCTCTGGTGTGGTTAATGAATCTCTGCTGATTGTAGTAGATATAGTTAACCCAGTCAGCATTCTTATTTACAGTGGGCCTGAGAAAAGTTGATTCCAACCCAGCAAAGATCTGGTTTCTAGCTTTAAACTCATCTGGAACTCCCCTGGGCACCTCTATGCTGTCCATGTACACTGTGGAACCAAAACTCCCTCCCGGGACTGACGTCTTGGCCCTGCTGGATCTGGGGTGGTCTGCCATTTTAAAACCCTTCTCTTGCGTTAGGTCATACCCCCCTTCCCATGCTATTTTCGGTCAAAATTGACCGGTGTGTTTTTCACAGTGATATCTCTGGAACCCCTTATCCAATTTTGATGGTTGACATCTCATAGTTCCCCTTCTCCTGTTCAATTTGTCGCTGTAGCTGATCCACTCTGGCCAAGCAGAACTGCATATCAAAACCTTTGTTCTGAAGTATTTCAAAAACAACATCCGAGTAGGAGAAGATAGCGTGGAAGGTTTTCAACCAAAAGCTGGAATCGAAGCTGGTAAGGAGGGTGATGTATCCATCAGAGCAATGAACAGTTTCGTCATCAAACTCTGTGTGATGGTCTACGATGTGCTCGAACACCTAGTACGAGAGTAATGCTTAGTTTAGAAAAAACAACTTATAGACCTAAACACTAAGATTAGCTTTTCATTTAATGTAATACTAGCATAGTTCTTTACCTTCATGTTTTTATGAGTGGGTAGTTTCCAACACTAAATCATTTCTTTATTATTGTTAATATTTCCATTACGTTCATTGTTATTATTATCTTACCTCTCTCAATTCCCTGGTCTTCTCTGCCACTGTGCACACCAAGCGAGAATGAAAGCTCCAGCGAGTAGGAGCTGCCCGTGGAAGCCTATGCTGGCAAATATCATCCAGTAGCTTGGTGCGCTTTGCTGAGCGGCTGAAAAAGGTGGCCAAGCCAGAGAGGTGGGAGAAGAAGACCTTACTCTCTTATCTTGGAAGCTCCCTTTGACAAGACGAGATTTAAGATGTGAGCATAGCAGTGAATGAAAAGGGCCTGTGGAATTGTGTCCTTCATTTCCGCTTGCACCCCATTCAATCCAGAGGCCATAACAGCTGCTCCATCATAGCACTGCGCGACCACTTTGTCAATACAGCCACTCTCCCTCAGGAACTCCAGCAGCCGTGTAGCTATGGCCTCTGCTCGTTTGTCCTCTGTCACATCTTCGTACTTGAAGAAACGCTCTTTTATCCCATCGTCAGTGACATATCGAAGCACATATGACATCTGCGCCACGTTGCTAATATCTGTCGTTTCATCCAACATGACCGCGACAAAAGGTGTCTTCCTCAGCTCCTCTTTCATGCTATCCGTCATTACACTAGCGACAGCGCTGATCAGGTCATTCTGAATCCTTGAAGATGTGCCGGTAAAGACTGTGGATGTGGCGAGGTGTGTGTGCAGGTCGCTGTCATATTCTGCCACTAAATACAGCAACTCTATGTAATTCCCCTTGTTTGATGAAGTTACACTCTCATCGTGACCTCGGAACGGCAACTCCAGCTTGCCCAAGTACACCACACAATTTATGAGGCATTTCAAAATTCCTCGGTGCCTCTTCACCTTTTCATTATGAATGATGACACCCCGGCGTTGTTGCTCATCCAGCTGAAGCTCTATCCTGGTGTCCCCAAATGTTTTAAGCCAAATAGTAGCTCTGAGGTGACCTGAAGCATTCTGATGGCGATGTGCTGATTTGGATAAACTTCCTAAATCAGAATATCCATCTTTGGCCCATGACCCACTGTCCGCTCCAAAAAGCAAGCAATCCCAGCAGTACAGCTATCCGTGTAACTCATTCTTGAAAAAGACTCGGTTAGTAGTTTCGCAACGATGTCATCACTATCACTAACGTGAGCCATCGTGAATGAACGTATGCTAATTATCTATTTCCTAGCTTGACCCGTTGATATATCACATGCATAAACTTGGCAGTGCAGCGGGCGGAACGTGTCATAAAGTCCGCGATAATAAAGCCCTCCCATTTAGAGGGGAGATATGATTGGTCAATTGGACTGTCACTTGACATTACTCTCTCGTTGAGTTTACTATAGCGGGCCCTCTGTGAATCGCAGAGAGGGCCAGACGAGCTTCTTTCATGTAACGGTTAAGCTAACCCTTCACATTCAAACAGAAACTGAACAGGCAGATTCGTAGGATTTATTTCTTTGGAAATGTTATTTTAAATACAATTAAATCAAGTTTTTTCGGTAAAACTAATGAAAAATATAACAAAATAATATTTAAAAAAAAAAAAATATTTTTTAAATGTTTTTAAATATTATTTTTTAGAATATCTTAGGCCCTCACAGAGGGCCTAGAGGGCCCTGACCGCTCGCCACTGGTCAGTCGGTTGTCGTTGTTGGGGAAAAAGCAAACAGCTGTTTGCTGCGGAGCAAAGCGCGAGCAGACTCCCGTGAGCGGGAGCGCACTCCTTCACTACAGACTATCGCGCCACCTAACCACTCGCCAAAATGTTTTTAATACCAGCGGTAGCCGGGCAAAAAACAATCTTCAAATAAAAGAAAGTCACCGGAGGAGTTAAAGGAGAGTGACAGGGAGCATGAGAAGAAGAGGGAGAGAACGTTTCAGCCAGCTTGATGGATGGAGTTGGCTTCTAGTGGTGCAGTGACGCGTCCTAAAACTCTTTTATAATCTATCGATTAGATTTATGATTCGAAAATTATAAAAGTAGGGTAGACATGTGGAGATTATCCGGCTGAACAAAACGTGCATTTATCAAACAGGTTTGTTTTCCACAGACCTTATTTCCAGCTATTTTCCAAAACCCTGTGGAGAAATCCCATTGCTTTCTGTCGAGGGAACACGCAGCTTACTTCCTGGTTTTAGGACGCGTCACTGGCTGCACCTCTCAATGTGATGCCAATATAAACAAGGTCTTCTGTCGGCTCTGTACATCAATGCCGACCTATGCTGACAGTTTAGGATAATGAAGGTTCTAATCTAATCTATTACATGGCCATTACATGTATAACTCCTAATGACAGGAAGGCAGAAAGTGCATTATACAAATAATAGACATTTTTTACCAATGACCACAATATCATTATTTTAATAAACCAAATATGAACAATTGAGGAAAATGATTAATAACTGATGATTCAAATGTTGTAGTACAAGTAGTAATGTAGTTTGTGCATAAATTACTATTGCAATAAATGTGTTAATTTTCTTCATTGTTAGTCGATTTTTTTTTTGGTGGACGAATGCTCCGGGCCAGTGGTTACAATGGTGGTGCCAGTGATAATACAATTCCACCGACCCTTAATGTCTACCCCTGAACACACACAAAAAGCTTCTGAATGATAAGAAGTATAATTAAAACATAATGCACATTACCATTTTGAGAGAGAGTACCTAAGTTAAAGAACTCAGAAAATAATCTCTTAGCGAACTGAGGCTCCAGTAAAACACACTGACTGCGTCTACATGGACGCCGTTTATAGTATTATCCCGGTTATGATCATATTGGGGATATGGTGTTTACATGAGCACAGAGAGATCGGGTTATTCATGTTCCCTGTTTACATGATAAATACTAGTAACCTGGCATTTCGATGCCTTTTCTCATCTAAACTATTCAGTATTTGTTTCTCTCTATCATGACATAAAGACGAAACTCCTCTCCAGAAGTTAGACGCCGCCGCCGCCATCACTGTTAACTGATTAACTGCTACCAGCTGAAGACTTACTTTCCTCTTCTTTGAAAAAAATGTTCTTATGTCCATGTTGTCTGGGGGAGAAAACATATCAAACCAAGAGATCGTCAGCTTTGATTTCCGCTGTATTAACCATTTCCTGAACACTTGGTGTGTGTGCCTTACCTCCGCTACCAGCATCACTTCATACAACAGATCTGAGCTGTCCAACTATGACAACACTCTTTGAACATGCGCGCTATGGGACAATCTGCCTTGGTACAAAGCAGCAGTGAAAACATGGTACGGAGTTTCATTGATTTGGGCATTCTCTCAATAAGCAAGTGGAATGGATTTGATAGTGAAGCACTGACACAGCGCTCTACAAATGCGGTGAGTGGATAGACCGATTCACGGACTTTCCACATGGTAAAAGTGGGGGGTCTAAACGAATCATTTGAAAAAGTGGGGGGGACTTGTCCCACCCTCATATAATGGCTGCGACGCCCATGGTTTCATGTCATGGTCCGGACCCACCGGTGGACCCATCAAGTTCAGCATTCACTGCACTCACTGTGATGAATATAAAATAAGACACTGATACTGTTTTCCTCAATGAACATGTATTGAAAGAATCATAACAGAACGTGTGTGTGTGTGTGTGCGCTCACGTGTGTTAACGCGTGTTCACGCACATAGTTGGCAATGCAAAATGGTGGTGGAATGTTCCTTGCAGATGTATGCATGGCACTTCTGGCAGGCATGGCTAGTTTTTCTGTCTCGAGGGGCACAGAGCTTGCACCTCTTCCTTTTCTGACCTTGGGGGGAGGCTGCTGGGGGAGTGTCTGGACTATTCTGCACTCTCTTCACCAGACTGGCAGAGGCTGGTGTGTGGGGAAGGGACTGGCGCCGTTGGATGACTGGAGTCACCAGAGCTTTCCCAAGCTCTGCCAGGAAGAGTCTCCTCACGTGGTGCTTCCTCTCATTCCAGGCCGGATGTATTGCTGTCCACACCACCTATGCATTGAAGGCAGAGATGTCTATCATATTGTGGAACACTGCCAACGGCCACCGGGCTGTCATTTGTCTTACATGTGTAGGTACCAGTAAGCTGAAATAAAATAAGGAATAAGAGATTAGAAACTTGCAAGCAATATTGTATCTGTTTTACATAAAACTAAATGTTTTACATTAATCAACATGCATGAAAGATGAACAAATACATTAATAGTGTTGCTGTTGTAGTCCAGGATCATCTGTGGCTTCCTACCGTCCCTGGTGCTGACAGCAGCATCTTTGTGCAGGGTGCTCATCAAGATAACGTTCTTGGTTTTTTTGGGGACATATGACACCAGAGTGTGCGTGTCTGTAAATGCGAATTTTGAGGAGGGCGCCTCTCGTCCTCCGGTGGGCACAAGTGCAGGAGGAAGGTCTGGCTTACATTTTCTCATCGTCCCCACCATGGTGAGCTTGCGCTTCAACAGCTCCTGACCTAGTGCGTAGGATGTAAAAAAGTTGACGTTATGCCCCTTGAGATCAGCCGTCATGTCGAGCACCACACGCATTCCCTGGTTCTTTTCTGGCCTTCCATTAGTGGGTTTCCCTGTGTACATTTGCCAGGTTTGCTGGGTATGTATTGTTTGAATGGGCAACGCCCCCTGAAGGGGACCAAACACTCGTCCACTGTCACCTCAGGGCCTGGATTGAACATCACCCACCTGTCCCGATCCCTGATGGCAGCCAGCTTGTCATTACTCCAGCGGGCACGGCGTGTATCCCTGTTGTCAAAACGGATGACTCTTGAGATGACATGAAACTGCCCTAAGCTCATAGTTACCCGGAATATAGGCCTCCCGGACTCTGCATCCCACAGATTCATTGTAGCTTCATGGTTTGACCTATATAATCCTGCCAGAATCAACAGACCAATGTAGGCTTGGAGGGTTGCCTGGTCTAATTATTCCCACTTGTCTCCAAACACACGCCGATCCTCCAAGTTTGACATGTCAATTATAATGTTTTCAATGGAATCTGGTAGAAACAATTGAAAGCTGGATTTGATTTCATCCACACGAGATACTGCATACTGAGTTGGCCCTGGTGTCATCCTCACTATGTTTTCCCCTCTTACTCTGCCTCCTCTCTCCCGGGGGGATGAATGCCAGAGCAGGTTGCCATTCTTGGACTGGAATGTCACCTCAGGCTCCTCTTCCTCAGGGGCTTCTATCTCAGGGGGCTCTCCTTCCACTCCCTCAGGTGCCTCTTCCTGGTCTGTTGTAGGCTCATAGTCTGGATCGCTGTTGTCTTCCATTTCTGAGACATATACCTCTATCTCCACTTCCTCTGGTTCAATCTCCTCTTCATCTGGTTAAAAAAATGTGTCCAGAGCCTCTTGTACAGAGAATCGCCTAATCGGTCGCCTGCTCATTGTGTCAATGAGCCAAATGTGAGCAGGGCAAAAGTATAACTGCTTGAGACAGTAAGGAAGGGGCATTTAGCACGAGAAAGTGAGAGGTTTGTGTTTCTCGAGGGGCACAGAGCTGCACCTGCGCGAGAAAGGGAGAGGTTCCCGTAACGTGCGTGTGTGTGTGTGTGTGTGTGTGTGTGTGTGTGTGTGTGTGTGTGTGTGTGTGTGTGTGTGTGTGTGTGTGTGTGTGTGTGTGTGTGTGTGTGTGTGTGTGTGTGTGTATATATATATATAGATGTTTTCCATCTGCAGGATGAACATAATACTCTCAAACCCATTCATTTTCTATGGCGGTCAATTCTGACCGAAAACGTCAAGGGTGTTTCACTGTTGAATAAATCACTCAAAATTCAATGCAAGTGGTGATCATCAAGTGTATATGTTCAGAGGCCTCGTGTGGAGGATAACATAAGGTATTGAGGCATTTGGATGAAAAACACAATATTTATGATTAAAACAAAAGTCATTCGGTCACTTTTGACCCGAAACGCAAGAGCAGGGTTAATTAGTTGATTGGCTGTCATTGGTACTGCATACAAAGGCATCACTAGCTGTACTAGAGCACAGGTCCCAGTCCAATCCTGTGGCAAGACCGGGTACAAGGTTTTAGTACCACCAAACATCTGCTCTGGGATACTGCATATTGGGCATAGTTATTCCTGGGAGAAAATCCTGGTCGGCCACAGCAGATGTAGAATTGCACCACCCAAGAGTTCCTACTTCAGTACCTTTTGGGTGGTCTTTTATAATGCAGTCATAGAGTAAGGCGTAAATGCCGGTGGAATATCTTACCTTTTTACAACTGGGTACATTTGAGCAATGTCAACACAATCTGCTGGGGATTTTTGTCCATAGAGTTTGTGTGATGATTCTGTTTAGTTTTGGTTTTGTTGTGTGTTTTTTTTGTGTTTTCTTCTGTCGCCCCCCTCCCTTCTCTGTTTTCCTCTGCCAGATAATTCCTTTGTGTTCGACTCTCCGGTGTGTCTCGCTGCTCTCCTCGTCCCTGTGATTAGTGATGGCAAAATGAAGCTTTGAATGAAGCGTCGAACCACTTGGACAATTGTGTCGGAAATAGGTTCATTTCTCGAAGCTTCAGTTACAGCGACCTCTCCTGGCGAAGTGCAAGGCTGCAGTGGGTTTAACGTATCTTTGCCTTGAAAAATATTCGATGCACACACACTAAAACTGAATATCATGTTCTATTTGCAATTAAAGATTGATAATTGTGTGTATTGGGTTATTGAGAAGAGACTAGAGAGTGCTGGAATTTTTTTTTTGGGAGGAGAGGGCCTTTTATCAGTTATTAAAGTTGAATTTAATATACATCCATTCCGGGCTTTGAACCAGCTGCGCAGAGGACATCGCCGCATTCGGGCCGCCGGCTCTACCCACTGGGCTATCTATTCCTTGAAATATTTAACTGTTTTTATATTACTGATAATTGTCTTTTTGTTCACAACTTCTACACATTTCGAAGTGTTTCCCGAGCCAGAACGACCTATCTTTCTTCCTGGCTTGCTCTATAATGATACTACAATTCAAATGCAATACCAACAACAACTCAACAGCAACAACGCAAACTACGACAACAACCCACACATTGCGCATTGTTTAGAGCGGTCATAAAGTGTTGAAGCGCTCAAATTTGAAACTGTTTCAACCTGTCACCTGTCAGAATCGAGACGAGGCAGTGCATTGAATCGCGTGAATGGACCGCGAACCAGTCAAGTGATTCATTCAGGAAATGAAGAAGTTGCTGCTTCGGACGTCACATGTCACGTGATTTGAAGCAGTTGCTGCTTCTGACGTCATATGTCACGTGATTTGAAGCAAGCTTCGAAGCACTGCTTCTATGGAATAGGAAGTCCAGGGTTGAAGCTCCGTTCGAAGCTTCAGTGTCAAACTGCCATCACTACCTGTGATCTCTTTTCCTGGATTTTTGCCTCCTGTTCCTGACGTCTGCGTGCCAGCCAGCTTCCTGCCTCCACTGCCGTTTACTGTGCCTCTGCTTAAAATAAACGTTTTGTTTTTGACCATCTCTCTCTCTAAGTCTTTTGCTTTGGGGTCCAATATCTCTAGGCTCTAACACAGGGGTGGGGAACCTCCGGCCCCCGGGCCGTATACGGCCCGCGAGACCATTTGGTTTGGCCCTCGAGGTAATTTATAAACACACGCAAAAAAGAAGAAAATTAAAGAAATCTAGACCGCAAAATAATTAAACAAGCGAGTTCCTGTTTTTCCTGGCAACGGTCATGGTCCTTGAACACAACACGAGCCTAACGTGTCATCACGTGGTATATGTCTCGTCTGACAGGGGTGCAGTGCTGACGGAGAGCACCAGAACGCTACTCCGGGACTTGCAA
Organism: Pseudochaenichthys georgianus; assembly: GCF_902827115.2. Lineage (NCBI taxonomy): Eukaryota > Metazoa > Chordata > Actinopteri > Perciformes > Channichthyidae > Pseudochaenichthys > Pseudochaenichthys georgianus. Next base: position 3,383,220 of record NC_047503.1, on the reverse strand, counting down.
AAAAAAATTGCCGTACCCATAAATCCGTAGGCTACACATGCCGCAGTTCCTGCGTCCTGTGTCTTTAGTTGTAAGACCAGTCGCGATCTGTTCATCTGTCATTCTGATCATACAGTCAATAACTGTGTTGTTATTAGCATCTGGTTAGCTAGCTATGCTAACGAATATAAGAAGCTTTTTCTCCAACCAGTGAGATAAAGGCACATCTTTATATGATCATTATAGTTATCAAAAAACAAGAGAATAAAGTAAACAGGTATAAAATACTATATGACAGTAAAACAAAGTTGTTATTAATAAACAAGAATACAGTTTGAAAGGAGAGTGATTTGTAAAATATCCATAAAGAAAAAGTAAATCTGCTTACAGTTCTGTTTCATCTGGGTGTTGAGAGATGTTTCCATAGATCTCTTCATTTTGCTCTCAAAGTGCACCAGAGTGATGCTTTCAACTTCAATATTTAAAAAAAAATCTTCCCGGGGGAGCATGCCCCCCTGGACCGCCCTAGAGGAGGTTAGGTCCCCCCCCCCACTTAAATCATGTCCACATGGATAGGAAACTAAATAAATTTGCACACATCTTGTGTCCATATCTTTCTGTTTGGTTGTCACGCCACACCGTGCACGTGAATGCATGCACGAGTCATGGCAAGATATCTGGATTAAGAGGTTGCTTTTTCTTTGCACTGCATGAAAGAAAAGGCCAAATGAATGTGCTGTGATTCTTAAGCAGAGGTCAATAATTTGTACGGCCCTCGGAGGATGTTGAAAAAATTGAAATGGCCCTTGAGAGGAAAAAGGTTCCCCACCCCTGCTCTAACAGTTTGTACATACACAACTGTCCTCGTGGGTTAGTACCCCGTTTCAACTGCAAACACTTTGTGTCCAATAATTGTGGTCAGATAGGTCACCAGTCGGTTGTCCATAGACTTAGCAGGGGGTGTTTCTGCTACAGGCTGAAACATGGATCCAGTGTATTTTGGAGATTCTCATAATTTGTAAATCCTCATCACTTAACCCATCTCATCATTTGGTACAAGATCTGCATATAGGGGGGGGTGAATCATCTTAATTATAACCGCCTCACCTCTGGGAACGAGTATTTCTAACTCCTCCTCTTGTTACTCAGCTGATCTTTTGGCTCTGGGGATAAGTGAAAGTCTCTGAAACACAGCTGGAGTTTTGCTAGTGATGTTGGCATTGTCTATGAGTGCACGAATGGGGCGAAGCCTGCGAGCTAGGTCAGGCAGTCAACTCGAGCACTTATGCTGCATTCATACATAACGCCCCCTTGCCGCTCTACAACCAACCAAAAAGAGTCTCCATGCATTGCTTGCTGCTGCTATTGCTGCAGCTACCTCTACGTCGCTGCTGCTTGCCTGCCCCACCACCACCCCAGCTTCCACCTGTAGGCTCGGGGGTTAGTTATTTAATCATCACTCATGGTGCTATGTATATCTATGGAGTGATGATGCCCGAGCCTAGTCGCCAAACTCAACTATATGCTGCTTCTAATAAACATGTTAAAGAAACACGTGAGTTGTCTGACTGAAATGGATTCATGTTGTTCATGATATTGTACTCCCCATCCAACCAGAAAGGCGCCAATTGTAATGAACACAATTAACAATGCTATTCTCACTCTTATCCCTAGGTGACCCCACAATTGCTTCGGCTTTGTTATTGACATTTCATCTATTTTATCCATGGTTGTGTCAGTTACAGAATTTGAAATTATGAGTACAAAAATAACGTTGGACTATTTCTACAGGTATAAAAAAAAAAATAGGTATTCACTTTAGTGTACAATCTATAAAAATCTAAAGACAATTCGTCTGTAATGGCAATTTCCTTTCCTATGTCCTATATATTTTTGCCGTTACTTTCACAGAAGGGCTGAAGAGTGATCCAGACGCAGACACAAACAGATGAGTTTCCGGTCCTTTGTTGTAGTTTATAATGAGGTTTTATTCAGCTTTACATACCAGGGTTAATTGTACAGTTCTAATTGTTGTGATGAGCATCTGCCGGGCTGGTGGAATCAGTATGCTCTCTTCCTTCTGTGTCCCTTCCTCTCCTGTCACCTATGACCTCTTTATATACACCCGGTGCAGCTAAACCCCGCCACCCAGTGTTCATAAATAATATTGCACTATACATATAACTTAAATAAACTGACACACCAACAACACCCATAAAATGGCTCCTACATCGTCTTTTGAGCTGTTTCTATCTCAATGTCTCTTGATCTTATTTTTATTTATTGTTTTGTTCCAGCTCTGCCAAATTAGTCCTAACTTCCGAGAATGTTCTGGAAGTTGCCAGTGAAGGGGGACAATGTGTGAGGTGGTGCCAATTTGCTCCTTTTTTATCTTTAAACCGGAGCGCGTGTGAAGTTCGTTACAACTTCTCACTGTTCCGTCCACTGGGGATCAGCCCACTTTCTTTTGTGAACTTTCACCCTCACCCAATCACCTGGCCGAACAGGAGTCTCTTCTGGTGTCTCTGCAGTTCTCTGAACCTGTGTAGACAACACTTGGATAATATTACTCAGAGCTCTGACATATTTATCCACTTCTATTTGTCTAATATCTCAAATTGGACCACTCCCTCCTCTAGGAGGCCCAGGCTGTGGCATACCAGGGTTTTGTTGTTATGAGACCTATTGTCTACAACAGTGGTTCCCAAACTTTTTGTGCCCAAGGCACACCAAAGGACAAGTAAAAATCTCAAGGCACACCTATTGTGCAAAATAGCCCTTATAATACGTGTTATCACTCATATCATGTAAAATATCTGTAAATGTGCATAATTATTTACCAAATAAAAAAATAAAAACTATATTACTCATGAAATATTTATTAACAAAATATTTCAGAAATTCATTTGAAACTTTATCAAATTAGGCTTCATCAAAGCAGCAACACACTCATTTAAACCAGACAGAGAACGCCAACTCCAGAGATGGGGTCATTACTACAAAAATGTAATATATTACATATTACTTTTTTTTTTAAAAGTAATATATTACACTACTTCGTTACTATCTACATAAAGTAACTCACCGAGCACGTGCGAACTGCGCATGCGTGAGTGGCAATAACTTTCCTTACCAGCAGGCGGCGGTAGTGTGTATTTGTCATTCAAACCAGGCAATAACCGGAAGACAGAGAAGAAGAACAGACTCCGTGATATAAACAAAAAAACATGTGTTCTTTGCAGGTGCTTGTTGAGGTTTTACGTGGTGTTTACAGCAGTGGATAACAGCTTCTGGTGTGGACACAGTTTGCATCTCACCGTCACATTCCTGTCTATTCTTCGGACGAACTCAAAAATAATGGGCATACCCCCACCCCTCGAAAGTTATCGCTGACTCAGCCATGTTTATGCAGCACTGCATGTGGAGATGTGGACGCGCAAGTCGCGCAGATTACGTACATATAAACCTACAAAGTACTGATACCCTATAGTAAATTAAAAAAGAATTATTTTTGTGTAGTTGTATATCGCAATAATAACGTATGGTTGTCACAAAATCCCACGGCACACCCGGACTTGACTCACGGCACACCAGTGTGCCGCGGCACACCATTTGGGAACCACTGGTCTACAACATGTTATTATTTATTAACTACAACGTCACCGAAATCAATTCTCTGATAATCATTACATTCCCTCCGTTGAGCATAAAATGCTCAATTAACATTACAATTATTATCCTATCATGACATGGACATCTCTCAAACTTGCATTTAGTAAACAAAAAGTATCCATGTGCCCACAAGGCTACACAATATTGTGTGATGTATCGTTTTCTGATGGTAAAAATGCATATTCACTAAAATCTGTCATTGGCACAAAGAATAGTTTACAGTCCTGTTAGTTCAGTCATGGCTCCTGTTGTGGTATTATTTGTCATTGTTGCTGCAAAAAACAACCCTTAGTGTGAGAGGCATGGCTGACACTGTTGAGTTCAGCTGAATAAACACATCATGACAAAATAATATTTCTTCTAGCCTAGAGGGAACATTCAAACTATTTTCACAGAGAGTTACATACAGAAGAACATGAAGGGCTGCGCCCCTCACTGAAAGTGAGATATATTGCCTTCTGCACTAAATTATAAGTCAGCAAAATCAATCTAGCGTAAACATATTAAGCCTGATTCTTGAAACTGTTGTAAAAAACACAACAACCTTTCATCTCAGCTCTCAATTAGTCTCATTTTATTTAGTTTGCATCTCATGCCTTAAAACAGAAGCTTCAGACTGACTATTAAAAGATTTGTTATGGAAATATGTGATATGAGTTTTTATGTCAACTTAGATTAGTTTGAATATGTTTCCCACTTTTATTCTATGTGGAAGGTGGGCACAAATGAATTCTGTGGTATGATTTCATCAATTGTTTTACTACAAAATACTACAATTCAATAATAATGAAGTTCCCCTTTAAACACAGCCCCGGGCCTCTGACGGGGTCTATCTATGTGCTGGCTGGAAAATGTTGTGCGAGTCTCTGTCGCCCTGTCACTGTTCTCCCGCTAACAGTCACTCTCTAGTTCTGCTGGGTTCTTGTTGATTTCTTCACTGGTTTTAGACAAGCGACCCTATCGGAAACATCTCCCTTTGTAGCCAGACTTCACCACAGGAGAATCGAGTTTCTGTTTTCAGGTCTCAACAGCTCCACGTCAGATGTATCTTCGCCCCTTGAACTGCAGTCGGTGTAGACAGGAGGACTTGGTAAGGACCCTCCCTCTTGGGCGAGTACCGGGTTTTCCTCTTCATCATTTGGGTGAAAACCCATCGTCTTGACCTCACTAGCTGTGTGGATACAATAGTTTTCTGTGTGGGGGAACAACATCACTCGTAATCTCTTTCCTTCTCAACATTACAACAATATTCTGCTAAATGTTCTATGTTTTATCTTCTTCTACTAATCTGTGGATTATTTATATATTTAAATGCAATATGCTAATCACAGTTTTTTGAATAACATTCAACTTCTCCCTCCTGTGGTGACATATATGGCTCAATATAGCTGGATTTCAAAGTACCCTTCTGGGCTGGAGTGGAGATGCATCACCTGTTGTTGGGGCCCTCTGAGCTTCCTCATTGCTGTGGGTTTGCCAAGGCTCAAATTGGCATTTGATTCATATTTGGCCATCCTGTTCCTCTTTGATATCCCTGTGACCCCAACCCAGTCTCACAAAAAAACGTGTAATAACTACGTTGCTCCACAACGTAGGACGTAGTATTTCTACAAAAACGCCTATGAAATTGTAGGATCCCTATGTTTTTTTTCACCATTCATTCCAATGGCTGGCATCTATGTCACGTGATCTTCAAATTTCTCCCTGCAGAAAAAAAAAACATGGCCGACCTTCTTTTTATTCTCGGTGGAAAATGCCTATTTTATGGTTACTTTGGCCATTAAAATGCGTTTTGATGTAATTTGATGCGAGAAATATGAGTTGTTATTTCAGATTATGTGTGCAGTGGATGAACATGATCTTTAGTTTGCTAGTTATTACAAAGATTACTTCAGGAAATTGCGTCCATAGAACGTTTTCATTGTTACCAAGGTGGTTGCTAGGGACGCTGCTATCGATATTATTTCTGTTATGTTGTGTAACTGTTTAATGGTGTTATCTTTGTTGCTACCCCCTTCCCCGTCAATGTATAGTGTATTAGTTTAACAAAATCCGCATCTAAAATTGTGGCATAGATACGTTTTTTTCGCCTGTGCAATTCCAGTCTCACATCTCACATCACATCGTCATTAACAAATACCGGAAACAGACCAAATTAAAAAATAAATAAATAATAATACTTTATTCCAAGTGTGCTTGCTTTTCTCTTTAGAGGTCATCACATACCGGCATTGTAATACACGGTTTGGCTGCATTAAATATTACATATCTGCCGTAGTTCTCTATTTATAGAGCCCTGATGAGAAGACTTCTAGACAAACATGAGGAACTGCCGCCAACACTGAAAACGTGACGTGGATCATACATATATCAGCAATTAAAAAACATCTTACATTTCTTTTCACACAATACGTCTCCTTGCAGTATCAACACTAATTCGGCTGACTTTTATATTTGATCCAATTGGTAGATAGGCTGTATGTACACCATAAAGGTGCACAGCTGATAGAAAGGGACACCTAGTGGTTAAAGCATGTTATTGAATTTCATAATTTTTATTATTAGATATTAATAGGATCCCTATAAAGTATATTCATTACTCGTTATTCTCTACTAATAGTTAATTAAAGACCGTATATACAGATGTAGCGCTTCGTTTCAGACGCCTACCCGGGCGGGTCCGTGATCGGCACGGGGTGGGCCCCTGCTGAAAAGGAAAACCCCCCCGCAGGACTTGAAACGCCCCCTTGATAAATACATTTAATTATAATGAAACCAGCAGCAATGGATCATGGATCCTGTGAGAGAGATTTTCTTTTCAGCAATGTAGATGGAAGGAATGGAGGCTGGAGTCCGCTTTATATCAAACACTGAGTTTAATGAGAGCCAACGGCCGTGAGTGAGCTCAGAGCGTTTACACAACATGCCATGAGAAAACCCTCCAACTCACTAAAGCATTACACAGAAAACACAGACGATCTACCGGAGAATCCGGGAGGGGCCTCTATTTCGCGCGTCTTCTGATCGATAATTACAAACACATGGATTAAGAGACAAAGACAGTCTGTTAAAGTCCTCTGGCAGTTAGTCACAGTCCCCCAACAGGAAAGCGGAACCTTTAACCCTTTAACCTTTAAACTCTTAAACCCCTGCTCTAAGTTATAGCAGACCTATGTGAAACACAAAATGCTTTTTGGTACAAACACATAAACAAAAATATTTCCTTCACAGATCCACGCTTTTATCAATTCATTGATAACCAATTAACATTAGTCTAAGAATATTTTCAGTCACTACTTGAATCAAATAAAACGTCCTCAGAGTTGGGTGGATTCCTCATTACATTAATTACATCAAAAACAGAATAAGATTGGAACAGCCAATCACAATGGTTGATACAGACAACCATAATAGAAAAATCATCTTTCTTCAGTGTTTGATTTCTTTTGTCAAAAAGCACAATAATAACACATATGCAATACAAAAATATAATAGTAAAATATATGTTTCAAAAACAAGATCTTTTATCATTTATCCCTCAGTTAATCTCATTCATCAAACACAAATTCAAATTCAGCTTACATCTTTAAAGATTTACTTCAAGGCAATTACTTATTAAAACACAATTAGAATGTAGGATTATAAGAAATCCAATTGAGGTATAAAATCAGAATCAATAGGGATTCAGTTAAAAATTCACAGTTAAGGTATACATTCACAGTGATGAATCGATCAATCTGTAATCTGTAAAGCTACAGTGTCCTCCATTTTTAGCATTACTTTACGTTTACTTCAATACACTTATTCAAGAGTAAGGCACTTTACTACATACATTTTATTCAAATACATTTGTTCAAAAATCTGAAAAGGAGAAGTCAGACATTTTATTGAAAACAACCTGAGAAAGGAAAAGTCAAAACATTTATTCTTAACAACCTGAGAAAGGAAAAGTCAAAACATTTATTCTTTATTCTGAGTGTCAACTTTAATCAATTTATCAATCGCTGAAAGGAGGTACCCAAGGTACCGGAACTGCCACGGAGACCCATGGGTCTGGAAGCTCGGCGTCGTACATCAACATTGTGTCATCTACAGTAGAGTACCCCACTAGCCTCTGTGGGGCCTGGAGGGTAGTCTTGGCAACCCTGCGTATGGCTAATTTAATTACAGTGATCAAACAGGTCACTAGGATTAGCACAACCAAGATAAACACTGCAACAGTAACAACAAATTTAACCAACCCCGCTCCCCAGGACCCAAGAGTTCCGCTTAAATCCCCAAGTGTAAACCCATGAGTTTCATGCAATTCTTTTATCCCCTTAGCTGTGTCCTGGACCATATCCGTAACTTCAGGTGTGGCGTCAGAGACAAAGGAACAGCACTCTGCACCAATTACTTTACATGCGCCCCCCTGGGCAGCTAAGAGGAGGTCCAGCGCCATGCGATTCTGTAGTGCTACTGTCCTAACTTCCTGCAGTTCTTTATGTTCCGCTAACATCGCGATACTTGATACATTTAGATGATGCTCCACTACTTTGGACAATGCCATGATTTCCTGCTGACTAACATAAATGCCGTACCAAGGCAAAAATAGGCTCGCTACCTGTTGTCCTTTTGTAATGGACCTGCTGTTCCTGTGTAGAGAGGGAAGTATCGCTGCAATCTCATTTGCCTCTACTTTACGGATTAAAGGAATTAGGTAGGCTAGATAACAGGTGCCATAAAAAACGTCATATGGTACGCAGCCATAAGCCCGGTCGCCACAAACTAAGTAAACTCTCTGTGGGAGGGGAATTCTAGCTAATGTTACCCTCACTATGGTATTACAGTCGCTGTGTCCCACATCCGGAGAGGTGTGAGATCCTGCTTCATTCTGGAAACAGATGGACACATTCTTCCATTCGTGTACTGAAATTGGCGGGACATATACTGAACAGTCCCGTGTAGGGGGATTGCCTAGGGGTATTGGTTTCGTGCAATCATGTATTTTAACCTCAACGGAGTTCACTGTTCTGGAGCCAAACCAGGGCACAACTGTTACCAAAGCTTCAACCAGCAAAGATGCCAGGTGTGGTTGTTTTGTGCATGTTGGACTTGTGGAATTAACCGAACAATTAGTTTGTACCAGAGCTAACTGGAATCTGTATTCAAAAGCTAGGTTAATGTATTTCTTCACATATATTAGTTTTAAAAACATCAATCGTTTGAAACCGTCAGGCAGATAATTTGTATTTACTGTCTCAACAATGAGAGAGACTAGACCCTTGTACTGTAACGGTTTATCAGAGTCTGTTGGGTATGACGGAGTATAGCAGTCCTCAGCCTCATCGCTAATCCTAGAGTAAATTTCGTTCCAGTTGATTAATTTATAGTCTGCTCTTGCAAACGGGATTGGGCTAAACATGGGAGAATGCATGGATTCTGGCATATTTTGGCATAGCCAACAGTTGCTAATATTACGTTCATGGGCGTAGTCTATCATTAAGTTTACTGCAGAATTAGTTTTAGTTTGTTTAAAAGGAGCGATTAAGGCCTTTTTTGAAGAATCTACCTCACCTCCTGAGTGTTTACGTGGAGTGGATGGAACATTTGTTTTTTCCTCTGGTTCAGACAGGTCGCACACAGCAGCACCTGGATCGGAAACCTGGTAAGCTGGTTTCCTATCTCTACATGTTACTTCATCCCTTATCATTGCCTTATACTGCTCTCTAGTGCTACACCACAGTTCTGGGGGCATGTTTTCAATGGTGTCGAGTGCCATTCTCACCCCTCCCGACGCCACTCCGTCCGCACGGTACTGGTCCATTGGATATAAGTCCCATGTTGACCAAACTGAGGACACATAAAATACAATAATACAGTTAGATGAATCACATATTGAAGCTGGACAGTTAAAATAAATAGTCTTTGATTTGTGATCAGGGAGGGAGACAATCCTCCTGATTCTTCCTCCTTTTCTTTTTCGTTGTGTCTCTCGCACCATACTGAGTGTCTGTGTGGTGATTGGATACAACCTGTCCTTGTCGCTAGGCACTGATTTGCCCGTTGGTGTCGTTTTGCCCTCAGGGTCTGGGCCCTGAGTGGTCAAGTCGTCTGCGCTCGTAGATAAGAGCACCTTATTTTCTTCCTCAGACGGGCGAGGTCCCTCGCCACCTGTCGTTGGGATTTCCACAGCTCCATCTAGCAGGGTGACCTTGGCCAGGTACAGAAAACCCAGCATGACGATGATGATGACTGCCTTCACACGCCAGCATCCGGTAGAGGGGAGAGACGACATCTTGTAGCGTGAATCCACTCCGGTCTCCCTTGTACTCTCAGTGCTGTTCTGGTCACTATTAACACCTGGAAAGGACCTTTCCACCTGGGAGACAGAGCATCTTTTTCAAGAGATTTGATTAGTACATTATCACCAATCTGAAATGGGTGGGTGGGCTCCTCTCCCGGCTGGGGAAGCCTGTCAGCCACCTGCCTGTGAAACTTTCTCAACATGTCAGTTAGATATTTGACATAGTTAGTCATGTAATCCTCTGTCCACAAAAGAGTGAGTTTGTGGGGTGTTACTGGGGGGCTAGATCCTGCGAACATTACCCTTCCCATCAATACCTCGTGTGGGCTAAGCCCTGTCGTTGCATTTGGTGAACTTCTGATGGAGCACAGAACTAGCGGCAGTGCGTCTACCCATTTTAGTCCTGTGGTCAACATTGTTTTAGTGAGTTTCTCCTTTATAGTCAAGTTCATTCTCTCAACCTGGCCTGAGCTCTGTGGGTGATAGGGAACATGCAATTGCCATTTGAACCCTAACACTGTAGCTAGACTCTGGGTTATCTTAGAAACGAATGCTGGACCTCTGTCACTGTTAATCCCTGTGGGCACACCAAATCTAGGAATAACATCTTTGAGAAGACACTTTACAACTGTTCTAGCGTCTTCTTTTCTGGTAGGGTAGGCCTCTACCCATTTGGAGAACTGGCACACTATTACCAAAATATATTTGAATCCTTGGCATGGTGGCATATGTGAAAAGTCAATTTGCATATTTACAAAGGGCCCCGAGGGGGGCGGTAAGTGTTCATGCTGAATTTGACCACTTCTTCTTCTTGTCTGCTGGCATATCATACATCTGTCTACAAGGGTCTGTGTAGCTAGTGTAATGCCTGGAGCAAACCATTGGGACTTTATAATCCCATTCATCCCTCCTTTTCCTACATGTGATTTGCCATGTGCAACATGTGCCAAAACATGGAGGAACGAACGTGGACAGACCATCCGTCCGTCTGGGTGGAGCCACAAGCTGGACTCAGCGTCAAGTGTACAACCTCGTCTTAGCCATAAATCTTTCTCCCTAACATCAGCGCGGGCTTGCATGTCCGCGACATCATTAAAGGAAGGCAAAGAAATGGGTTCTGCGGGTTGTGTCAAGGGGCATTGGAGCACCATAGAAGAGCAGGAAACTGCTGCTTGTTTAGCCGCGGTGTCGGCTAACGCATTTCCACGCGAAATAGGATCATCAGAATTTGTGTGAGCAGCACACTTAACTACTGCTAGCTGTGTAGGGAGCATGATAGCGTCTAATAGCTGAGCTACTAACGCATGATGTTGAATAGGCTTACCGGCCGATGTTAAGAAACCGCGCATTTTCCACAAGACACCAAAATCATGGCACACACCAAATGCATACCTGGAGTCTGTGAAAATGGTTGCAACTCTATCTTTAGCCAAAATACACGCCCTCAGCAGAGCATACAACTCTGCAGCCTGAGCCGACGTGCCATTTGGCAAGGCCCGGCTTTCTAAAACTTCCCAGTCATTCACAACAGCATAGCCTGCTAAGTGTACTGTGTCAGACGGCCTGCTCGCAGACCCGTCGGGTGTATAGAATCATATCTGAATTAGGGATAGGAGTTTGCAACATATCAGTTCTGGGGGAAGAAGATATGTCAATCGTTGTGACACAGTCATGTGTGATTTCAAAATCTGGAATCGGTACCAGCGTAGCTGGGTTTAGAGGGGGAGAGCGTTTAAGTGTGATGTGTGGGCTTGAAAGAATTATCGCTTCATAACCAGAGCGCCTTGCTGCTGTCATATGCTGAGTAGCAGAGGTGTTCAGAATATGTAAAACTGCATGTGGAGCATGTACTACACAGTCACTGGCCAGTACAATGGGAGAGGATTGCTTGATAACAATTGCAACTGCGGCCACTGCTCGCAGACATGACGGCATACCGAGTACCACAGGGGAGAGTCGAGATGAGTAGTATGCAACAGGCCGGAAATTAGAGCCATGCTTCTGTACCAAGATGCCCGTTGCGAAGCCCCCCTTCTCATGGACATGCAGGTGAAACGGCTGATGGTAATCAGGGAGCCCCAGGGCCGGAGCTGATGTCAGGGCTCGCTTTAAGTCCTGAAAGGCTGTGTGCATGTCCTCAGACCATTGAACAATGTTAGGAGCAGCCTGCAGAGTGGCAGCACGCAAGACCGAGTCCATTGCAGCGTACTCGCATATCCAGTGTCTGCAATAGTTAGCCATGCCCAAAAAAGACAGCATGTCTTTCTTTGTGCGGGGTGGTGCCACTTTGTTCAAAAGGCAAATCCTTGCTGGCGAGAGGAGTCGGTGTCCATCCCTCAGAATGTGACCCAGGTATGTGACCTCAGTCTGGCAGTACTGCAACTTAGCCAGGGATGCTCTGTGTCCGCATTCAGAAAGTCTTTTCATGAGCAGAATGGAGTCGATGCGACATGCGTCCATGTTGGGAGAAGCCAGCAAGAGATCATCGGCATACTGAAGCAAGGTACTACCTCCTGTAAGGACCAAAGTGTCCAGATCTCTCTTAACCGCTGCTGCGTACACCGTAGGCGACTCGACGTACCCTTGTGGGAGGCGCGTGTATGTGATTTGTTTACCTTTAAAAGTAAATGCAAACAGATACCGGCTGTCTGGATGCAGAGGAACAGAGAAAAATGCTGAACACAAATCAATTACTGTGTAAAATTTTGAATCTGACGGCAAGGATGCAAGAATTGAATTAGTGTCAGGC